>NC_092544.1:622857-934285 GCF_037038585.1 Patagioenas fasciata | reverse complement strand
CAGCACCCGCAGCTGCATCCCGGAGATCTGGGATGCTTGAGCCACACGCCGGGAGCTCCTAAATGCAGCAATGCTGGATGCACAGAGACCAGGAGCCCCCCAAAACCCGCTGGCATCAACAGGGGGGTTGCAACAGCTGCGGAAGGACCCGATTTGTGCCTCTTTCACCCTGCTTTTTGCTCCTGCTGTGTTTTACAACGGGGCTGCTCAGTCCCAGAGCATCTTGTCGGCCAAGCGCCGCATCCTGCTCATCACCACCCGATACCGGAGGCTCCGGCACCTTTAATTTCTTTTCCTTTGCGATTTCATGAAGGCTTTTGCAAGTTGGAAGTAGGTCAAGAACTTGTTTCCAAGTCATTAAATGAAGTCCCTGGGTTCACAGCGGTGTTTGCACCTTCTTAATAGTCAATTCACTCGCTTGCCGTTCATTTAAATCGCAGCCAATTTCCCTAAGTGGAGGCGGGCGGCTCGTGGGTACCGAGATGAAAATGCCTGCGACTGCTCCTCGGGCTCCCCGGGAGCAGGACGAAGGTGTCACAAGAATGAAAATCAGCAAAACACCTTAAACTGCCTCAAAAAGAGAGGTTGAAGGGGTGGGGGAGCCTGTGCGGGTGCTCTGGGGCTCAGGGTGGGGATGCAGGACCGTGTAGCATCCTTTGGGGCAGGGAGATGGGCTTTGCTTTCCCTCCTGGGGACAGGGACAGGATCCAGCTGGTCCCCAAGAGCCCCCCAGTGATGCTCCACCTGCCTGGGGACACCCAGCTCTGGGGGCTGCGGGAAACGTGTCCCTTGGGGACCAACAACATCGAGCACCGCGCTAGTGGGCCAGGTCCTGCCCCGTAGCTCTGCTTAGGGGGTGTGCTTTCCCTAAACCCCACGATTTTTTTGGCCAAAACTCCTAGAAACAGGGCATTTCTACCCCGAAAAACCAGGACAGGCTCAGCTGGGGGGAGGGCGATGCTCTCGCAGCATCTTCGGACGCAGCGTGGAGGGGAATTCGAGGCGGAATAAAAACCCCAAATCTCTTCAAAATGCAGCGAAATGAAAAGTTAAATCCCCGGCGAGCCCCGGGCATATGGTGTTCGGGAGGAGATCGCCCGGCTGAAGGATAATAACCCATCGGGGGGTAGCGGAGCCCCCGCGCCGCTCCTGCCTGGCCGCAGCACGCAGGGGAGGGCACAGGGTTTATTGCAGCCCGACGCGCAGATGCTGCTGCTGAGATGAAGGGCAGCGGGCAGCCCAGGAGCATCCTGCCCGCGCTGCCTGTGCTGCCTGTGCTGCCTGCGCTGCCCATGCTGCCCACGCTGCCTGCGCTGCCTGCGCTGCCTGCGCTGCCCGTGCTGCCTGTGCTGCCCACGCTGCCTGTGCTGCCTGTACTGCCCGTGCTGCCCACGCTGCCTGTACTGCCCGTGCTGCCTGTACTGCCCGTGCTGCCCACGCTGCCTGTACTGCCCGTGCTGCCTGTACTGCCCGTGCTGCCCACGCTGCCTGTACTGCCCGTGGTGCCCGTGCTGCCCACGCTGCCTGCGCTGCCCACGCTGCCTGCGCTGCCTGTACTGCCCGTGGTGCCCGTGCTGCCCACGCTGCCTGTGCTGCCCACGCTGCCTGCGCTGCCCACGCTGCCTGCGCTGCCTGTACTGCCCATGGTGCCCGCGCTGCCTGCGCTGCCCGCGATGCCTGCGCTGCCTGCGCCTGCCCCGCCGACACGCAAACCGCGCAGCTGGATTGTCAGGAGCGTCCAATTTTCAACCAGAATATTTTCCTATTTCTGGGAAAAATCAGAGAGGGGGAATATTCCCGTCCCCTGCCCGCGGGGCTCGGTGAAGATGAAGGTGGTGAAGCGTGGGAGAAAATAGATGGGATAAGTTTCCATCCTAGAAAAAAAGGATGTTCACCCCGCAAATGGGTTTTGCCCAAGTAGTAAAAATGTGCACACCCCTTATTCTGCCCCAAAACAGCCCAGGTGAAGCAGCAGCGAGCAGTGGGACCCCAGGACAGGGGAGAGCACGTGGTGGCCTGGCTGGGCTGTCCCCGCAGGTAGGAGGATGGAGTGACTGGTGTCGCCTTGTGAATTAATGGGGCTGGACCCCCATGTCACCATGGCCCCCTCTCCGTGTCACTGGTGCCCGACATGCTCCAGACACCTGCGCTCCCCCTTGGGGATGTCAGGGACAAGGGGCTTTTATTTCAAAGCAATTAAATACATAATTATGTGCCCAGAAAAATCACTGCCTGGCCGTGGGGGGTGACACAGCTTGAGATGCAGCTGGGGAACGGGGGGGTCACTGGCCTGTGTCCCCAAACATGACCCCCTGCCTGCTGCGCCCTGGGGTGCTGGTGCACCCTGGGATGCTGCCTGGGAGGCTTTGGGGTGGGCAAGGGCACAGCGGGCAGCAGGGATGTCCCCAAAATGTCACCCAGCACCCAGCCATGCAGCTCTGCACCTCTGGGGGGGCTGAGGGAGAGACTGGAGGGACCATCCCACTCCCCAGCTCCACCAGCAGATGACCCCCAGCACCGCAGCTCCCGTCGCTCTCCGCTCGTTAATTATTGAGGCTTTGGAGATGCAATAATATATTTATGCGTGTGTGTCAGCAAACATGTCATCGCCATCGCCGGCGAGGCGAGAGGATGGAGCCGGGGAGGGGTCAGCGCCGCCTCCCCCGCGGAGCCTGGGGGACTGGGGGCCGCAGCTGGGCCTGTGTCCTTGCCCTGGGCCATGGTGACACCACCGTCACCTCCCTGGGCACTGCGGGAGAGGGTCGTGGATGAATCGTCCCTGCGATTGCCGGGGCTGCTGAGCATGGACACACGAGCCCCGGGGTCACTTGTGTCCACAGGTGGCCAAGTCCTTGCGTCCCTCTGGCTCTGGGGGTAATTAAGTGGTTTTTGGAGAGGTCTCTAAGAGCCATAGGGTGTGACAGATGTGATGGAGGATCTGCTGCCAATCCTGCTTCCTTGGGCTGCCGCAAATCCCAGGCAGGATTGTGGGCTGGGGGGACCATGGTGGCTCTGGCTTGTCCCTGGTGGGGGCAGCAGGGTGAGGGGTGGCCCTGGGCCACACCGTGAGGGTGACTTGGGGACAGATGAACTCTTTTGCACTTCAATTTGCTGCCAACACCCCTAAAAAATCCCATTTTCCTCCAGCTCTGCCTCACCGGTTCTGCCTGCCCAGGGTCCTGGGCTGAGCCCCCGCCTGTCCCCTCCTGTCACAGCCCTCCCGTCCCCTGCTGTCACATCCTCCCCGGGGACCCCGCGCGCTGCTGGAGCCTGGTCCCCACGTCTTGCTCGCTTCGATTTCTTGATTAAAATAAAATCATTGCAGGCAAGGCGTTTCAATTAGCAGGACTCTGGCGCGCGTCTTCCCCTGACTAATTGATGTGATTTGCTGCAAAGGGAACTTTTGGGGCTGATCGATAAACTAGAGAGTGTTTAATTAAGAGGGAGCCCTAAAACTCGTTGCATTGATCAGCTGCAGGTTTATCTTAATTAGCAGTGGGATGGTGTGTGGTTCCCAGCCCCGCACCCCCAGGAGCATCGCGGCTTCGATGGCAGAGAAGCAGCAACACCTGAAAGGGGAGAGCAGGGTGTTAATGAGGGGAGGTCAATAAATGAGGCTGCTATTGGCATAGGAAATGCCCCTCATGGGAGGGAGACAGCCTGGGGAGGATGCTCTGAGCTCTACAGGTTGCATTTGGGGGTGGATGCTGCTGGTCCCCAAGTTGTTTGGAGGTTTCTTGTGGAGTGTGTGGTGAGTTTGCAGAACCCCTTGCCATGTTCACCAGCGATGCTGAGCCCCGGAGCTGTGCTGGGCTTGTTCCCTGCCCTGGCTTTGGTTGGGGCCACTGGTGATGAAGGGCTGTGGGGCATTGAACAGGCTGCCGAGGGCAGTGCTGGAGTCACCATCCCTGGAGGGCTGGATGGAGATGAGGTTCTCAGGGCATGGGGCAGGGACAGGGCTGGGGGAACGGTTTGGCTTGATGATCTTGAGGGTCTCAGAGAGTCACTGGTACCCAAAACTTGCAGCCTTCACACCTGCCCCTGCTCAGCAGCTCTGTCAACAGCCCCCGGATCGATGGGCGGCTGTGAAACCCCGAGTGCTGTGCTCCTTGTATCATTTATTATTTACATCTCTCAATTTAAAAGATTTACAGCCTGGTTGTAAGTATTTCCAAAGGCTGTTTTCTCAGAGAGTTTAAGTAGCGTGGAAGTGAATTAAGCCGCAA
Organism: Patagioenas fasciata; assembly: GCF_037038585.1. Classification (NCBI taxonomy): domain Eukaryota; kingdom Metazoa; phylum Chordata; class Aves; order Columbiformes; family Columbidae; genus Patagioenas; species Patagioenas fasciata. The sequence continues at coordinate 930,059 of NC_092544.1, read as the reverse complement.
TGCAAACAGCCTCGGTCCCGGCCCCACGGATGCCGGGGCTGCTCCGCGTCTTTGTGTCGTCTTTAATGGAACCTGGGGTCCTGCTGGCACGGATCTGGCAGATCCCATCCCAAGAATAGAGTAGGGAATGGGATACCATGGTTGTCAGCTCTGCCTTTGGCTTTCCACCCATGGGCAGGATGGAGCTGGGCTAAAGCAGGCATTAATTAGAGCTCTTGCTAAGCCAATTCAATCAGTGCGTGATGCTTCATGGATGGGGCAACTGAGGCACAGCTGGCGGTTGCACACGCAGATGCGTCAGCCGTGCCTCATCCTCCAGGAACACTTAGGGAAGGACTTTTGCCACCTCATTTATTTCCCTCCTGGAATTAGGACACCTTAGGTCGGTCTGGCTGGGCAGGGATGCTGCGTTGGGAAACTGAAGCGCGGAGGGTGCTGGTGGGACAACAAGCTGGCAGCTCCCTGCTCCACCTTCTCAGCTCCAAATATTCCCAATAACCCCTCGCTCGCCCACCACGGCCAAGGCGTCATGCAGACATTTCAGCCCATTGCAACTAATTATCTGTGGGGCTTCCCGTTAATTACTGGCTGCTCTTTGCCTTCCGCACCCCGGGAGCCACTGGGTGGCCGGTGTCCTGCTCTAACACCCGCAACCCGCTCTGCTCTGCTGCAGGTCGCGGCGCTGGAGAGGCAGATCTTTGATTTCCTGGGCTACCAGTGGGCACCCATCCTGGCGAATTTTTTACACATCATGGCCGTTATTTTGGGTATTTTTGGGACCGTCCAGTACAGATCCAAATACCTCATGATGGTAGGTACCGCTGTGGAGGATGCTCCCACGCCTGGGTGCAGAATCCTCAGCCCCAGGTCCTGTATCCCAACCCAGATCCCTGTGTATCCAGTGGGATCCAGCGAGCTGGGGGGTGGAGCGGGGCGTGTGCTCGGCACGGCGTGCCCTGACCAGCTCTCTCCCGGCAGTACGCGGTGTGGCTGGTGCTGTGGGTTGGCTGGAACGCCTTCATCATCTGCTTCTACCTGGAGGTTGGACGCTTGTCACAGGTAACGTTCCCCCCCATCCGCCTTCCCTCCATCTTTCCGTCATCCCTGCTGTCCTGCTCTCACCCTCCTCCTTCCTCTGTCCCCAAAAAGGACCCAAAACCCCCAGGGATGCAGAGGAGGTTGCCCAGCATCCCTGGACCACTCTGGGGGTGATCCCATGGTCCGGTCTTTTGGACGGCTGAATGCAGCCACAGCATCGCAAGCAGCTGTGTCCCTGCCTCAAGGCCAAGCTGCTGCACTGGTGACAGCTCCGTGACATCCGTGATGTCACCTGGGCACCATGGCACACCTGTGTGCTGCTTCACCAAGTGGTCTGTGCCACGGGCGTGGGGGAAGCCATGAACCCTGAGGACACTGGCTGTGTGTCAGGGAGATTTGGGGTTCATCAGCTGCTCTGGGTGCCTGCGGTGCTTGTGGAGCATCCTTGGGTTGGAAAAGCCTGCTTTCTGTCCACCCCCTCTGCAAAGAGCCCCAGCTCCACAGCCTCCTCCTCTGCTCCTTCCTGCAGGACCGAGACTTCATCATGACCTTCAATACCTCACTGCACCGCTCGTGGTGGATGGAGAACGGGCCGGGCTGCCTGGTGACGCCGGTGCTCAACTCCAACCTGGCGCCCGAGGACCATCACGTCATCACCGTCAGCGGCTGCCTGCTCGACTACCAGTACATCGAGGTGGTGAGCAGTGCCACGCAGATCTTCCTGGCGGTAAGGGCGGCCGCCGCCGCTTTTCCTCCTCATCCCAAACTGCAAAGTGAGAAAGAGGGCATGATGGCAGGGACCGGAGGTGTCCCACCATCACACATCCATTCTGTAGCATCAAGGGCAGCATTGGCTTAGGGATGGGAGGAGAAGAGCAAAATGGTTTGGGTTGGAGGGACCTTCCCAGCCCCCCAGTGCCCCCTGCCATGACAGGGACATCTCCACCAGCTCAGGGTGCTCAGAGCCCCGTCCAGCCTGGCCTGGGATGTCTCAGGGATGGTTCATCCACCACCTCTCTGGGTACCTGGGCCAGGCTCTCACCAACTTCTCCCTGTTCGCTTTTGTTTCACAGCTTTTCGGCTTTGTCTACGCCTGCTACGTCAGCAAAGTGTTCCTGGAGGAAGAAGACAGCTGTAAGTGACACTTGCTGGGGACAGGAGCGATGCCTGGGCTGCGGGTGGGTGAAAGGATCCCTTTAGTTGAGTTTTTTGCCCTGTTTTTCCAAAATTATTCTACGATTCAACACCCCTCCAGAAGCACTGAGCCCCCCAGCCCCAATGAAGCAGGCGGTTGAGGCCGTAGACATCCAACCGCATTAAATGCTCATCTGGCACTTATTAATCCGCGCCGGCTGGCAGGGACGCGCCACAACCGCCGGCGCGGCAAGAGCCACCGAGATGCGCCCGGCATCGCGCTCCTTCCCCACGGCACCGGGATCGGCGGCCCCGCCGGTGCCGGCACCCACAGATGGTCCCAGCCGGGAGGTGCCGGGCCCAGCACCCCCACATTGTCACCGCGCCGCTGCCGGGAACCGATGTAGCGGAAAAGGAAAATCTCCGTGTGAAATCGGACACTGCCTGCGGTAATAACTTGTCTCTGTACCGGGGGAGCAGGCAAAAGGGTTTATCTACCGCCGCCGGCTTTGAAGCGTGTTTGCATTCAAACAAACTCCTGCATTCAATACACTTTTAATATTAATGCTGCTGGAGCCCAAGATTCAAATGCAGCTTTTTAAATGGAATATCTTATTAGATTTGGAAATGGATGGATGGCATCAAAATTGAGAGCTGGCTGAATATTAAGTCGGGAAGATAAATATGCTGGGAGAACTGGGCTCCCCCCTCGAGCTTCCTGCTGTTTCCTGGACGCCCACGTGTGAACCCACCCGGATTGCAGCTCTATGGGGATTAATATATTGGTTTTGGGGAGATGGGTCACGCTACGGCTCCCGTGGGGGTTTGGAAACCCTCCCTGGCCACGCATGGTGCCCATTCCTGGGCTGGCTGAGCAGCCGCTTGAGGTTTCGGGTCTGGGGGCAGGTGGAGAATCCCAGGTTGGAAGGGACCACGAGGATCACAGAATCACGGAATGGTTTGTGTTGAAGGGACCTTCCCAGCCCCCCAGTGCCCCCCTGCCATGAGCCGGACATCGTCACCAGCTCAGGGTGCTCAGAGCCCGTCCAGCCTGGCCTGGGATGTCTCAGGGATGGTTCATCCACCACCTCTCTGGGAACCTGGGCCAGGCTCTCACCACCCTCAGGGCAACAATTCCTTCCCCATGTCCAGCCTGAATCTCCCTCCTTCAGTTTTGGAACCATGAACTGCCAGGCTGGGAATTGCAGCCGTGATAACTGATATATTGATGTCTGCAATTCCCGTAAATGACAGGCTTGAAACAAGATGTAATCCCCCCATAACTCTCCTTAAATGTCCACTTGGAGACAATAATAGGGTAATTTTCCCCACTTTGTCCATCCTGCAACGCAAGGGCTATGGCAGTGAGGAGAGAGAGCCTGAGGGATCTCTGCAAGTTGGTCCAGCTCCTTCCCTCTGATTCTCACCACGCTTTCCCGGGATGCTGTGGCAACCTGGGATGCTGCGTTTCCCTGGGGTGCTGCGGTGACCTGCGTGACCCACGGGTACCATCGGGGCAGGAAAGGCAGGGAAGCCGCCCTGCTGCCCTCCCCCGCTCACCTCGCTGCTCTCCCCCTCTCCCCAGTCGACTTCATTGGCGGCTTTGACTCCTACGGCTACCAGGCGCCCCAGAAGACGTCGCACCTACAGCTACAGCCGCTCTACACGTGAGTCCGCACCGGGGAAAAGCCTTGGGGATGCTCGGGGATGCAGGAGCCCCTTGAAGGTGCCTCATCACACCATCATAACCCAAAAGATTTGGGTCTGTGGGTCTGCTTGGTCTCAAAAAGCCCAGGAGCTCCACAGGGGCTGGGGCTGGGTGGTTTTTTGGGGGATCGTGCCCTTGTTTTGCTTTTTGCTGCTTTTCTTTGCTGAGCACCAACACTGCCCGGGGGAGCGCAGCTCTTCAGATAAGTGCAGCTGACTTGTTTCTTCTCCCTTACCCATTAAGCTTAACTAGATAAATGCTCAAACGCGATAAGGCTGCGAAATCTAAAGGGATTAGCCTCGTGCGGGCTTTGCCGGATGCCAAAAATTAATTATATTTTAAGCCTTCTATGCAAATTCAAGGGCACACCATGCAATTAGAGATGCAAAGAGGGGGCTGTGGTGGAACAAACACATTTGTGTTGCTGCTGGGCCCTCCCTGGGTGTTTGGGTCTCCTGTGTGCTCTCCCCGGTGCGGGGGAGCACCCATGGGTGCTGTGCATCAAGCTAGAACTTCCCCAAGAGCCCCCCAGTCCCTGGGTGAGTGGGGCGCAGCAGGATGGGGACATGGATGGTGGCACCTCCTGGGGATTGAGGTGGGTGTCCTGCCCCTGCAGTGGGTGATGGAGGATTTGGGTGCACAGTTTGGGGATGGGTTGTGCATCCCCCCGGGTACCGGAGCACCCCGTGATGCTGGGGACAGTGCAGCCTGGCTCCCCTGCCTGCGGGGCTGGCTCGGGCAGCAGTCCTTGTAATTAGATTGCTTCCTAATTAATCAAGCTCGTGGGCCACCCCCATCCTTGTGGCCTTTCTGCCCAGGAGGGGTCACAACCCAGAGGCTGCCATGGCTCTGCCAGCCCCCCTGCCCACAGCCCCCTCCATCCTAACCTGGCAGCTCATTAATAACCCGCCACCTAATTAATGCAGCTGTAATTTATATCAAGGCGCTTCCATTGCCCTGACAGTCATGACGGGTCAGGCTCATGGGCCCAGGGGGATGCACCCTGTCCCCAGGGTGGGAGACACCAGGGGTTGTGGTGGCACGGTGACACCCGAGGGGACACGGGGGTTGCTGGGACAGTGGTGACCCCACCTCAGGGGACATGGGAGGTCTCGCTGCCACCTGTGACCCACGCGAGGATGTGCAAGGTGCTGTCCCAGCTCGGTGGAGCGAATCCGGCCGCTCGTGTCCCCAGGGGACAGCTGAGCAGGAGGGACGCGGGGCTGCGTCCTGGCCCAACAAATTAAAGCTTATTGTGCAGTTCCCAATTAGCTGTAATTGGATTAATGGCGGGCGCGGGGGAGGGTTTCCACCCAGGGGAAGGAGGAGGATGTGCTGTGTCAGCAACTGCTCCTCGTCCCCTCGGGTCCCTCCTGCCTGGCCAGAGTGGCACTGGGTCCCCACCTGCCGTGTCACATCTGGGCACTCGCACTGTCCCCCACTCCGGGACAGGGGCTCTCACCTCCGAAATCCCTCCTGTAGCACATGGGGACAGTGGGAAGCGCAGGTTGGGAGCTGAGACCGGGGCAGTTGTGACAGGGATGGGGGCCCCCTGTGCTGCCCCAAGGGACAGGGGATGTTTCTGCTGTGAGGGGCTGTGTGTGTGTGCCCTGTGCTGTGGCTGTGTCCCTCTGTCTGTTTGTCCGTGTGTCTGTGGGTGCCCTGTGCCAGGATCTGGCCCCCCCTTGTGACAGGGACTCCCGGACCCCAGTGTCACCCTGACCCCCTCTCCCCTCTGTCCCCAGGTCCGGGTAACCCCCTCCTGCCGGGATCCAGCCCAGCGTGGGAGCCCCACAGTGACAGGACCCCGGAGCGAACTGTCCCACACCCGATGACACGACCCCCGGCCAGGCGGGGACACCACGTGAAGCCACCCGGTCCCCTCCTGCCTCCCTGCACCCCACAGGACCCCCTGAAAACAGAGCCAGGAGCTGCACATCCATCCCAGCCTGCATCTCCGAGCCCGAACCACCCACCCACGGGGGGACTGGATCAAGGGGACCCCCCAGAGCTGTGCTGTCCCCCCGGGCTCCCACACCCTCCCAGGACGGGGACGTGGGGACACGCGGGGCGGTGGCCTCGCTGCTGGACGCTGTTTTCTGCTCGTTCTCCCAGCCTGGTTTTCCCCCGGAGCAGCGGCCGGGCGGGGGGGCCTGGCGCGGGATTGGGGCAAAACCAGCTGGTTTGGAGCAAACTGGGAGCAGGGCGAGGCATAAACACAGCTTTGGGGACAGCGGGGCACACAGAGCAGCTTTGTCCCCTGCGGGGTTGGGACAGTTTCCCCAAATGCTGGCTTTGGGAGTTGGGCTGGCCCCAAAAATGGGGTTTTTGCTCCCAAAAGGCGTTTTCCAGCCCCCCTGGCTGCATGGAACAGCGTCGAAGGGGCTCGGGCCGGGATTGATCCCCTCGTCCCGAGGAGCTGGATCCGACCATCAGCATCTTGCCTCAACCTCCCCAGATGTGGGGCTATGGCGGGAACAGAGCACCCAAAACCCCCCCAGCCTCCCCATCCCTGCCGGATTTTGGGGGGATCTTGCTCAAATTTGGCAATACTGACGCTGCTGTCGACACAGCCCCTTGCCGGCTGTTTTAACGAATCTAATGAATGTTTTGGGTTGGGTTTTTTTAATTATTGGTTTGTTTTGTTTTCTTGGGGTTTTTTGTTATTTAGTTTAATTTGAAGTGCCTGAGTAGACTCTGGCTGAGTGTGACCCCCCCCACCCGCGAGCCTGCGCCGGCTCCCCCAGGCCCATGTGGTGCCTTCAGCCCCGCTCTGCCCGCCCCGGGGGGCAGCCGGTGCCTCTCGGACCCCCCGGCCCCTCCACCCCTGTGCAGTCTCATCCACCCATCGGGTTCGGCAGCCGAAGAGCGGCGATGTCGGTACGCGAGGAATGGTTGTTTCGTTTGGGGGGGCGGGGGAGGCGAGTTCCATTGGGCAGCGATCGCTTTGCAAACGGGGAATTCAAAGCCTCCGAAGCTGGAAGGAAAAAGTTGTTTCACGCAGAATTTCAGTGCCCCCAAGCTCCTTTTTCCCTTTGTGGTGGGACGCGCTTCCCCTGGATCTGGCCCCAAACCCCCCCTTTGCATCTGGTCACATGCATTTTGCCTCCCAGGAGTTTTTCCTCCAGTCCTGGGGTTATCTGGGGGTTTTCGGTTTGCATCCTTAAGTGATTATTTTGTTATTTATTCTGTCCCTCCCACCAAGCAGCCGGGAAGAGCCAAGGACCAAAGCTGCCCAGCCCAAAATGGTGGGCAGGGGGCGGGCTGCACCCCCCGGCCCCTCCGCCGCCTCCGGCCGAGCTGCTGCCTTGCCAGGCAATAAGTTTTCCACCCTTTCCCTCTCTATTTTCTCCTTTTTCCAAGGAAAATAGTGGTTTTCAAGCAACCCCCCAAACACATCCCCATCCCCAGCTTTGCGGACAGCAGCATCTCCGGGGTTCATTTTCCTCTCCAGGCTCAAGGATGCTCTCACTGACCTGGGGTGGGGTGGGGTGGGCAGACACCCACCCACTCAAAACCCTTCTCAAACCCCACGGGACGCAGAAGGAAACATTCCCATCACTTAAACCCGTTCGAAGAGCTTCCCTCCCTCCTGAGCTCGGCGGGACCCAGGCACCGGCGCTCCACAAATCCTTTGTTTTTTCAGTTGGCTTGTTTTTATATGAGACTGTATTTGTAATGTGAACCGAGGATTTCTTTTCTATTCTGTAACTATAAAGTCGAAGGAAAGTTTCACCCGATGGCTGTTCTGGTGTTGGGGCATTTCCCTTCTTCCTGCAGTCGAATCGATTAAGAAGGGGTGGGATTGTTTTAACCCTTGCTTTCCCCCCCTGCCAGCTCGCTCCCGCGCGTTCTGCGTCACCCGGGGGATGTCGCCTCCTCCCTCGCTGCCTGCACAGGTGATTTCTTCTCTGGTGCTAAAATAACGGAAAAAAAGGTAAAAAGAACAAAGCAGGAATGTGGAAAAGCAGCATCCTCTGGGCTGGGTGCGGACATCAGTGCACCCACCCCACACTTTGGGCACGGTACGGTCTCAGGTCACTCATTTCTCTTGGGAAATGGATAGGAAAACATCTCCTACCTTTCTGCCCTCCCCGGGATGCCCGAGTCTCCTGCTCCCTCTGCAGCCGGCGCATCCCTTGCTGAGCAGGAGGGTGCTTGGAACACCGCGGGTGCCTTGTCCCCAGGTCCCAATAGACCAAGGGTTCATCGTCCCCATCGGCTCCCTGCGGTTTTACAGCCGTAATCTGATTTCCAGAGCAGCAGGAGAAACTCTTTGAACTAAAACTGGTATGAACGATGACCCGAGCGCCTCGGCCGTCCCCAGTGTGAGATGTGCCCCCTCCTGCTCGCACCCCGCTCTGGAGCCGGGACACGGTGCAGCATCCCCAGCAGTGATGCTCTTATTGCCCTGAAAAATATCAGGGCACCTCAAATTTTAAAGGTATGTGAGTGTGGCCATTGCACCGCTCCCCACAGCCATGTGGGGATCTGGGGGGGGTTTGCTTTGAACCCCTTACACCCTGGGCCAAGCCAGTCCATCCTTCCCTGTCCCCAGCCTGGCCATGGCTGAGATGTAATTAGAGAGTCCAAGCATCTCTTGCCACTATCATGTGAAGAAACCCTGTGTCACTGTAAACAGGAAGGGCAGGAAGAAAAACGAGTTGATTTTCTTCCATCCCACCCCGAGCAAAGAAATGGCTGAGGAGCAACAAAGGATTAATTTACCGCGCGCAGAAACGCCGGCTCCCTCCCGCAGCCGCGGGACCCCGGCAAGCCACAGATGGTAAGGAGTAAAAAAGCCGCTTTCACAACCTCAAACAAAGGCATAGAGATGCTTTTCAGGGACTCGAGGAGATCTGTAGATCCGGCTGCCGCGGCCCTAGGTGTGCCGAATTAAATACGGCTGGTCCAAGGGAACAGGAGCAGGAGAAGGAGCGAGGCTGGTGGGATGCGGTGGGTGAATGAGAACGTTTTCGTGCCTGGAGGGAAGCTCCTTGCTTGCTTTCAGGGGTAAACTGATTAAGAAATGCATCCTGTGCCTTATTTTTCCCCCTTTGATTCCTTAGCTGGGATGGGTGGTTCTCCAGTGGTCCCTGCCAGGTGGGACGTGCAGCGGCGTCCCCAAGGGTCACCCCACTCCTGGTATTGCGTCTCCCCCGCAGTCCCCAGCCCCGCATCCCTAAAAAGACGCTCTTTCTGGTGCTGCCATCACCTCAGGTCCCAGCTGGAAGGTGACACGTGGATGGGTGTTCGTTGGACAGGCTGATGCAGCCAGGCTCAGCCCCGCTCCTCGCTGCTGTGACACATCTCAGCAGCCAGATCCAGGGGGAAAACCCACGCGGTTTAAAAACAAACAAGACTTTCCTTTTTCCTGGTTTATAGCTTCTGTCAGTTCGTTGCGCGGCTGCTTTTACTGTAGGTTTCTCAATCACCTTCTCGCTCATAGACTGTTATCAGCGGGCTGGCAGAGGGACGCTCAAAGATGCCAGAAACATTTCTCGCTGCCTGGTCCCTGGGGGAAGCACCTTCCTCACCCCATAGGAGTGAGAAGGAGTCCTGTGTGTCCCTTCTCAGCCTGGATTTAATCCACCCTGGGTTTATCTCTGTTTCTACAGGGCATTCTTTGCCGCCTGGCTCTGGCTGTCGTTCCAGTGCTGGCTCTGCGAGCCGTGGCAAACCGGCAGGACAGCGGGGTGCGGAGGAGGGCACTGGCAGAGCTGCTTTCCACCCGTGGGATGTGTGGCACGGCTTTGCCAGCCGCCTTCCTGCACACAGAAATAGCGAGATGTGTTGCTAATGACCCTCAAGGCATCGCCCAGAGTTCCCTGGTGGTTGTCCTCACAGCCAGGACTGGGGACCCTGTGTCAGGCTTGGTACAACTCCAGGCACAGCTGATGGGTGGGAGTTGCTTAAAAACTTTAATTTTAGGGGGGGTGTCTTTTTGCAAGAAACAGCAACTTTCCAGCCAAAATGAAACTTTCAGACTTCCCTGTCATCAGGTGGGTCCGCAGCCAGAATTCCCTTCAGCTTGCTGCAACCACAACGTTTCACCAGCCGCTTTTAGACACTTTGGCTGCCGACTCCTGGAAACGTCTGCGCTGGGTTTCTCAGCGTGAGCGTGGAAACCTGTAGGCGAAAAGTGTCGGTGAAAACCACGGTTTTATCTGATCGCTGAAGGCTGCTGCAGAAATGGAGGGACGTTTCCCGTCTGGGGCTGCTGATGACGACAAGTCCAACCCGGAAAGTATTTACGTGTGTGACCTGTATCTGCATGTGTGGGCTCTTGGGGAAGGTCCCTGGGGAAGGTCCATGATTCAAGGTCTCTGGTTGTCTTTGCGAAGCAGCCGATGGAGCGATGTGGGGATCAGCACACAGCTCATGTTCATGAAAAACTACTAAAGCTGCCCGGCTGCAGGGCTGGTCATTTTCGTCCCAAGGCAACGTGGTTTGATGACACATCATCCCAACGATGAAGCTGAATGATGTAGTTGGCTCTTAAAGCTTTTTGGTCAAGCCAGCACATTTTGAAAGTATCCCGCATGAATACCTCAGCAGGTTTTGGCTTGGTTTAGAAAGAAATCAAGTAATTCAGTGGATTCTGCGGAAGGGATGAAGGTGCTGGTGGTGGAGCCCAAACTCCGACTCAGTCCCACAGCCACAGGGCTGCGTGTCCCCACACGCCGCTTCTCCGCGCCTTTCTTCCTCAACTGAATAAACTACTTACTGGCGTAAGTGGGTTTTAACCACTAATACTTCATCCACAGGAGGACTCCTTCCCTCCTCCTCTCATTATACCGGTGTAAATGTAATTATCCCAGGTATAATTAGCACAAACGGTGTTTCTAGTGTCAGCAAGCAGGCTGGTGTGTGCTGCCAGCCGCTGCAGTGCAGCTGTTATCTCTGGCTCGCAGCGGAGGGTCAGCGCTGCTCAGGACCCCTGTGCTCCGCCAGCACCGCAGCTCGGGGCGAGGCGGCCCCCCAGCGCCGTGGGGTGCCGAGGTTGCCGGTCTGCAGGCACAGCACCCTGAAATGTGGCCAGCAGAGGCAGGCGGGGACCTGCCAGCCCTCCTTCCCCCGGGCTGCGCGGTGAAGACGCGCTGTGGGAAAGAGCTCACGCTTCGCAGCCCAAGTATTCGTCAGCCGGGATTCAATGCTCATGCCTTGTATGAGCCTGGGATGTTCAGGTGTTGCAGAACGCATTCAAAGGACAAGGGTGTCTGAACAAATGTATTTGCTCTGTGCCAAGACAACACAGTTTCACCATTTGCAACTCTGCTATGCCATGAGGCTGGCCTTGCACACACTGGCAGCGCTTTGGGGATGTTGCATGGTCCACCATGGCACGGCAGAGCCAGGTTTAGGGCTCTACCGGCTGGAAGGTGGAGAACTGATCCGGCCTCACCGCACAAGCGAGCTTCTGAGGCAGTTTCCTTGTAGCACGGCAGTGCAGCTCGGCAGAATGAGCTGCGTCTTCGTCAGGAATGCTTGCCAGGAGAACCTGCTGATGTTCCTATTGCAGTGAAAAGCCCAGAGGCAGCCAGACCTCGCCAACAGGAGCTACTCATTGTGCACGATCCGCGCCGCAGCCGTTCCTGGGGTGCCGGGGCCCGGCAGGGCTGCATGGGAGCACGGCAGCAGAGTCTGTGCCCAGCGCCACGCATGCGTTCGGGCAACGTGCTGCTGCAGCACGGGCAGCTGAACCCAGTTTATCACAGCAGGGTTTTGCCTGGCACCGGGTCAAATAAGCCACGCCGGTGCCGGCTGAAGGAAGCTTTGGGTGGCGGTACAAGGCTTGGCTTAAAAACCAGCACTGACCGCGAAAGCCTTTGTTAACTCTTTATTCTGGAGTCTCCCCAGCATGTTTGGCCGAGGTGCTCAGCACCGCCCAGGCTGCAGCCGGGAGCTGTATTTCCGCAGGGTTTTGGAGGGGGTGGGGGGCGAGGTTCTGTTTCTCTGCAAGCCCTGGCTGGGCTGCACGTTCTGTCGCTGGAAGAAGCAGCGTGTCAGCAGAGCCACCCACCACCCCGGCAGCCCTTCAGGGAGAAAATGGATGCAAGCCACACAGCTCGACCTCCGCTGGATCAGGCTCTGCTCATGCTTTAACGACTGTGATAAACCAGGCTTGAAGTTACATGTAGTACCTGAAACCGCAACCTGGTTGATTCCCCCACAAAAGCTCGGACTGGAGGGCAATCTCCCGCCCAGCCCCGTGCGGCCTGCGGGACCCAGCGTGCAGCCGAGGGCCCGCGAGACGCTGCAGCCGCCATGCTGGGCCGCGCTGCATTCGCTCTCCCTGTGCATGCGAGGGCATGTCCTGAGCCGCTGCCCTGCACCGCCACCTCCCTCCTGTTCTTCACGCGTGCTTCGCTTGCTTGGCCAGGAGGACAGAAAACATCACGTCTGCGTGTCAAGTGCGGGCACTGAATCCCCCCGGAACACAGGGGCCCAACGCCTCGGGGCAGGAGGCGCACAAAGGCAGGAGCGGCCGCTCCCGGACGCGCTGCCCCTTTAACATGGAGGTGTGACCGCAGAAACTACCGCTCCCGGCGTGCAGCGCTGGGTGGCGACGGCCGCCCCGGGAGCCGGAGCGGGGCACGCTGGGCTGTGTAGTTTCCCCACCGCCCTGGCTGTGTGGGGAGAGGGAGTAGGGGAAGAGTGGGGGGAAAACACCCCAAAATTGTGCTTGGCTGCTGGCGCTGAGCTTGCGGGGGCGAGGAAGAGCCTGCGCTCGGCTGTGATTGTGCCTCTGGGTGCTTCCTTGTGCGCGCAGGCCCGGGTGTCGTGGGTTTCGGGCAGGGGGTGGCGGCTCCTGCGGCCTCCCCGCTGCCCAGGGCCGGCCCGGGGGCTGGGGGTGCCCAGGGTCGGGGGCTGCGGTGGGGGAGGCTCAGCCACAGCCCCGTTAGCGCGGGGAGCGCTGGTGGCGGCAGCGTGAGGCTGAGCGCGGCCTGTGCCCCCAGCCCCACCTGGGGAAGGGGCCACGCTCAGAGCCTGAGGCCGCGGGCCCAACCCGGGCCTGGCCCCAACCCGGCCCGGGCCTGCCCGGAGAGCGGCGACCCCCATGAAGGGACGCGCGGGAGGGTGCCGGGCACGGCCTGACCCGTTCGCGCACTCCCGGGCCGGCGCCGTGCGGGTCTAGCGGGGCGGAACGGGGCGCGGGCCCGCGGGCAAGGCCCGGCCCGGCCCGGCCGGGGGAGCGGCGGCCCGGCGGCGCTTGGAGCGGCCTCGCCTTCCCGGCGTGCAGCGCGGCGCCCGTCCCCGCCGGGCCGCCATGTTGTCGGAGTGAAAGGCAGGGGGAGAGGCAGGCGGCGAGCGGCCTGGGGGGGGCCGAGATCCGTCTTCATCCTACCGCTCCGCCCGTGAGTATCGGCACCGGACCGGGCCCCCGGCGCGCCGCGCACCTCCGCGGAGCCGCCGGTGGGGCCATATTGGTGGGGAGGGCGGGCGGAGCGGCGCCAGGCCGCCCCGAAGGCGAGCGGCGGCGGGGCGCTGCGCCCGGCTCTCCCGCCCGGCTCCTTGTCGGCGCTCGGGGGCCGGGGCCTGGCCCCTATTGTTAGCGGGGAGGGGGGCGCGGCGGGCCCCGGCCTCCCGTGCGCGGCTCCCCGGGCTCCTGCCGCCGCGCACCGGCACGGAGGGGGTGTTATTGTTGGGGGGGCCCGCGGGTCCATCCCGGGCGGCGCCGGCGCCCCCCGCTCGCGTCTCCCCGGGCCCGGCCCGCCCCGGGGCTCCCCTGCTGCCGGGGGTCCAGCCCGGCCCGCCGGGAAGGGCCGAGGCCGCGCTTTGTTGCCCCATGGGGCCCGGTCCGGCCCGGTGCTGGCCCGCGGTGGGGGGGTGGTTGTGTTTCCTTCGCACCCCCCGGCCCTGGGGGGTGTTCGGCGGGGCTGGGGGGGTCGGTGTCCCCGGCAGGGAGAGGGTCGGTGCCTCGAAACGGGAGGGGAGGAAAATGCAGACAATACTTTCTGATGTGCTGGGTGACCCTGGTGTTTTTGTTTTTGTATTTATTTTTTTTTTCCCCTTGTTTTTTATCTCGTTTTCGTGTAATAACAGCATTTGGCCCTTTTTAGTTGCAAACTTGTGTTTTTGAGAGTTTGTGTCTTGCCCCAACCTAAGAAAGACTCTGTTGTTGTTTTTTTTTTGGTCAATGTTTAATAACTTTGTCCTGAGCAGAGATTTTATTCGACAGATCATGAGTAAGGAATTTCCTTTATTGAGAACGAGGGAGGTGGGGTAAGGGGTAGCATTTATATTACAGTGTTTTAATACTGGTTTAAGCAATTATTTGGTGATCAATGTACCCGCGTCCTGCTGCGTCTCCCCATGTTTTCAGGAAAACACAAGGTTTAGCCTTAAAAGTTCTGGTAGGCCACGCAGCTCCCGAACAATGGCTGCGCTTGAATTTCCACTCTGAACTTTCAAAAAGAAACAAACCAAAAACCCCAAAGCCACCCAACCCAAACTCTCTCCTGGTTCACGGTTGAGCTCTTTGAAACGCAGATCTTGTGCTGACTTAATTTTTTGGTATCGTCTGTTTTTAAGGGATACTGAACAGGAGCGGTGGAGCGCGGAGCTGCGCTTGCTGCGGATTAAAGCCGCCTTATTCAGTGCCGTCGCCGCTTGTGCTTAAAACTTGCTCGGAGGTGGTTCCGAAGTTTCTGTTGCTTGTGGAACATCCCATAGTCTAAAGCATTTTGCTTGTGATGATAACACGGTTTATTTACACGCTATGTTTTTATCGAGGGAAAAGGAAAATTGTCCTTTTGGAGCAGCGTGGAAGCCTTTGTTTGTAAATACGTGACTCTTCCCAGCGAAGGGTTTATTTAGGTAAAGTTGATTCTATCTTTTACGAAGAGTTTGGGAATGGAAAGGGTCCCGGTAGCCATTAGCGAGTCCTGCAGCTGCCGCTTCGCTCGTGAGTGTGCGTTGTGTAGGTGACTTCACATATTTCTGATGCTCCGTGCGCTTTGAATGACAGGATTCAGCTGTCCGCTACATTTAACACGGCATTTCTATAAAAACACGGCTTGGAACTAAACTTGAACTACCCAGAATGCTCCTTTTCCCTGTGCTCCCTTTCAAAATGTCGCCTTTGCCAAGTTTTTTTCTCTCTCTCTCTCGTGTTCGGAGCTGCCTTGTCTGGATCAGACGAAAGAGGAAGCGTCTGCGAGCAGGAGCCACTTGTGTGTAACTGCCTGGCAGCTCGACTGAGATTTTCTAGAGCCTCAAAACCCCCCAGATTTTTACAGTGACGCTGTTATTAACGATTGGTGTGCAAATTAAACCAGAAATTAGTTTGTGCTGGTGAACAGCGCTGCCTTTTGAGGGAGCAAAGGGAGGTTGTGGCTCCCACTCGTGGTTCCCAGTTGTGGCATTTCCCCTGGAAACAGGGACTTTTCACAATACAGGAATACTTGAAAGCTTTTGTGGGTTCATAGTATCTTCCTGTATTTTTAAAGGCTGCTCTGGGATAACTTGTAGCTTCTTTTAGTAGGGGCTGCTCAGATTTCATTGTCTGCCATTATTTTACACCCCAGCTTGGTGATGTGTGACTTTCTTACCTGTATTTACTTGATTATTTTTTTCTTACTGCATAGGGGAGCTTTATTAGTTCATTTCATGTTACTGAAGGGTTTTGATAATGTTCGTTAAGAGAAACTAAAGGGAAAATACCAGTAAATAATAGTATTATATTCTTAAAAATCAGTGAAGGTTTAGCAATACCAGGTGCTGTCAGAGAGTTTCCTGGAGTGTTTGAGGAAGGTGGTGATTTCCAGCGTTTTTGAAAAATGAATGAGTTGCTTCTGTGAAATGTTGTTGGTATCGAAGTTGTGACGGTCTTTGAATGTATGGAAAGCTTTGTGGAGCTGCTTGTTTATGTGGCCACGGAGGCTTTGCGTGTGTCAACAAATGCGTGTTGTGTGTGCAATGACAAAGTCCTATCTCTGCAGCTTTTATAGTCATTTTCTTGTGAATGTTAACACTGTTCTCAATGAGTGGGAAAACCTTGACTAAATTTGATCAAAGACAAGATTCAGGTTTTTTTTATTGTGTGTCAACTTTCTCCACTGTTGGAAAATTATTGTAGTAGCTGAGTGTTGTTCAGAATTACTGTGAGGAGCAGAGAGGACACGGAGCTGCTTTTCAGGCCCCCAGAGCTGCTGGGGGGATCAGGGCCAGGGCTCACGAACACCGAGGGACAACAGGAAAACCAAACCCCGTTTCCCAGCCGGTGTGCGGCTGTGGTGCGGCCACAGGGGCTGCCCACCCTTCTCCACCCCTTCAGTCCTTGTACCTCTGCGGTGTTTGTGGGGTTGCATTCAGGTAACTGAAGTCATAATCTAGTAGTGTGCTTAAGAAAATAATACTTCTGAGTCTACCACGCCTTTAAAAACAAATTTGCTTTGTGTGTGCGCTGTGCATTGGCTTTAGCGTTACATAACGGGGGAGAACACTTTTCACACAGGTAGTGTCTTATCAGCTGATAACGCTGTCTTAAAACAACAAACCTGTGTGGGTTTGTGATGCCGGGATGCTATCAAAATATTTGAGGGGTTAGTGAGTGAGTGAGTTGCTGTCAGCATAGTCTGCCTGTTGTCCTGCGGCAGGTGATTTTGGGTGTAAGCGAAGCATTTGGGGTGTCTTTGGTGTTGGGTGGTTTCTGGGACCGTCAGCTCTGGCTGCTCCGGCTCTGGAAGGTTCTGCCGCAGCCTGGTTGGCTGCTCCTCCAGGGCACCTCCTGCCAAACCTGCCGGTGTGTGTTACCTTCTCACGACCAAAGCCGCCTTCTGAGTTTGTAGGAAGAATGCACATTGTGTTTGGGACTTAATTAACTGTATAAGCAGCAATCCCGTATTTGAAGTTTGCATTTGAAAAGAAAAACCTGTTGCCTTGATGTTTTGCATGACTGAGTGAACACATCGTGGTGCAGCAGGACTTGGATATCGATCGAAGATCTGCCTTGTAATTTGTCAGGTGTAAACAAGCATGGCAGGCACTGATGGTGTAATTTGTGTTCCACTGGGCTTTTCGGAGGCTTTTTCTAGCAGTCTTGGGTGGCAGCGCTCCGGTCAGCGTTCTGTCCGTCGCATAAACGGGCATTCTGGTTTCAGCGTGATGGGCACCTTACATGAGTCTTGCATATACTGATAACGCTTTGCAGCACAGAATATGTGGGATTTTTGGCTAGCGTGCATTCTCCTGTGATATTTCAGTTGCTAGGTTAATGGAGCAAATAACTACTTTAAAAGGAGTCAGATTTGGCATCGTGATGTTTCCCCAGTCTCAAATGGGTGTGTTATTTAATACGTAAAGCTGAAGCTGTAAGGTTTTCACGTTTTCTTTCCCTGCTCTCTTTCTCACCATCTCTCCCCCCGTAGGTGTTGGTGGAATGAGCGTTGCGTGTGTTTTGAAGAGAAAAGCAGTACTCTGGCAGGACTCGTTCAGCCCCCACCTGAAGCAGCACGCTCAAGACACAGCTAATCCCACCATGCCTGTTGTATTGACATCTGGAACAGGGTCCCAGGCTCAGGCACAGCCGCCCGCAAACCAGGCGCTGGCGGCGGGGACGCACTCCAGCCCGGTCCCCGGATCCATCGGAGTGGCGGGCCGCTCCCAGGACGACGCCATGGTGGATTATTTCTTCCAGAGGCAGCATGGTGAGCAGCTTGGGGGAGGAGGAAGCGGTGGAGGCGGCTATAATAACAGCAAACATCGCTGGCCCACTGGGGATAACATTCATGCAGAGCATCAGGTAAAGACAAAATAAAGTTCTATGTTTCCAAACTCAACACGTGAACGCGTCGGGTTCGTGATAGATGCTTTTAATGACGCCTTTAAAAGCTTGAGCTGGTTATTGTGCGGTTGGAATGGCAACAGTTGTACTTTCTGTTTTCTCTTTTCAGGATTGCGGTGCCTTGGTAGCTCTGAGCTGCAACGTTCTGCTCTTGAGGGTGTTGAAATCCTGTTGCGCTCTCTGTGACAGTCAAATGCGTGTTTGCAGAATTTATCATTCCCTTTATTGATTTTTTGTGTGTGTGAACCAGTGTAGCAGTGACTGGAGCTGCTTTTCAAATCTGTTGCTGTAGTTAAATAATTCTTATGTAATGGTATTACAAAACTGCCAATGCATGTAGGTTGGGCTTTTACCATTCCAATATTGAGAAACACAACTCTGGAAGTCGCTGGTAATGTATTTTCCTGTGTTTCTTTGCTTGTTTGTTTTGGGGTTTTGGGTTTGGGTTTTTCTGGTTATAATTGGGAGGGGAAGGAGCTATTTATGTGCTTAGCTGAGCGGAGAAGAGAACAGCCTTAATGTCATGAAACGGTGCTTGTAGAAACACGGCTAACTTCTTACGACGACGTAGCGTTTCTGAAAGGGTAGCGGGCCAAAGCGCGTCGCCGTAGTAGCGTTTACTCGAAATCTCCTCCGTTGCATTGTCAGATGTGCTGGAGTTAAATGAGTCCATGACTCACTCGGCTTGCTGTCTGTGACCTGTAAGTAACTCGGCAAAGAAAATGTGCTTCCTCTGCTAAGGGAGCAGAACTGGAGTGTAAGCACATTTTAAAAGCAAACGATGCCCACAGATGTTGTCGGAGCAGCAACCACAAAGCTTTTGCAAGCTTTATGAATATCTCCTCCCTCTAGTTTTTCAAATAATAGCCAACAAGCTCTTCAGCTTGATTTTCTTCAGTAACTTCTTGAATTAAATGATACTAAGAAATGTACCGCTTAATGAAAGGAAAACTCATTAGAAAATAACACTTGTACTCTTCAGAGGCAGAGCATGTCTGAGAAAGTTGTATGGACAAAATATACCTGCAGTGTTCAGCTCACAAGGTTTTATGTGATGCTTTCTCTGTTTTTCCCCCACGTGTTGTGAAGCTCAAGAAGCACCCACCATTATGTAGTTAATGTTGGGACCGTATCCGTTCTGGTTCCTGGTGGTTTTTACATCGGGTACAAGGCGTTTGTCACGTGGCGCGGGTGTTCTGCGTTCCGTATACATCTTCAAACCGGTCCTCGTGTTTCATTTCTTCAAAGCCAGCTCTGAGATGGGCAGTAACGCTTTTCTCGTGTCTCTTATTTGATGCCATGTACTCCAGTGATTGCTGGGCAGTTCTATCTGTGTTTATTGCTTCAGCCTTTCTTGGGTGCCCCTTTTTCTGTGGTTCTCTGTTTGCCTCAGGGTTTTACTCATGGGAAGCAGGATGTGGAATGTATGTAATCCCAATACTGCCTTTTCTTTTGATTTTTTTTGGCCACCTCTGCACCTGCTTCTTAAATTATAAATTCCTTGGAGCAAGAACTAGTCCTGTGCATACAAAATGGTTTCATTCGCTTTGGGCTTAGCTGAGGTAGAATTGAATTTGTCCTGCAAAAACAGAAGTGGAAGGAAGTGCTGGGACACACAGAGAAGGGAATGGTTAGGGGTGTCTGCTAAGTCTCACTTGCTTATGGACACACTTGTATTACTGCACTTTGGATTTTCAACTTCCAAAGATAATGCAGGGAGGGCCCTTGCCTTGTTGCCTTGAAGACTGGTTAGGAAACTCGGTACCTAAAAGATAATGGAAACTTGGAAAAAAATAATTATAGGGTAATATAGGTTAATGCCTGCCTAGAGCTTGGGAGGTCGTAATTAAAGGTAGAGGGATTTTTTTAATTGTTGAATCCCAGTTTCTTCTTGGTTCCACATGTAGACAGCCATCTGTCTCTGGTGATAATACTCCAGTGATTTTTTTACCAAATGATAGCATTTCATTAAGTGTTATTAAGTAGCTCTGAGCGTTGTGAGAACTGAACTCAGGGGATCCTTTCTTTTTCCTTTTCCCTTGTGCCGCTGTTCTCCCTGTCCCCGTTCATACCCGGAGCAGCGGCTCTGAGAACCGAGCTGTGAAGGGTTTGGTAGGGCTGACTTCAGGCAGCCTCTGCTCCCAGGGCTGCACGTGGTGTCCTCTTGGTGCAGACAGCAGGTTCTTTTTGGGTTTTACCTAGGAACTTTCTTTTCCCTCTGCATTTTTCCCTTCTCTCCCAGAAGCTGGAGGGACACACAGTGTTGATGTAAAATTAAGCAATTACAGATGCTACTGTCATTTTTGCATATTTAGGTATCAAAACCAAGCCATCCACACAAACAGCATATACGATAAATTCCTCTTCATTGTAGACACTGAAGTAGTGGTAAAATTGGCCTTTTTATTTTCTGGACTGGGCTCTCTGAACTCCTGAGCAGACTGCAGCTGTCTGCAGCTACAGATACTGAACACCAGGCTTTACATGGCAGACCCTTGATCAGCCAGGTCTTGACTGCGTAGTGTAGTCTTTTTTTACCCACAAAAGGCAGTGAGATTGTCCATGTCCACCAGCAATTCCAAGATTAAAACCAAAGAGGTTTAGGCTGTTGTTCGTTTACGATGCCCGGTTGCTCTTCAGGCTGTGTGTGCAGTTATAGCTGCACTGGGGTGTTTGCTCGCTGTTTATCCTGCAAAAAATGGGTAGGGATCAGAACCTGACTTGGAGCAGGTGAGTGAAGAGGTACGAGATGACTCCCGATGAGGAGTGGCCTGGGTTGGATTTGTGTTGGTTGCGTATCTCGTTACAAACCCCAGCAGCCACCCACTGCTCCCGAGGGGAACGCCAAGGCAGTCGAGGTATCGGTCAAGGAGAAGTTAGCGACGCTGAGCAGGTTCGTAGGGAAACCGGGCGGGTTTCGTGGATGGGGTCTCTCAGGGCTTGTGCACACACGTATGGTCTTGAGCCGGCGTGAAGACGGAGCGTCGCTGGTGGTGGTCCCTTCGGAATTGCACTGAATAGACACTCAGACTGTCTGGATTGCAGTTAGGCTAATGTGGGAGTTGCTTAGCAGAAGCAAATGATTTTAGGGATTTACTTTCTTTGAGAGCATGTTTAATTAATAATTTGAGACAATAGAACTCTGCAGGGATCGGCTTGTTGAATGTGGGGAATTTTTCACATACAGTTGGTGAAGAATAGTGAGAGCAACAGGGCCGGGACTGGGTTTTATGCTCAGTTTTGCCTTTTGGCAGCGTGACCGTGCAACTTCTGAACGGGGAGCTTGCATTCGAGTGGAGACAGGAGGTGATTCTGGCAGCCACCCCTTCTCGAGCTGTTGTCTAGGCTGGAGTTGAAGGCATGGAGCGAGTCCTTAACCGTGTGACCTCGTGATAGAGCACATGGCTTTGTTCTTGAAGATCGTTTTCCGATGTCCATTTCCTTCAGTCTGTTGAATTTTCGTGGGTGCTTCCTTGTCACAGCGAGCTGGTCGACATGGACATGGCTGTGCTGACTTAATACCCAGCTAATTTAGAACAGAACACCTTGCTGGAAGGAAATGGCTAGTTTGGCTGCTTTGTTTCGCAGAGGTTTCTCTATAGCACAGGGGCTGTCTTGGGGAAGAGGAATTGGAACATTTAAATTAGTTTTTTGCTTTGCATTGCCCTTTGAAAATTCCCCCTGAGATAGAAGGAGCATGAGCAGATTGGCTAAGTTGGATAATTAAAATGGGGTACTGGAAAATCCTTTTCTTGTACAGGGGAGAAAAACCACTCCGAGATCTTCAGAAAGTCATTTTAAGAATGTTTCCTCTGAATGTGTAGGGGTGGGAGCGAAAGGAAGAGCTTCCTGGGGGGCAAGCGAGTTGGATCTTGGTGTGGCCCGAGTGCTCGCACCAAAACTGATCCAGACACACGTCTGGGAAGCAGAGGATGGTTCTCCCAGGATCGGGCCAGCTCTGGCAGGGCAAATGGAGCTCCCTGCTTCCATAACCCAGTGTTTTGCAAGTGTGCACCCCAACAACGTGTGCCCAAGACATCGCAGGGTAACCTAAATTCCACATTAATAAAGCACTTCCCTTGGTGAATAAAATCTGAGGAAAACCATAATTAGCTAACGAAGCTGAGCCACTCGGAAAGGCGGCCTTTCTTGCATTTATTTCTGTACCCTGAATCATTAATCACCTTGGCTAAATGCCATGTGAAGCATTAGCCAATCTGAAATTTCAATAGCTTCTTGCTTCCAGTGCTAATGGTAGTAGCAGTTCTAATGATGAATCCTTTACTACAAAAATAGTAGTTAAACCACCTAATCCTGTCTAATACTTGTGACTTCACATTCTTTCTTTACCGGCTATTGTTGTAGGAGAGGACTAAAAATAGTGCAGTAATCGGTTGATGGAACGACGTATTTTAGCCCTGGACCTAGGTGGTAGTGGCAGACCTGTTGTTGACAGTGTGCGGTGCTTTGCTTATTGTCAGCTGGTAAATGGTCTTTTTTCCTCTTCTAGATCCTATATATATATATATATATATATGTGTGTGTGTGTATGTGTGCACTCAGGGTAGATATTTTTTAAATAAAGTGCTATATGAGCTGTTCGAACAAGACAAACACCATCAGTCTCCCACAGCTGAGTAGGTGGCACTTGTTTCCATCTGGAATTTGTAAACCTTTGGTTAATTTAAAAAACTTTAACAACTTGTGAGTATATAAATTGAGTCGTACAAAGTATTTAGGCTGTTCCACCTGCTATTTTTTTCCCCCTCCATTCTAAGGATGTTTGATTCAGGCAGCAGCCTGAATGTTTGTAGTGTTTCTTGTTCTTTCCCGCCTCAATCCCGGCTGAGGGAGCTGGGGCTCTGGAGCTGGAGAAGAGGAGACTGAGGGGGGACTCATTCATGTTTGCAGATATCTAAAGGGGCAGTGTCAGGAGGATGGAGCCAGGCTCTTCTGGGTGACACCCAGTGACAGGACAAGGGGCAATGGGTGCAAACTGGAACACAGGAGGTTCCACTTAAATTTGAGAAGAAACTTCTTCCTGGTGAGGGTGTCAGAGCCTGGCCCAGGCTGCCCAGGGGGGTTGTGGAGTCTCCTTCTCTGCAGACATTCAAACCCGCCTGGACCCCTTCCTGTGGAACCTCAGCTGGGTGTTCCTGCTCCATGGGGGATTGCACTGGATGAGCTTTCCAGGTCCTTCCAACCCCTCACATTCTGGGATTCTGTTCTCACAGTAACATTGCCCCTTTTTTTTGAGGAGTGTTTTACTAGAAAATAAAGATTTATTATTTTTTTCTATTACTAATTGAACAAGACATAAAATGTGGAGGCCTAGTGGGTGGAATCTGTGTGACACTCGCCTTTTCACACTTGCAGAGTTAACTGAATGTCCAAGCAGTAAATCCCGCTGCAATGTCCTTGTGCAAACTGGAGGCTGAGAAGCAGCATTCTGGTTTGCTTTGGTTACCCCATTTAACATAATTGGCTTAATAGAAACAGTGTAAACCCTCTTCAGTCGCTGTTACTGCTAGTAAATGCATATATTTAATCTGTTTAATGTTGTCCAACCTCAAAAAATAAAACTCATAAACCCTCGGGCTCAGGGTGCGCTTCCAGAGACAGGATTTTTACATCATCGGCTGGAATATTTCTCAGCTGCTGTTTGTCCAAAGGATTTTCTGGTTGGTTTGTTTGTTTTTTCACCTGTATGATTGGCTTGCTTTGTTTGCTGTGGTTTCATTCCACCTGTCCTCCTTCTTACCGGGAAACATCCCTTGGATAAGGAGGAAGAGAAAACCCTTGGTGATTCAGAGTGCAGCTTAGCCTGGGATAGTTCTGCTGTGCGTCTGCCTGGGTGAATATCAATTCTACATGAACGAGGATTCCTTAATATATAAGACTAGTGTACAATCCCCAGAGATACCTGCGGACCATGAAATGTGATGCATTATTACACTTTGAATTTATATGTAAAGGTCATATTAGCAACTGTGTTTGCTTAATATAAGGTGCAGTATTAGCACTGATTATTTACAGTAATATTTACTTAAAATTACAGTTCAACTACTTCGGTAGCTATCAGTTGAGGAAAAAACCTTTGGATTATTCTAGAATAAAAAAAGATGATACTGAAAATCCGCGAGGTAAATATATGTTGCTCTCCTGTTAATTTGTCAGGTCCCTCACATCCCTGTTTGGTAATTGTAAGGACAGTTCAGGGCCCTGGCTCTGTTAATGTAACTGACAGCACAATTCCTTTTGACAAGTGCCAGTTCGCCCCCTGGGCCTTGTTCTTTGCTGGGTTAAAATTAACCGGAGTTTTCAGTCCCAGCAGCCCTGTGTGTCCTGGCAGGTTCTCGTCTTTACTGGTCCTTACTGGGGGCACACTGGTGCTTGTGCAGCTTTCCCTGCTCATCCTTGGCTGCGTTGCGGCTCTTTAACACTGGGGCATCTGCCCCTCTTTAGGGATGATCCTGCTCTCCGTGAGTTGTTACCCCTCTCATAGGTGATTTAGACCCTTGGTGATGCTTGGATGATCGCTTGAGTCTCCTTTGCTCTTCTATAAGCGCTTCCAAAACTTGTAAATGCTGGTGGTATCTGTGACAGTGTGTGGAGGGGCTCAGGGGCAGGAAACGTGTCTCGCCTGGGTTTGTGGTGTGCTAGGTGAGCAGGAGCACAGGACATCTTTGCTTTGTTTCTGTTATAGCTGTATAAATTCCCAAGTGTCCCAGATACAGACAGGGACTGACACCTCTGTAACTTCAGGACCAGGAAAGCGTTTGCTCCTGAGTTGCTGCCGTTGAGTTCTGCAATGGCGAGGCCCTCTGATCTTGTTTATATTAAAAAGAGTGTAACTGTTGTGTGTGAGACGACTGCCTGACGTAAATGAGCTGCGTGCTGCTCAAGAGCTTGGGAAACCCACAGTGAATACGTTTGATGTGGAGTTACCAAGAAGCTCTCGTGCTGCGCGGGAGGTTGAGTTTGAAGAGTGACCGCTTGACCTAAAGAGAGATGGGTTTGTGTTGCGATGGGCAGTGGGTGAGAGCAGAAAGCGCTCCGTGTGTGTCTAAAACAGGCGGTGGGGATCCACGATTGAAACTTGGAAAGGCCTCTGTAGCCTTGGTCTGTGTGAGGCCAAGAATTTTTATTCAGGAGACAGAAAATAAGATTTGGAGGGTTGACCCAGAGTGACTGTGTAATGAGTAATACAGCTGGCGCTTGCTTTATCGCACGTTTTTCAGAGCAAAGGTGAAAATTGGTTAAGAGGGCTTTGGAGAGGCTGAACTGACCTCGGCCCCGGCGAAGCGGCGCAGCCCGCTGGAGTTTACTCCAGGGTCTACTCCAGTTTCTTGGTGCGCTGGACAAATCCACTTTCCGCGAAGGCAGGAAATTATTTCTGAGTCAGTGAAGTGGCTGTAAACTGGAGTGTGTTATAGTGACATACATTTGTATATTAGCGTGCATGGAAATTACTCTTCTTGAATGAAATTCTCATTAATTTTGGTGGGGTTTACGTAACTCCTGAGTGCATACGCAGCATTTGATGTGAAGGAGAGGAATGTTTTTGTGCAGTGAGGTTGTTTTGTTAACTCCCGTTCAGTAGCAGTGGTGCTGAGGCACGGAGCCTCAGTTTTGTTAAGCAGGCTTCAGACAGCACCGCGCTGGTTTGTGCGAGGTCAGAAAGGAGGAGCGTTCTCCACGGGAGGACGGGAGGTCTGGGAGGTCTGTCGGTGCCGCGCAGGGTTGTGCACTCCGCGTTGTGCACTCCGCGTTGTGCACTCCGCGTTGTGCACTCCGCGTTGTGCACTCCGCGTTGTGCACTCCGCGTTGTGCTTCGCTGGGAGAGTCTGAAGCAGCGGTGCCTGCGAGCAGGAGTCAGGTCTGGTTGGCTCACTGTGAGCGGCCCAGACTGCAGCTGACCCGTCTGCCTGCGGTTCCCGTGTTGCTCGACATACCCTCTTCCTCCCAGGAACCAGGTTGTCATGTCGGAGCCAGACGTCAGGGCATCGCTTCCTCCAGCAGCCGATTTATCTTGGCGTTGTCTTCTGGATTTCTTTCAAAACTCTGGCTCGGTGGTGATCCAGATTTTATGGTAATCACATCTCATTGACGTTAGCGCTCATCTGTGAAGAAGTTCTTTCTCTGTGGGCCTCC
Source organism: Patagioenas fasciata (assembly GCF_037038585.1). Classification (NCBI taxonomy): domain Eukaryota; kingdom Metazoa; phylum Chordata; class Aves; order Columbiformes; family Columbidae; genus Patagioenas; species Patagioenas fasciata. The sequence goes on along the minus strand of NC_092544.1, from coordinate 904,236 downwards.
TTGTTTCTAGTGTCGCCACCATCGTGACTCTGCTCCGCGTGTCTGTTATGGGTCAGTGATAGCTGACGGGAATAGACCCCGATGAAGTTGTAGACTGTATCATTTAATTACCATTCCAGAGCATTACCTGCCTTTTGCAATGCCACGGTGTAGGAAGTCATGACTTTGGCTTTATGCTCTGCTGTTTCAGAAGCCATTTGTTCTTCTTTCAAAGGAAGTGAAGGAGCTCTGTGATATTTGTGCACACTTGTAAGAAAATTAGGTGAAGAGGTGCTGAAGATTTAATATTATACAAGTGGGGAAATGAGAAGAGAACGTTTTGGGTACGGTCTTTGTCAATTGAATAATAAACTGGCCTGTCTTACAAACAAATAGATACAATGATTGTTTCGAGGTTCCCATAGCACAGATCCACCTTTGGGAGTTGATTTGCTTTGGTGAAGTTGGGGGACACACAGTAAGCAGCCTCTGTTTTTCCTGGGTCGGTGCCGTTGCGGCTGTGGTTTGCTGGGACGTTGCTTTAGCAGTGGGAGTAACAGACATCACCTCCTGAACCTCTTTGGAGAGTTTCTCCGTTCCTCACGTGTCTCATTGCAATAGTAATTTGCTGCTGTGCAGTTTTTGTGGCTCAGCGTGTCTGGGGGTTGCAGCGCTTTCCATGAGTTCAGCCTGAAATGGCCCATGGAAGAGTTTGGTCTGACCTGTGTCGCACAGGAGGCAGCCGGGATGTCTCAGCTGGCAGGTGCTGGTGGAGGGGACGGTGCAGGGGAGCGTGTGCTGGTGCCCGTGCTGTGGTGTTTGGAAGGTGGGGTCTTGTTTCCGCGCTGTTCCTGGCTGATGTGATAAGTGTCGCTGCAGAAGGTGGCAAGACTGAGGCATAACTGAAAATAACTTTGAACTGACATACAGTAGTAAGAGGTTATCTTATTGTTAAACTGTGATTCCAAGTGACTGACCGTTGAGGATTGGTGAATTACATAAACACATGTTAGATAATTTAACAATATGTTACTAAGCTTGGCTTAAAATACTAATAAAGTGTCATCACAACCACGTCTTTACTTGGTTCTGCTGGAAATAGAGGCAGGAGTATCAGAAGTCAGGGTAAGCGTGGTGTAGCTGCGGATGGTGCTGCTCACGGGCTGGTGCAGGAGCATCTCACCCGGTTTGGGGGTGTGTGGTGGTTGGGTTTTGTTGGTTTGTTTTCTCCTGTAAATCACCACCAAGTCTGCTGGGTTCCTCCCCTTGACCCAGCGGAGGCTGCACCCAGATCAGCTGCTCAGCGCGTGTCCTGTACCGGACGCAGTGAACAGAGTGTGTGGATTACTCACAAATAGGTGTTTTATAAACCATTGCCCCTGTTCTAGCGAAAAGGTGCATCAGATCTGTTGGGCTGCAGGGCTGTGTAAGCCTGGAGTAGGTGTGTGGTATTGCTGATGTGTTTGCGGCTGCTGTAACAAGCTGTCGGAGGAGGCAATAGCTTCTGAATCGTGGCACGTGGTTCAGCTTCTGTGCTTTGTCCTCAGGTCCATAGTTGGGTGTTTTTTCTTTGTTTCTGCCCATGTGCTCCATGGCCACATCTGTAGGGACTTGCCTGGGTCGGGTTTCGGAATGAAAATTCGATGTAGTGTTTTCTTGCATGTTCAACATATCTGAGTTACTTAGCTAACAGCTTCACGGTGCTGCTTTTTTCCCTGTTTTAATTGAATCTAATTGATCTTAAGGCGTTGCTTGTATGTAACTTGAGTATTGTACAAGAGTCTTTACTTGATCTTCACCTGAACAGGAATAATGCTGATTCTCTTGCTTATGCGGACTCTGTCACCTGAAGTCGTGCGACTTACTGTGCAGTATGTAATAGAGTTGGTTGTGTTAGACTTTGTGTGTCTGCAAAGTAATTGCTAGTTTTGCCGTTTTTGTGCGTGTATAAATCCAACACTAATTGTTGTAGCTTCTGGGAGTCTTAAAGGTAAGTCATCTTTTGGAGATCAATACCCTTGTTGTGTGCTGTAATACGGAGTGCAGCTCTCAGTCTGTATCAGAAGAAATGCTGTAAACTGTGATTAGCGTGAAAAAAAATACAAGCATTTCCTCATCTGTTTTTCTTACCCATCTATAAATAGGTGCGTTCCATGGATGAACTGAATCATGATTTTCAAGCGCTCGCTCTGGAAGGACGGGCGATGGGAGAGGTAAGCGAAAGGCCTGCAGAAAATCCGGGTATTTTGGGGGGAGGAGGAAAAGAAATAACAGTTTATGGAGGTTGCTGGAGTGAATCTGGGCTTGAGAGGTCTCCATTGTGGCTGTGAAACTTGTGTGTGTGTGTGTGTTTGTGCTTCAACAACATAAAAACCTGTCAGGCTGGAATACATCTTAGTAGGAGGAACAGCTAAGCCCTCCACCTGTTGTATCATCAAACAGGAAAATGGTGCTTGCAAAAGAACAGTTAGAAATATGTCTTGTGACAAGTGTTAGAGTACTTGTAGCGTGTTTATTTTGGGATCCAGTGATCTCAGACCCCAGAATGTTGTGGGTTTAGTTGTCTGGCATTGTCTGCTGCTCTGTTTCCACTCCTGGCTGCCTTTTGATTCTTGTCATGAAGCGCAGGGCTGTGTTTCGGGGTTGGAGGCACCAAGTGCTCCGGACAGGTCAGAGCGCCGAGCAGGGAGCGCCCGATAACGGCCCCTTCAGTTCCAACTCCACAGAAACCCAGCGAGAGTTATTTTAGTCCCACGGCGCAGATTTGGGGGAGGTGGCCGTTGGGTTTCTTCGAAAAGGAGAACTTGCCTGTTTTTAGGGTGTCTTGAAAGAATAGCGAGTTGCTGGAGTTGGCCGTGTCAGGTTCCTCAAAGTCGCATGTAAATGCTTCTTTTCCTTGACTTGTTCCCTTTTCCTTTATAGTCCTTCCCTTCAGACACTTGTGGAAGAACAAAGACGAGAAAATCATGTCCTGTAGGAGGATATTAATGAGCAGCAGGACAGCGTGATATATGGGTCTTGTTTTGGCCAGCCTTCCTCTTCTGCATTCTCGTCCGTCAAGTTCAGACCAGTTTATTTTCTAGACCGTCCTATCTCTGTGACCTACTTCATGAGCCAGGTTTAAAAAAACAACCCTAGAACCCCAAAAATATTGTTTTGAAGAAAAGAGCAAAGCAGCGCTATTGCGTGGTGGGGTTCACACCAAGGTGAAACACCCCGGGGAATCAATGGTGCTTGCAGCTCAGCTTCTCCTTTCCTTCCTTCTCTGGAAGATCATAATACTGAGCTGTAGTTCAATTTGGCAGTACTCGATAGGAAAAGTCTCTTTTTCTCTAGGTTATATTAGCCCACATGGAGACTATTGACTAAGAGTAGCTAAAACTGATTTACAAAGGAGAAAACAAGACATTAAAAACCCATCTAAAGCTGCTGAGGACCAGCTGATGCGTGTCGATACGAAGCATGCCAGCGGAATGACGGGGGTGTCAGCGTTCTCTGAATATTGGTTTTTAACGCCTCGCTTGGGCAAGACGCTCGTGTTCAGATGTAGAGCGCACAGGCTCTTTGGAAGCCCGGTAAGAGTCAGAGAGCACGTTCTGTACGTAACGTGGCATTATCCAGCTCAAATGCCTGAAACCATTCCTAAATATGCTGATTTTTACCAACTCCTAGTTTATTCATCCATTTCTTGAGAGAAGTGGATTGGGTTTGGTTTTTGGGGCTGTGAGGTTTCCCTTCCAATGACTCGCTCCTTTTTTTCCACCTTCTTCTCGTAACTGTGATGCAGAAAGCTTTGGCACTCGGATCCTCTCGTCACCGGGCTTTCCACATACTGGAACGTGCGTGTTTGTCTAGGGAGGGCGGCATTTCACCCTTCTCTTGAAGCTTAGACACCATTTCTTGTTTTTTTCTTGGGGGTTTTTCTCCCTCAGTCTCAGAGTTTCCTTTCTTCCATTGAATTTTCTCTGTATTTCCCAAGGTATTTCAGACTAGATCCAGCTGGCCGGTGTGAGGAGCTGTGTACACTGAGATCCTGCGGGGTGTGTATTGGCTTTCAGGACCGTGTTCTTCAAGTCCAGCTTTGATTTTGTGCAGCGTGAGCTGCCCTAGCGAGGCACTGGCGGTTTCCTCCGCTGCTCCTGGAACGTGAAGGGAACTCACGGAGAAAAGTCAGCGTGCTAAGGAAAGAAGAGTCTGAAATAAATGAGGAAAAGAGCAAATTCAACTTGTATTTCTTGATCGTGTGTCTTCTGAGCCTTACCTGCAGAAGTGTCAATGATCTACTTTGGCCCAACAGTAGAATTGCTACAACCGCCATGGTTGGTTGTGGCAGAGCTCTTGAGCATCCAGCGCTGACGTGATCCGCGGTTGCCCTGTCCGGGTGTCCCCTCCGTGTCCTGCCTGGGTCCTGGAGCAGCCCCTGCCCTCCAGTGAGCGGCGCTTGGTTGTGAGCGGAGTTGTTGTGATGCTGGGCCGAGGTGTCTGGTTAAAAACCCTCAAACCGAAACCCAAGCAAAACAAAAGAAAAAAAAAGATGCTAAAACCCTTCACATGACTCCCTGCTAACGTTCTCATAAACTTACGATTCATTGGCAGCTGGGCTGGGGAGTATTGACAGTTCGGAATAACGTTTCTGTTCGGAGCTTCACAGTGTGTGTTTATTGTGTTTCTTTTCCAGCGCTAGCAGCTCTAGAAAGGGAAGACTTGAAGCCCCATGTGTGCAGCCTGATGGTGCCACAGCAGCTTCGCTGGCACGTCAGGACGGCTCCGGGCGAGCTCTGTGAGCACCGGTACCCGCAGGGGCTGAGCGAGGGGCACCAGGGCTGTTGTGCCCATGCTGGCGGCTGCCGAGGGGCAGCTTGCTGCTCAGCTTTCCCCACTGTATTCCCAGTAATGTGATTCCGCCCCGTTTTTTGTGCTATCGGACCCTCCTAGGAGCCGGTTTAACGCCCTGAGCCGGCAGAGAGCTGCGTGTTCTTTGTTAGGACGGAGCAGAGCTGTTCTTGCAGCAGCTGTACAGCTGCCCGTGGCACTTAAGCTCGGCTTGCTCGATGTGTGCTCAGCCTCCCTATCTTGTTTGGTTTTGAGATGGCAACATTTTTTAGGGTAGATAACATCTTAGTGTTTGTAAACCCACAGTGCTGCCCAAACGTGATTTGTAAATATGTGCTCTGCCTTCTCCTACCTGTTGCTGCAGATAAACCGAGTTCTCCAGCTGCACAGATGACGGCTTTTATCTTCATATTTTCCTTGTCTGAAGGGCATCAGTTTACTTAATTTGTCTAATTCGTAATCCCATCTCAGTGGGATCTGGATGCACGAGCTCCGCACTTGCGGGTTGTAGAATTGCTCCTGTTGATGTGTAAGTCGTCCCCTCCCCTCATCCCCGCTCTACTAAATTGAATATTGGCCTAACTCTGTAAGTCCTCTGTAAGAGGGCTTAGAAGGATTATTTTCATATTATATAGGGTCAATTTTAATAAAAACTGGGCAGCAGATCAGCTAGTCCAGTTCTAAAGCGCTGCGTGTTCTAAAATTTCCAACCTGAAGAACTGGGCGATATTCACTTAAAATCATTTTAGGTTGGTTTTTTTTTCATTGCAACCGACATCTTTCCCTGAGGACAGACGAATCACGTTGGCGGCCTGTTGCATAATTCAGGAGGGATGATCGCTGCGCGCTCAGCCTCCCGGGCGGGTTGGAGCAGCGCTTGGCGGAACCAGGGATTGCACTGCATGGGCTTCTGAGGTCCCTTCCAGTCCCTGACATCCTGGGATTCTGCGGCTGCACGACACCCGGTGTCCTGCGCTGTGAGGTGTTGGCAGACAAGTGTTCAGTTGCAGGTAACATCTTGTTTAATCAGTCCGTATCGCTTTCTTCTTCAGAATTCCTTGAGATGGAATAAGGAGGAAAGTAGTTATTTTTTATAGGATGGCAGCAACAGGACTGAAAAAGCTGCGTTTTAAGAAATATGGGGATGATAGAAGCTTAAAGAAATGGTAACGCCCCTGATGTGTGTTCGTGTCTGTAAACATCGTTCATGTCTGTAAACACACTGGCTTGGCGTTCACCTCCTCGGGGTCGCCCCGCGGAGCAGATGGAGGAGCAGGTTATTCTGTTTGGAAGTGAGTTTTGCTGATGGGAGTCGCTCGTCCTTGCAGTTGTCTGGAGTTATTTTTGGATCACATCAAAGGGGAGCGTGGTGCAAGCTCTCCCGCTTTTGTCGCTCGGGGGAGGATCACGAGCAGCCCTGCGCTGTGGTTACGATGCCGTAAGTCACCAACACGTCTCTAAAAAGTGAGGGACGTGCCGGTACCTCACAGGGTTTCTTCTGTTGGTTGTGGAGAAGGAGCAGCCAGGGAAACACTGGGTTTTCTACTCGATGGTCTGAGAGTTAAAGGAGCAAGTTGAGTCTCATCCCCTCGGTAGGAAGAAGACAATAAAAAGCCAGAGGTGGCTTAGCGCTTGGATTAAAATGCTGAGGAAAACCAAAGCTTGGTGTTTCCATACTGAAAACTTCTGATACTCGAGGTCAGAGTTCTGACCGAGTGTGTGACTGTAGGGAAGGGAAGGGGAGATGTCTCAGACGCTGTTCTGCTGTACCCTTGAATTTGCACGTCTGCTGGTGGAGTACAGAGTTATCAACACTTGTGATGTATAGAGACAGCCACTAATCTGATGATTCTTGTTTGTTCTATGGTAATTTCAAACAGATGCAAGTACTTGTTAATCTTCCAGTTCCTTTAGTTTTATTCCAAGTTCAGCAGGCAAGGCTCGTTTATTTGGTTAATTTGCTCTGAATGTACTGTTGCTTCCTGTCTGAATCGCATACATCTCATTCAGCCTGGAGATTTAATTTGGAGATTGTAGGCTTGACACGGAAGGCACTGAAGCAGGGCTGGAAGTTTCCCTCGCCGTATGTAGAAGCCACACGGCAGGTGTTTCCTCGGTGAAGCTGCGATTTTCAAAATACATCTGCTCACCAGGGCTCGCCGCTCTTTCTGCCACCTCACGATCTACAGGACAATCTTTTTTGGATTCATTCAAGCCAAGGATGACTTTCTGCCTGGTTCTCAGCCCATAGCCTCTTTCTTCGCATCGGTAGGAGCAACGCGCATGGCAGGTGCAGTGGCCCAGAACCCTTCACTCTTATGTGTTCGCAAATAACCTCGGTAGCGTGGAGGGTCCTCAGCAGCCGTTCAGTAGCGCCAGGTGGGAGCTCCTGGCACCTCTGGTGCTGTTCTGGCCCTGCCAGCATCACAACCTCGGGCTCTGGAGGCGGGAATCTGTGCTGGGGACGTTCAGAGCCTTCCTCGCGGCTCAGGCGGAGGTCACGGTAACGTTGTGGTCAGAACAGGCTCTTTTCTGCTGATGTTCTTCTTCCAAGGAGCTCTCGCGCCGGGAGGCTGGCGGATGTCAGTGTGTGTGTGCTTACGTGTGTGGGTTCACAGAGCCTTGAAGAATGGCGGAGGATTGCTGAGACCGAATCGTTACCTCAGTTGCTGTATGGGCTTTCACTCTAGGAGAACACAAATATTTTGATTATAAAGCATGTATCAGTTTGTGTTTAATGATTGATTCATGTTTAGAAGGGAGACGCTTATGGTTTATGTTTGCATTTTATACTTATTTTAATCATGCTTTGTTTTTTGTTGTTTTTGTTTTGTTTTGTTTTAATTGCAGCAGCTGTTGCCGGGTAAAAAGTTTTGGGAATCTGATGATTCCAGCAAAGATGGACCAAAAGGGATATTTCTGGGAGATCAGTGGAGAGACAGTGCTTGGGGAACATCAGGTAGCTCAACTGTTTACTTGATTTAGTTGGGATTGAATACAGAAATGTAATAGAAAACTATTAGAAAAACCCACATTGTTTTGTGATAGAGTTAAAAGATGTCCGTAGTTACAAAAACATTATCTAATGTGGATGTGTGTACCCGTGTGTTTATCTGCTTAAGATTTTAGATGCCATTGAGATCTTGATTTAAACTTCTGCTGTGTGTTCTGCCCTGGGCTGGATCACTTCAGCAAACACAACCCCAGAACCCTTTAACTGCTAAACCAACCAACCAACCGAACCCCAGCACCATTCCATTGAAAAAATGACAAAAAGTGTTGTTTTAAATGAGTAGTGTCAAAGTTTATCTGCCAAGGATTTTGATCTTGGATCAGAGACGATCCCTTATTCTGGAGTGGAGCGGAGGGTGCTCAGGTTGGTTTTAGCTAAATGGCAAAAAATAGCGTGCATGTGCTGAATTTGAAATGCTAACCTTTTACTTTTCATGTTCCGTGCTGTCTGTATGTAACAAATATGCTCCTTAAACACCGCTGAGCATCTCGTGCAGTTTCCACACGACTGCGCAGAGCTGCAGCTCCAGGGGAGATGGGATTCAGAGCAACCGCTCTGTCGGCTGGGGATTTCCTGCTGAAGACATCCCTTAGGAGAGCAAAGGCTTTGGGGAAGTTGCAAGGGAATTTTTTTATTACTTCAATTTCAAACTGGCTGTGAAGAGGGGATGAAGCTGCTCAGGATTGCGCTGAATGTCGCAGCCTGGCTGGGTGCCGGGCAGGTTTTGGGGAGCAGCTGCATCCCGTGGATCTGCATCCCACTGTCCTCACCGGCACCTTGTGCCTGGCTTTATGAGTACCAGCTGAACTTGAGGGAGGGTTTAAGGGCTGAACCAGACCCTGCACAGCAAGAGCTGCGGAGCGTTTCTGCTTTGCTGTGCCTGTGGGGCGGGTTCCATCCAGCAGACAGGCAGGGTGGACGTGGGGCAGGAGCCTCCTCCACCACCCGGTCTCCAGGAGTCAGCGCCCTTCATCTCATCTGCTTTGTTTATTTTCAGTCAGTCCTCTGCACCTTAGGAGCCTCTGTTCCCCAACCATGGCCCGAACCGGTGTCTGTGAGTCAGGGCTGTCAGAGTTCCCTTTTGCTCAGCTCAGATGAAGAGAATGGCCGTGGGCTGAGTAGTTGCTCACGGTCTCTGCCCTGGAGCAGGGAGCACAGCTTGGAGGTGTCCCTGGCCAGACTTGTTCCGTGGCCAGTGGAACAAGTCCGGTTTTCTGTAAGATGCCCTCCGCTCCATCCGTGTTCCTTTGTGTCCACACTGTGCGCTGCAGTCCCCCCATACGGCTTTGCCTCTCCACTATTCCACCTTGAAGTTGCTGGTTTAAAGCCAGAACCGCTGGAAGGAGCAGCCCTGGAGCTGCCCACCCTTCTCTCCCCTCCCGCTGGTGGCAGTAGTTGTGCAGCGGTGCAGTGAGACCTGCTGGGAATCGGTCTGGGTTACAACCAGCTTTGTCAGCTCTTTGTTAACTTTATCCTGGAAGAATCTCCCCAGTCCACTTCACTTTGTGGGCACAGAGAGGCTCGTGCAGTCTCGGGGGAGAAGGCAGGAAAGTGTAGCCAGAAGCAACAACAGAATTACTTCTCCTGCCAGCTTATAAGGCAGCTACAGTACCAATATCATTGCATGTCCCTTCCACCGTCCCCGGGCGGCTGCTGCATGTGTGCCTGGTATTTCTGACTCACTGACTATTGCCAGGAGCAGGGAAGTTTGTCCCTTCCCTCCTTGGGGACACAGGGTCCCCTCTGCCCAGCCAGCGATGTGTGCAGAGCTCGGAAGGACTTGGAGACATCTGGGGCTGGGCTGGTTGGATCGCAGACCCTCGCGCTGCAGGGCTGAGGAAGGAGAAATGAAGTTCTCATAAACTTTTTCTTGAGGACATAGCAGCTGAGAGAAACTCTGGTCCTGATGTGGATGTGGCACTTCACATGACCAAGAAAGCAGACGTGGGCTGGTTTAGCAGTAGGATGGTTCAAAGGACAAACCAAGACTGATGCATTTTCACTGTACTAATGTGAGAGTTTTACTAAAACCGAAAAGTAGAGCTTTGTTTTTTTAATTGCAACCTTTACTTAGACTTCACATTTCTGCCATGTTAAGATTTTAGGCGTTAAGTGTAGCTATTGCTTGTAGGCTTACAGGTAATAACATTTTAAAAAGTGAGAAAGCCATTCTGCTTTTTCTAATGGGCATCCTCAGAGTCCAAAAGTTGGCACTTGTTAGTACAATTAAGACCCTAGAAAGTATGTAATGACTTGCCTTCTTTGAACAGTTGAATCTACTGATAAGAATGACCCATGTTTTTGTTCCAGATCACTCTGTTTCCCAGCCCATTATGGTTCAGAGAAGACCTGGTCAGGGGTTTCATGTGAACAGTGAAGTCAACTCGGTGCTGTCCCCCCGCTCAGAGAGCGGCGGCCTTGGCGTTAGCATGGTGGAGTACGTGTTGAGCTCGTCTCCGGGAGACTCCTGCCTAAGGAAAGGAGGATTTGTAAGTCTGCCTGATTCTAACGTTTGAGTTCCCATCATGTTCTTTTCTCCATTTGCTGCTTGGTTTGTCCTTCGTTAATCCATTCCTGAAGGCAGGTGTTTCTTTTATTTGCTCTTAGTCCAGCTGTCTGTTTCCAACGGGTCCGCTAGCAGGGTAACTGTTGTTCTTGACTTGAGGAACGCGGTGTGGGAGATGGATGTGAAGGTTGCTGACGTTCCCAGGTTCCTCAGCAGCAATAACAACTCATCTAAACTTGTTGTTGGGAAAAGTATGCAAATATTCCCGTGGTTTTTGAATGAGCGGGTGGCTGCTTTGTTGCTGGCTGAGAACAAAAAGCTCCACGTAAGGACGCTAGAGATGTAACGTAGCTACAAGAGCCACTGGGGCAGGGGAGCGCTTTTGGGGCGTTTCATTGCCCACGGAGAGATGGAATTAGTCCTGTGCTCTGTGGGTGGGGAAGGGTGCAGAGGTGCTGCCACCTCCGATTTAAGGATGCGAGAGGCATTATCAGGGCCCATCCCTGTAGGAGAAATTGGCCACGTCTCAGCTCTACCTCATCGGCCCAGTGCCGGATCAGAATTGTTGGAACACACAAAAGCTGAGTAGGTTTGTTACTGTGGGGCTGCTGTGCTCATCTCTGGGTTGGCTTCATTCATCCTTATTGTGGTCCCTCATTAGTGGGCACCTGATAACCTCGTTGAACCCTGAGCAAGGTGGTTTTTGAGACATGAACAGTCAGTGGAAGGAGCCCATTTATCACCCCGGTTGGGGTTAGAGGTGCCTCCTGCAGCACCATCCTCAGGGGCCCGTTCTGAGGCAGAGGGTTTCCCTGGTGAATAACACACGGTGTGTGAGTCAGGATTGGGCTCCAGATCCATATCTGTGATTGGCATTTCCAAATCTGCTCTTTAAATTGAAGAAACACAGAAGCGTCAGGAGATTGCTTTTAAAACAATCTTTCTTTTCCTAAATATGGGGGGGGGGGAAATCCCCTCCTCCAATTAGAGAGAATGGAAAAATGATTTAGTTGATACGGAATTCAAATGCCTTGTTATGTACCGAGTGCTTTTCCCTCAAATGAAGTGGAAGATGGGGTCTGAATGGCTTTGTGACAGCACCAAAGCTGCCTCTGATAAAGATGTTTATATGCCCCTTGCTGTTTTTTATCATAAATTATGTTGTTTTTCCTCTCCCTTTTGTTGTTCAAAACTCTGCCCCTGGCATAATCACCCTTTATTCTTCTCCCAAGTGAAACAAAATGCAGATATTAAGGGCAGGAATGCTGCACTTGTAATGCTGCTCCTAAAACGCTCAACAGAACAGAAATCGTCTCTTTTTTATCTTTTTTTTTTTTGTTCATTTGTCCTCAAAAAATGTGTTTTAGCACAATACAAATGGCTGATGGAGCTAGTGACTGACTCGAGTGCCCCTGAAGGAGCTGCACCTTGGAACGCACTGTGCAGATCCCAGTAGTGCCCCCAGGTGATGTGAGCCTGCTCTGCTCAGATACCTGCGCTTGTCCCGCCCATTGCTGCCTCTGGGACGCCAGGACGGGGACTTTGGGGGCGCTCATTCAGTTCGTAGCCCTTCAGTGCACACTCTTGTATTTAAAGGTTAATTTTGAAGTGCCCGTGTCCCTTCTAGAAAGATGACTTGGATAAATATTCTTCAAAATTATTTTGGGGGGGGGGTTTAGAGCCTGTAGAAGCAAACCCTGAATTACTAAATACAAGAACCTGCACAGACAGATGAAACCTGTCTTGGAAGAGTGAGAACTGGTTCTGTTCCTTTTTCAATTAGGATTGACTATTTTGCTTTTTTGTATTTCTATTTGTAAGAATTGCTGTTTGCAAGTGACTCACTTTATTGTGACGTATTTCTTTGATTTGTTACCATCTCAGAATAAAAGTGAAATGGATCTGAAATCTGAGCTTATTAAAATCACGTCTCTTTTGCCCAGGGGCCAAGGGATGCAGAGAATGATGAGAATGACAAAGGGGATAAGAAGAATAAGGGCACGTTTGATGGCGATAAATTAGGAGACCTGAAGGAGGAGGGGGATGTGATGGATAAAACAAATGGTTTGCCTGTGCAGAATGGGATCGACGCAGATGTCAAAGACTTCAGGTACGTGCACCGTTAGTGAATAATTAACCAGGGTTGCACTTAATATTTTTTGAAAGATTTTCCAAAAGCCTTTGAGTCATTGAAACAGTTTGATAAGGACGTTACAATGTACACAGGGACACGGTGAGAGAGGGTGCGGGTAACAGCCGATCGCTCTAGTCTGCGCATAGTGGAGTCTGGTTTGATTTTCACACCTTTTGTAACGACTCAGGGTGGGATTCCTATGGAACCACCTGCTGGAGGTGTTGACTCTGCTTATATACTGGTCTGAATTACAGCTGGGGCTTTGGACGTGTTCCTCGTAGCTCCCCAGCGATGAAAGCCTCGTGCAGTTGTGCTGCTGATGGAATCGATGCGTTGGTGTTTCTCGCTGACCTCGTGTCGACGCGCAGGGAAACTCGGAGCAGCGCCGGTGCGCGGGAGGCGCGTTGCGCTGGCCCAGCGTCCCCGCGAGCCGCATCCCGCCCGCCTCCGGCGCTGCTGCTGGGCAGTCAGGAAACCAGAGCAGCTACTTCTGAAGGGCTGCGAGCGGGATCCGGGGCCAGAGCGTCCCGTGGTTAATAATTACCAGAGAGCTTGATGAAAAATAACTTTGGCATTTCTGAAATCCCGGCTTCTGACTGACTCCCGCAAGTGAGGAGAAAAAGGAAACTGGGTTATTTTTACCCTTAGGCTGTAACAGGTCTTTGAGGTGGGGTCTGGGGTTGTGTGGATGGTGGTGGTTTGTTTTTTTAATAGAAATTGTTCTGTAGAATTTGTGTAGGGAGCTATTTCAGACCATGTTTTCCCCCCATTTATCACAACATCTACGACCGGTTCTGGTGAGCTCTAGTGTCTATGAACTCTGTGTGACACGGCATTCAGTGGACACCCTTAGTGACGAGTATCTTCTTTCCGTAGCCGTACACCCGGTAACTGCCAGAACTCCGCTAGCGAAGTCGATCTGCTGGGGCCAAACCAGAACGGATCAGAGGGTTTGGCCCAGCTGACAAGCACTAATGGTGCCAAACCGGTGGAGGATTTCTCCAACATGGAGTCCCAGAGCGTCCCTCTGGATCCCATGGAGCACGTGGGGATGGAGCCGCTGCAGTTTGATTATTCGGGCACCCAAGTACCCGTGGACTCGGCCGCGGCGACCGTGGGGCTCTTCGATTACAGCTCCCAGCAGCAGGTAACGTGTCCTTGTCCTGCCCTGTCCCGACAGGGCCCTCCTGGGTTAGTGCTGGTTCTCCTGGTGGGGAGAGGGACGGAGGAAGACTTGGGGTGACTTTGTCATCTCTGAGCCATCTGCAGAGCAGTCTTGAGCACCTGTAGTAACAGGAGTTACCACAGCGCTCTTCTGTGTGTTAATCCTTTTTAGCTTAAGTTTGCATTGGAGAAGAGGTTTAAATTAGTAAAAACTGCTGAACAAAAAATACCCAAGCAAACAAAACAACAAAACCAAACCAACCAACCAAGAAACGCAAACCAAAACCACCCAACCAAAACCACCCAACCAAAACCCAAACAAACAACAACAAAACACCCCCCGCGACCCACCCTTGAGCACTTAAAGTGACTTAAGGGCCAGACACCGGTTCAGCCCCAGCGTTGGGATCTGTGCAGCACCAAACGAGTTTAAACTGACTCTCTCGGACCTGGGCCTGGTTTAAAACCCGAGGTCGGAGTCCAACGCTGCAGGACTTTATCTCAGCCCGGCGGGTTTGTTTGACCTTTTCTCCCACGCGAGCGGCCCGAGCTTCTCGTCCTGGCCAAGAAATGCGAGTCCTGGCTTTGCTGTTGGCTCCTCGTGAATGCTGGGCTTAAATCCAACGATCGACTCGTAATCCACTCCTGTTCCTGCTAGTTTGGGTAACGATTGTAAACTTTTATTGCTTTCCTTTTCCAAGTGCGATATCCCTCAAAGAAGAATAAAATCCTTTGTTGTAGCTGATTGCAAGAGTATATAACGAGCCCTGGCTTTCCTGAAGCATCTGATCTTTTTAACAAATAGCTCGTTGGCGCTCGGCATTGAGCAGAGACCGTTGCCAGGTTTGTGCTAAAGACCCGACTTCAGAGAGATATCGTGGTCTTAAAAGCAATGTAAATACCTGTGTTACAGCTGGATCGGTTGTTTTATGATACAGCACGTTTGGGAGGTGAACGGTGGAAGCGTTTTTAATGATTAAGCTGTATAGCTGCTCTAGAGGCCAGAAAGAAGCAAAAAGAAGCTGGTGTCAAGTCTCTTACTTTGGTGCAGGGCCTGGCATTCCCAAGAATGACTTTCAGACAATGAAACTTGTGTATTTGTGTACAGCTGCCCATAGGAAGGAAATGTGCATTATAGTCCTTCCCCTTGGGCTGGCGGAGGGAAATGCAGAAGGATCCCGTCTGTAAAAGTGTCTTCCCTGGTCCGTTGGGAAGCATCATGTAGTTCGAAGGGATTACAAGCGAGTAAAGCTACAAGCAATATTAAGAAGGGAAGGTCTTAACCACGTGTAATCTGATTAGAGATGTCAGATGTTTCTATTGCAGAAGAAACTGGTTTACGGAAATCTAATCTCGCAGTGTTTCCGTGAGGCAATAACAGAGGCTGGGGTGTGCTGGTTTCGTGGAATTCTCTGCGTGAGCTCCCCCCACGTTGTAAATACAACAGCAGCAGGTGCAATATGAATGCTTGGAGAAGCTCTGTGTTTTTTGCTGGTACTTCTGGTATAAAATGGATCATTGAGCTGCATTTGGGAGGTGTGGAAGTCATCACACAGGCACTGCACTGGATCCAGGCCTCAACTGGACTCTGCCCCATTGACCACGACTCTCTGGCTTCTTCCTTCAGCCGGTTCGCGGTCACCTCGGCACCCGCTCATCCAGACCGCCCTCTCAGATTTCCTGCACAAACGCAGTTGCTTCTCCTGCTCTCCTGAGAACCAACTCCAGCTTTTGTCTATAAAAACCTCCTTATTTTCTCAATGATGCTAAAAATCTGGGCAGAATCATTATTGCAGTAGCTCACTTGTCTGAAAAAAGGGCAGAGATAATAGGAGTGAAAATTGTAAAGCATTTAGGTGTCTATTTTTTCCAAGTGCGTGCAGAGAGGAGCCGTTTGTAGCAGCGGTTTGGGAGGCTGTTCGCCTCAGCGATGATCCCTCGTGGCCGTCGGAGGGATGAACGCTCCTCCCGGCTGGTTTGAGTGGCTGCTCAGCCTGTGGATCCTGAGGTGTTTTAATCAGAGCTGAGCGATGCTTTGCTGACGGGTCGATTCAGGGAACGTTTCGTTTGGGTAGAGGCGTTGGGAACTGGGGAAGTCAGTTTGTAGTAAGGACCTGGATGAATTAAAGAAGCCCAGATGACGTGGTGGCAGCTGCTGGTGCTGCCCAGGCTGCGGTCAGGGCCGGGGAGAGCATGGGTGTGGAATCAGCATCAGGGAGGTGGGAGGAGATCCTCAAGATCATGGAGTCATTGAATGGCAGAGAAGCCCCTCGCTGTGGCTTAGAGCACTTCAGAAATACACACTTTTCTTTTGCAGATGGATTATCACGCGCAATCGATTTTTCAAAGGGGCTTGTTTTATTTTTTCCGTTCCTTTTGAAACGTTTCCCTTTACAGTGAAGCATCTGTATTTGCGAAAATAAACCTGGTGTAAAGGAATTGCTTTGAAGGGAACGCAGAGGATGCTTTTAGCGCGAGAGTAAAGGGCCGTGTTTGTGTGTTGTCCCTCCAGCTGTTCCAGAGGCCGAACGCGCTGGCGGTGCAGCAGCTGACGGCGGCGCAGCAGCAGCAGTACGCCTTGGCCGCGGCCCACCAGCCGCACATAGGTAAGTCTTCTTCAGTCGTCTTTTATTCTGTTTATTTAATGCTTTACATTTTACTGCACTTCTGTTAATGGTCAGAATACATCGGGGAAAATACCGTGGGGGGGAAAAAAAAGATTTGGTAGGTTTTAAAGAATCCTAAATATGTTTTTGCAGCTGGCATTTGGCGTGCAAGCAGGAGGGTATTGAAGTCCTCGCTGGCTCTGAGCGAGGCGTGAATTGGAGTAAACAGCACAGGGAACCGAGGGGGAAAGCAAGCACAACTCAACATACACCTGAGTGTGTGTCGTGGTTCAGCTGCCTGGGGTCTGACTGGAAGCTGAAGATGTGGTTTATGCAAACACACGATTCACGTCATTAAAACGGTAGAGATTACCTGGGAAGGAAGCGCTTAATCCTGTGCTTGGAGAAGCAGGAGGACTGTAGAAGGGCTACTCGTGCATGGTTAAAGTCAGACTCTCTCAGGGTTAAGCGTTTTTAGCACAATAAGCAGTTTGAAGTGCTGTTTCTTCCTACCTGAAAGCACGATACAAACACTCTGGGACACTCCCGGCTCTG
Organism: Patagioenas fasciata; assembly: GCF_037038585.1. Classification (NCBI taxonomy): domain Eukaryota; kingdom Metazoa; phylum Chordata; class Aves; order Columbiformes; family Columbidae; genus Patagioenas; species Patagioenas fasciata. Next base: position 887,446 of record NC_092544.1, on the reverse strand, counting down.
TGCAGCACCCTCCTGTGCTTGTTGGAGTTCAGAGCTAGACCTGAATTAAAATGATTTAGCTTTTGAACTTCCTTCCGTTCAGCTTCACCCCCTCCGTGCCCCTGCCCGCCCCCGGTGATTTCTCTAATGATTAAACCGCTCCCTTGCAGAGGGGGGAGATGCCCACGCGGCAGCGATGGTGCCTGCGCGCTCCCGAGCTCTTCCAAACGAATTAACTGAGGTCCTGGCATGGCGCAGTGGGCACGGAACTGGAAATGGGGTAGATCAGTTCTCAGTCAGCTTGCTATAGAAAATATGGAGTAATAACAAGCCATTAGGTAATGTCTAGCTGGTGTTAATGGTCATCCAAACAGTAGGGGTGTATCTGCACTGCAAAGATACGTGAGCAAGTGTGGGTATTATATTATTTTCCACTTCAGCTTTCCTTATGGGGCATTGCATCCTTGGATTGAGTTTCTTTAATGTAAATTATATTCTCTGTATGTTGTTGTGTTAAAACTCCGGGAATCACTCACTCCCTATGGAAAACCACCTGTAAAAAGCTTGCAAATACTAAAGCGAGCTGAGGTTTTGCATTGGCCAGCCAGGCGTTCCGGCAGGGCTGGATTCCTAGTGCAGTTTGTTTTTACTGACAGGTGTGTTTTCAGCAGGTTTAGCCCCTGCTGCCTTTGTCCCCAACCCGTACATCATCAGCGCCGCTCCGCCGGGAACCGACCCCTACGCAGCCGGACTCGCAGCAGCTGCCACGTTAGGTGAGACGATTCCCCTTGTCCTGACCCTCTTCTGTACCCAAACTGCTCTTCGGGTCTGTGATTGTGCAAATTAAATAGAAGTACATGGTCATTTCTGTGGAGAGGTGATTATGTATCGGCGAGGTGAAACAATTTGTCTTGGAAACCCTATTTTCTGTAGATTAAATGTGATGCTTCTGGTGTCATGCTCACTACGGGCTCCGTCTCTGTTGAGGATAAACAAGCAGAGCAGATCTGAAACGCAGCTCTTGCAGACACGAATGTTGCTGCATGTTTGGGGGTTTCTGGTAACCGGCAGTAGTGGGAGATACCTTGGAAAAGACACTCACTGAATGCTGGAAAGATGGAGGATGCGTTTTCCTGCCAGGAAAGTTGTATCTCGCTGCTCTTCAGCTTAATTTACTGCAGCACATCCTGCAAATGATTCCTTTGCTTTTTTGCAAAATTCTCCTGAGAATTAACGCTTTTTAGGTTTCTAGATACAAACATCCCGTGTCTGCTGTGAGGCTCGTGTAGGAAGATGCAGTCTCCAGATGGCGAGCGAAGATGGTGGCTCTTGTCTTCATGTGGGATCTTTCTCCCAAACGTTCACGTATCAGTTTCCAAATTCTCGCCAACTGTCACAACCAAAATTGTCGTATCTCGAGATGACAGCTCGGTAAAACAGCTCATCCGGCAGCGTGTGAACACGTTGCGTGTTGAACTTTTGCTGCGTGTGCCATAAAGTTCTTGCCTAAGCGCTGAGGACAAAGGATGAATGTACTTTCAGGAGAACATCTTTATAGCCACACTTCGCTTTCTGTGGGCCACCAGGAAGGGAAATCTTCCACATTTTAAACAAAACCTGCTTGGTTCAGAGTAGTTTTTCGGTTTTTAGTGGAGTCTGCAAGCTGTTGCCACCCTCTGCTTACGACTCACATCCTCGCAGCACATGGCGTGTACCAAATCAAAGCCGTCACAGGTTGGTTGCACGTGGGGGTCGCGTTCTGCCAGACGGCGCTGGGGTTTGGTACGGGAGTTTTTTGGCGTATTTAGCAGTTCTTACATAACCGCTGCTTCACCTTCAGGCTTTGAGACCGGTATCAGGTCAAGCTCTGAAATGGGATTTCAGCAACTGTTCCGCAGTCAGATGGTGTTTTTAGTGGATCATATGGAAGGATGTAAAGCATCAAGATTGTAATTGGAATATGAGCTTTGGACTTTTTGGCTGTTGTGAGTTTTGCATGCTGATTGCATAATAGCAGTGCGAGATTGGGTAACGACGTGGTGTTGGCAAACAGATGATGCTGTGATTAAATGGCAGAAAGCCAAGAGCCGGAGTACAAGGATATTTCCAATAGCCCAGGGGTCGATAAACTCTCATGTGATGATGAATGTGTGGCAGTGAATGAATGACCCCAACTCTGGTGACAGATACAAGGAGGAAGCTGCAGCGGGACCTAGCGGGAAGAGGTGCCAGAGCGATAGCAGCTCCGGCTGCGCTCAGACGAGGCGCTTTGGGAGCGAATACCAGAAGAAGAGGATTCCGCATGGCCGTTCCGCATCACCTCCGCGCTCCTAAAGCCGGCGCTCGTTCTTGAGGAGCGCGCTGCAGTTCAGCGGAGCAGGGGTCAGCGTCTTGATTCCACAGAGAGCCCACGCGTGACTGCCGCCGGATCTCCAGGAAGCAGCGAGTGTGTCGGCAACAACTGCTTTATCTTTTCCCAGTTCTCTCAGCTGTATTGCAGCTGCCTGATGTCTGGTTGAGGCCTTATAAGTTGGAACTGGGGAATAATGTACCCCGGGATACCTAAAACATCCCAAAACTTGGCATCAGGATCTCTATTTGAATGATTTTTAATCTTTCTGACTCTCAAAAGCAAAAGAGAAGGATGTGTAACGTGCCACAATGCCCTTAGTGTTACAGCCCTGAGAAACACGAGTGACTTTGCCCACCTCACTGGGCTGCGGACCCTGGCGGCTGGAAGCGGCCCATGACCACCTCACTGCCGAGTGTGCTGGAGGAAAAGCACCAGTTCTCTCTGGACCCGGCCGTTCTGGAGGTGTTTTCTCTGTCATGACTGAAAGGGCGTGGGCAATTTAAACACGTACAATGATGTATAAAGTCAGAAACCTCCCCGATGCATACGAGAGTGTTAAACTGGGAGGACTTGGAAAAGTTTATGAGACAGAAGAAATAAGTTTAGAGTCGTCGGTGGTTTATTGCTCATGGTTACTCCTAAAGCGGAGGGGAAATGTGTGTGTTTGATGGCAGAGATAATTCTGTCAATTACGGCAGCTTTTACATGCTTGTGAGACTGTCAGCCCTGTGATAACAGTCTCTGCTTCCCAACAATAGCAGCATTTTACAGAACAAATCTGAGTGCAGAGGGAGGGCCTTCCCAGACTCAAGAAGAAGAATCAATTGTGAGTTTAAAGCGTGTGGGGAAGATGCTGCTGTCTTTAAAAGCGTTGGGAAATTGCCTTTATCATTGGAGACAGATGTCACTCAAAAGAGAGGAAATCTTGCCTTTGGTGAGACACGCTGGGAAGTGTCGGTTCCCTCGGGTGGTGTGTTACGGGTAGAAAAGCGTTTCTGCTCTTTGTAGGGAAGTGGGTGCTGGAATGATCTGCATACAGGAGAAGGGCACGCGGTGCTCCTGGGCTGCACGTCGGGGTGGGCTGCTTGTGTCTGCACGGTGCTGCTCCGTTTTTGGGGTTTTTAGCAACCTCATTAGCTTGGTGCTGGCTGTTCCAGCTGTGGGGCCATGGCGGGGTCCTGTGCCAGCCCCGGCGCTGGGCGCTTGGGTTTGCACGGGCTGGCCGGTGAGCTCAGCCCTTTCTCGCACCCCGGCCCTACAAAGGCACCGTTTGGATATCTGCGGTGGGGAATTGGGAAGCGATCGGCTCACAAGTCGCTGGTAATTGATAAAGTCGCTATTCACAGATGCATTTGCGTTTTCAGCCGTGAGGTGGGGGCTGTTGGGGCTGGTGCTGGCTCAGCCGCGGGCCTGGGCGAGGGGGCCGTTCTGCAGACGGCGGCTCGGCTGCTGACGGACCCTGCGGCACCAAGGCAAAACAGTTGGTTATGAACACACTTACAGATGGTTTTGCTAATGTTGCTTGAAAGGAATATTTGTGGGTGTCTGTGGCCAGCGCGCGAGGTGTAGTAGTGGGAATATTGGATTTCAAAGGCACTAGAAAGGCTTTTATTTTCTTATATATGTGTATCTTTAATAAGTGTAAAAGCAGGTGCGATCTCCGCTGAAGCAGAGGCTCTGTGCGCCTTGCTGGGTCTGGCGATGATGACACACTTGCCCTCACTGAGAACGCTGTTCGGTAATGAGCCCACTCGCGCTCAGATGGGCTGAGCCAGACTCGCAGCTCTTTTAAGCCCAGCTGCCTGCAAACTTCAAAGACTTTGTGCCTCTTCTTCTGTTAAACACCTGAGGCTTCGGCAGATCTGATGAGCAACCTCTAACGAGGAAAAAACCTCATCTAGACTATGCTTGTTTGATAATTAGAACCAAGATTAAAATAAGCCAGAGAGATGCCCAGATTTTGCCCAGATAAAGGGTATTACAGCAATTTCCCGGTAGCCTGAGGGCAAACACAGACTGATGATTTGCAGAAAGCGGAGCAGTTGCAGGTGTTCTCCTGTGGGGTGCAGGATCTGCAGCTGGCATGTGGTCTGCGTGAACGTGAACAGGTTATCATCCACCAATTAGCCCTACGTCTGTAATTACTGAGGTCAAGGTGGGCACTGCCATCGTGGGACCGATGCATTTTCTGTAGCTTTTTTTGTTTTAATATAGCTGCCCCTGCACAGGAATTCCCGGGGGGTGAGAAACGTGGGGCTGCTGCTCCGGGACAGAACCCTGAGCGAGCAGACGCGTCACCTTCTCTGAGCAGAGACCGTAAATCCAGCAAGGGGGGATTTTGTGGCTGAGCTTTAGTGCGAGGGACAAATCCGACTGTTGAGCGCGTGTTGAAGTGCCCGGTGTTAGGAACGGGCTGTTGTGTAACAACATCTCCCGCTGGGCCCGCGTGTCACTGACCCCCCAAAGGCCTGAGCTGGGGAAAGCAGCATGATTAGAACCAAAAGGAGAGTAACTCTGACACTTTGGAAATATGAATTTAATATTTGACATTGAATACGAAATGAAAGTGTTGAGGTGTAGCCGCGGCTCTGCAGCGCTGGCCGCTGAGATCCAGGCTGTTGCACAGCGAGTTGCTTTTGCACTGCGGAGCAGCTCGTTGGAGACAACCGCACGGCCTGGCTTTCCCCTTTGCCACAGCCGGCTTACACCAGGCAGTGTCTTTTTGCGTCTCTCTTTTTACCGTCAGCCCTCAGTTTTGGGACAATAGTTTTTAAGTCTCTTTGGGCAAATAGTTGTATTTTGTGTGTGTGTTACACTTGTTCTCCTTGCAGTGTCTTACTGTAAGACCTAACTAACAGCAATATAAGATTACTTGGTTAGAACTCTCTTAAAATAGAAGCTGGTTTTACTTCATGTAAGAGCAAGTGTGTGCTTCGAATTCACTTAAAAACTTGTTTATCCTCCAGTGTCAAATAATGACCATGGCGCTTTACCTTCAAAAGGCCATCGTGCTATGAGGGCAGGAGCCCGTGGGACAGGCGATGTGTTTGAAAAGCAGAGGAGATGCTTCTGCTTTTCTGCTGACCTTTCCAAATGGTACAGAACAGACATATTAAAAGTATTATTGGATTCACCTCGGTGTGAAGGGGTGGGAGGGACCCAGGGTTCAGCGCCGCGAGCTCAGCGTTCTGCCAGCTGCGATTATTGAAGGACATGGCTGCTGTTCTGCTAGCGCCAAATTAAACGTGCGGCGTCCTGAGACTCGATAAACCACGGGGAATTCAGCAGTGGCTTTTTCTGCTGCTCTCCCAAGATTTGTTAATATTTTTTTAGACCTCTTAAGTTAGAGGAGGGATGTGAAAAGATACGGGATCATACAGGATCGTGCAGCCTCTTGGGCGGTGATTTGCCAGTGCAAAGTGGGACTGAATGACTAGAAAATAGTATTTTAAGTACTCAACGCTATCCAGATGCAAAGACGTTTTAAAAATTGATTGGGGAGCTAAATATAGATGTTATTGAGCTGTGAGTGTCAGCCGAGATTAGGAGAGACTTGTATACCTGTGCTTAAACAAGTTTCCTTCTCTTTTGGTTAGAAAGTTTTGTTCCTTCACTATAAAATTAGGGTACAGCTGTAAGAACAGGGGATTTCAGCAGGTTCGCTGGTAGCAGAATTTGGCCTCACCCAATAAGGTAAAAACCATGTCAGGTCTGACTTCTAAGCTTTTAAAAAATGAATAATACAAATGACAGGATCCCTCTGTATTTGCAAGGGATTTTAAGGCCTCACCTGGCGATGGATTTGTCAACCCCAAGAGGAGGGGCGGGTGTTTCTGTGACACTGACGGTTCCCTTGGTGTTCCAGGCCCGGCCGTGGTCCCTCACCAGTACTATGGAGTCACGCCCTGGGGCGTTTACCCCGCCAGCCTGTTCCAGCAGCAAGCGGCCGCCGCCGCCGCCGCCACCAACTCTGCCAGCCAGCAGAGCACGCAGCAGGGCCAGCAGGGCCAGCAGCAGGTAAGGCCCGGGCCCCGCGCAGCCGCCACACCAATCCCAGGTTTATTTTCTGTTGAAAATTGGTGTGCGTCTTTGGGTTGAATCAGCGTGGGATTTTTTTTTCTCCTATACTTGGAATTTAACAAGGTTAATTTTCCTAACTTCGCTTAGGTAGAATAAGCATTTTAAAGGTCTGGTGTTTAATCGTAGCTGTACGTCTGATGCAGAAAACACAAACGTGAATCTAGCGACTACTGGAGCAGAAGGAGGAAACTCGGACAATAAAAGCAGGGATGTTTCACACTGCAGTTCTGGAGAACACTTTGCTCCTGACCCAGTTAATGATCAAACCTCCCCAGCCGGCAGGTCCCGTGGCTCCTGCACGTACCCGTGGGCACGGTTAGGATAGCGGCAGGAGCGTCTCAAAGCCGTTCCTGCTTTGGCATTCAAAGCAGGAGCCTCACCCGTACGGAAGGTGTGTGCTCAGAGAGCTGCTGCCAAGGCTCAGGCTGTTAAAGTAGAACCAGCAATCATCAGGAGGCTTTTTGATATTTTTTTTATTACTTTTATAGCCATGAAGCGAGCATGAGTCGCGTTCATGGTATTGTTTCTAATGCAAACCTTCCATCCGTAAGAGGACATGGTATATATTTTTTGGATGATATTTTTCTAAGAAGCGCTGAGGCAAATATTTTGGAAGCCTACAGCGATGATTATGGACAGTTGATTTGTGATGCTTACAGCATCTTAACAGCATATCTATAAAAAACGGCAGCGTTTGCCTTCCTGCAGCCTGCCACCCGTCGCATGGATCCCGCCCGGTGCCCTGGCACGGTGTGCGTGCAGAGTTCACGTTCGGGCTGTAGCAGCGACAGCAAACACGAACGTGTCACTTAAATTCAGCATCATCTCGCAGTCTCGGTGCGCGAAGTCATTTTTTCCTTTGAATAACTTTATGGGGTGGCACAGGCAATGTTACTTTTAGCACACGGAGAGCCAAAGGACGGCAGTTTTAATAAGCTGACCTTGTCGTGGGTGCAGGTTGTTCCATCACCACTTGGAGTAAAGGGCTCTTGCAAAGAAAGCCTGGCACAGGCCATTACAGAAAGGTCAGTCTGCCGTTGTCCCTTTGGAGAGCAACGTGCTTGAACCACAAGAGCCGCCTGTAAAAGACGGTGTGTGATCTGTGGTCATTATTTCCGATGAGTAAGTGTCATGTCACTGGGTCACTGTTTTCTACGGGGGCTGGCAGCTTGGAAAAACCTGTGTCACCTCGTGTCATCAGCCCCCAGCTCCTCAGTTGGGCTTTTTAAGGTTTCTGCTCAGTGCTGTCGTGGCACAGACCAAATGTTCTCTGGGCTGATTATCCAAGGTATATCAAGAAATGAAAGAGGTCAGATGATGGAGCATTTCCAGACTCTGCTCAGTAAGCCGGAGAGGGGGTGTATTATTTAAATGGAATCTTCTGCATTTACCCGTGTGGAGGTTTGTGATGGCCAAGGCAGCTCTGTCCTGGGGAAAGGGTGCGGGTTGTCACACTCTAGTTGTGACAAAGCTGTCGTTGCGTGCGAGAACTTCCACTCGGTTGCTGCTGCTGTGTGTGGTGACTGCGGCTTGCTCCTGCGTCCCCGAGTCACCGGAGCGCTGCCACGTTCCTCTCTGTTCTGCAGGTTCTGCGCGGAGGAGCCAGCCAGCGTCCTCTGACCCCCAACCAGAACCAGCAGGGCCAGCAGACCGATCCGCTGGTGGCCGCCGCCGCCGTCAACTCTGCGCTCGCCTTCGGCCAGGGGCTGGCGGCCGGGATGCCGGGTAGGGCCGCAGCTTCCCCCGCGCCCGGGACAGCTCAGACAAAGCCATCTTGTCTCGGTGCTGGCACCTTCGCCTGGCGTGCAGCACGGTTTTGCTTTTATTGGTTTTCGGTTTTAACCTGCGGGCTTAGACGGCATTTTCAAGAGGCTGTTACATGTGGCCCTAACTACCAGTGTGGCATTTAACTTAAATCAGGGTTTAGGTCCCTGTGCCGCAGATGAAAACAAATGTTATCAGCTGTATTGCTGTACGAGTGCATTAGTTGCTTGCGTATCCAAAAAAATTGATGGCTCCTATTGGAAATTGCTTTCAGATTTCTCTGTGGATCACGCTAGCTTATGTGATCTTTGTGTTAAAACCTCAGAGCTATCTTAGTCCTGTTCATTAGCCTTGTCTTTCCATCCCTGCCAGGTGTTTGACCTCAACAGGATAAGGACTTGCTCTTCCTAATTTCTTCCAGGCGAATACTAGTGGCTTAAAAACAAGAGAATTGATGAAAGGAAGCTGGGTTTACTGTAATTTAGGAGTTTCAAGAGAACAGCTACTGCCTGAATTTTAACTCTGATCCATGAGGCTGTGTGGTACAAATGCTTTTGGCATTCAGTTATACAGAATGTTGTTGTAATGGCAAAGGGCAAACTTAAGTGTTCTTTTGAATAATGTACAAGTATGTCCTGCTGGTCAAATGTAAGAAAAGAGGATTATTTTGACCTCAGGTCTCCGTGCTGAAAGTGTCACATGGTTTGTATGTGGCATTTTTTGTGGCATAAGAATATGAGAAAATAAGACGTTTCTACCTGAAAGTCTTAGCAGTGTAAAGTTGTAGACTGTTAATACAGAGGCAAAGCCGTTGTTGCTTTTTCCATTCACATTTTCCTTTGACAATCTCGCTGTGCTGTGCTCGCCTGAAGACAACTGATCAGCGCCTGCCGCGTTGTTCATTGCTTTACCCTGCGTCTGTGCTTTGCCTCCCCAGGTTACCCCGTGCTGGCTCCTGCCGCTTACTACGACCAAACGGGTGCTCTGGTGGTGAACGCGGGGGCCCGGAACGGGCTGGGCGCCCCCGTCCGCCTGGTGGCCCCCGCCCCCGTCATCATCAGCTCCTCGGCCGCGCAGGCAGGTGAGTCCTGTCCCATCCCGGCGGGGAGATCGTGACAGCCTGCCCCGTCCCCCTGGGGGGCGACCCCGGACCCGCGGGCGCGCCGGCCGTGATGACACACTTGCCCTCACTGAGACCCGTCACCGGGTTTGCTGAGAAGACCTCTGTGCTCGTAGTGTGCTGAGCCTCCCGAACGGCCTCCCAGAGGCAGCGGCGCACAAACTCTGTTATTTTGCAGAGTTTCGTATGACAGTTATTTAAATTTTGTCTGCTAGCATCTAGTTTCCCACGTAATGAAAGGTTTTAGCCTGAGTAGAGCTCTCAGATGATCAGCTGGCTTGTGTAAAATGGTACGTGACTGGTCTTTGCCGGGGGTTGTTTTGGGGTTCATTAGGGTTCTTGGGGAGTTCAGGGCTTTAGAAGAAGTCTTCCAGCCCAAATCTCTGCGTGTAAGCAGTCCTTGCAGTGTTAGTAACAGCTTATGAAATGGGCCTTTTAATTGTTTCCTTGTAGCTCTTGTTCATTTTGCTTTTTCTGTTACTTTGGAATTGGCTGGAAGACAAAAGTTCTTGGTTTTGATGTTCTTGGCCCGCAGGATCGCGTTTCGCGCACTAAAGGACAGTTTTACCAGTTTCAAAATGTATGTCTCTTAAATGGATATTGCTACGCGTGGGGCTGCATGGACTCGAATCTTAGATCCCAGGAGAAAGGGAACATTGTTGTGTGTTTGATGTGTGTAGCTGTACAAACCAGTGATGGCCAGGCATTGCTGATATTCAGCACTGCTGATATTCAGCGGCTCTGTAGAGCTCAGATACAAAGTGAAGAGAGTTTGTGAAAGGGACATTTTCATCCTGAAAGAAAAAGAATCCATAGTAAATAAAAGGAACCTAAGTTTTAACTTCTGAAACTGCTACGAAAATGAATTTTTCTGTGTGTGCTTCCAATTACTTTCTCTCCAGCGGTTGCAGCGGCTGCGGCTTCAGCCAACGGCGCAGCGGGCGGCCTGGCAGGAACGACAAACGGACCATTTCGGCCTCTGGGAACTCAGCAGCCGCAGCCCCAGCCGCAGCAGCAGCCCACCAACAACCTGGCGTCCAGCTCCTTCTACGGCAACTCGCTCAGCAGCAATTCCCAGAGCAGCTCCCTCTTCTCCCAGGGCTCTGCCCAGCCTGCCAACACCTCCCTGGGCTTCGGGAGCAGCAGCTCCCTGGGTGCCACGCTGGGCTCTGCGCTGGGCGGCTTTGGGACCGCAGGTAAGAACGGCAGCTCCTTCGTGGGGAAGAGAGAAGCGGGTGGCTCCAAATGCGGGTGGTGCCTTGTGAACCGCTGGTGCACGGAGCTGCTGCACTCAGCTCAAATGGAAGTTTTACTTTAGGGACTACTTTGGCTTTCAAAAGCTGCAGCACTTTCTGGTGGAACTTATTTTAGTAGATGTTGTATTAGAAGTACCAAAGCAAGGAATTTGTTTTGTTGTACACATTATCGTTCTTAGAATCATAGGATCATGTTGGTTGGAAAAGGCTCTTGAGATGGAGTCCACCCATTCCCCACCCCTGTCCCTGCCCCATGTCCTGAGAACCTCATCTCCATCTGTCCAGCCCTCCAGGGATGGTGACTCCAGCACTGCCCTGGGCAGCCTGTTCAATGCCCCACAGCCCTTTGGGGAAGAAATTGTTCCTAAATCCAACCTCAACCTCCCCTGGCGCAACTTGAGGCCGTTTCCTCTGCTCCTGGCGCTTGTTCCTGGGGAGCAGAGCCCGACCCCCCTGGCTCCAAGCTCCTTTCAGGCAGTTCAGAGATCAGAAGGTCTCCCCTCAGCTCCTGTTCTCCAGCTGAACCCCCAGGTCCCTCAGCCGCTCCCACCACACTTGTGCTCCAGCCCCTCACCAGCTCCATTGCCACAGATGAAGTTTTTAAGCAGCTTTGAGTTCCTTCGCCCTTCCCTGCGTGTGCTTGGTGGTACTGGACTGACAGGAACGGGCTCCGGAGCGGTGTCCGCCTGTGTGCCAGGTCTTACCTCAGAGAAGTACCCAAGTGACTTTTCATGATTTTCAGAAAGCTGATCTGAGGTGGTTTTTATGCTTTATTCTGGGGATTGTTTCTATCACACACCAGGAAAGTCACTTACTCTGCTTGCAGTTAGGCAGCTGGAGACAAAGGTTGTTGTGGGGTTTTTTTTCTCAGAAAAAAGCAAACCCCAAGATGTCTGTGGGTTTGTTTTTTTGAAGTAGAGCAATTGTTTTAATTACTGCTTAGTCTCAGAGGTAGTGATTATGTCCTGAACTTCGCTGCTTTCATCAGTGTGAAGGGCAAGTTAAAACCTGCCTCTTGAACCTGCTCCGTCATAGCAGACCAAAGGACCTTCTGTTAACTGCATCAAACTGGTTTAAATAAAAGTTGTTCTAAATAGTTTTCTTAAACCCAGCCTGAGAATTGGAGCCCTCATGGATTCAGGTAAACACAGCATCCACTTCTTTCACTTCGCTGTATTTAACTAATTGAATTCAATTACTAGTTTGCTCAATGCCAAGATGCACAAACTTGTTTTCCCTCAATCAATGAATAAAAATGTGAGGCTGTTGCTTCTAGACCTTGTGTGCAGTCATGACAAACAGTCAGCTCATTACAGTTAACAATTTCACTATTTATTAAACAGGATTTTAATGCAAAATTGATTTTTTTCTCGAGTTGGCAGTGCATTTAGAGAGTTTGTATTAGACTGTCAAGAGAACTCTTCAAAAGGCGCTGGGGGGGTGTTAAATTGAATTCTGATTTCCATCCCAATAAAGCTTGGTGCAAACAGGAGCTGTTTTCTGATATAATGAAAGGTGAGCACAAGGATTTCAAGTCAGTGTACACGAAGCTGTACATGCTCTTAAGTAAACACGAGCAGATAAAATCTCGTGTTGGGTTTGCTTTAGCTCTAATGGCCAAAGAATAAATACGAGGCAGTGCTTGTAGGGTGATCTAATATCTTCTGTTAATCTGAGTGATCTAATATCTTCTGTTAAACCAAGTGATAGGCTTAGGGGGAAAGAGCTCTGGAGTACACAACCTTCGAAGGTTCGGCAGCAAAGCACCGAGGGCTTGTTTCCCAAAGCCTGAATGTTCGCTGGTGTTTCCTTCTGTCGCTTCCTTTAGGTAGATTTGTATCTTCTTGATCTTTCTGCTCGTAGATTTTTGGAGCTGTATTTCTGCATGTATTTTATTGGTATAACAGCTACAAAACTGGAAATGCAAAGCTGACATTTTAAATCAGGGATTTCTGCTCGATCATTAACTACATGGTTGGAATGAACGCATTTCGCTTGGGCCCATGCAGCAGCCTTAGGAAAACCCCAGCCTGGAGCAAGGAGGTTCAGAGGGGCCGTTGTGCTGACCGTTGGCCCGGGCACTTCACTGACATCACCCAATTCGCTTCTCCTCTTTTCAGTTGCGAACTCCAACACGGGCAGCGGCTCCCGCCGGGACTCCCTGACCGGGAGCAGCGACCTGTACAAGAGAACGTCCAGCAGTTTGACACCCATCGGACACAGCTTTTATAACGGCCTCGGCTTCTCCTCCTCGCCCGGCCCCGTGGGGATGCCCCTGCCCAGCCAAGGACCCGGCCACTCCCAGACTCCACCGCCTTCCTTGTCTTCACACGGATCATCTTCAAGTTTAAACCTGGGTAAGAGCCTAAGCTGCTGTCCCTCGGTGCGGAGTCACGACCACCACGGGTGAGACACCCGCTGCTCCCCGGGGTTTTCTTTTTGGCTCGTCCTTTGCTTTCCCTGAAGTCAGTAATTGAGGTTAATGGCCACCTGCAGTGTCCCCGTGAGCACGGAGAAGATGAGTTGCCGTTTCAGAATAGGCTCAGTTGTTACGGTGTGAGTCCGAGTGACGCATCCCCCCCAGAGCCCCCAGGATAGAGTCTGCGCTTTGTCCTTCCCAGATCTAGATTTTCCTGACATATCCCAGACACTCTTCAGGAGTCCTGTCTCCTCTTTAGGGTTTTTGCCCCTTTATTCTACCCTAGCATCCCTAAAGGCTGATGGCAGAGAAGTGCAGTTCACTCAGCTCTTTTTTATTTTATTTCACTTAATATTTTTATTGCAGCCCCTCAAGCGCAGCTGCCAGGACAGGGCCTGTTCTCTTTGCAGACAGCTCTACCGACGTTTGCCCTGAAGCTCTGCCCTTCTTAGCAGAGACTTCTTGTAGCTTGTGTTCTTCAGGCCGTTTGTCCTCGCTGCCTCGCGTTGGCTTCTCAGGTTCCCATGCGATTAGAGCTTTTTTCCTGGGGGGACTTTGTCCCACCTGGGAAAACCACATTGGCTCAAGGGATCTTTGCGGTGCGTGACCAGCAGAGGGAGCCCGAGCCCTGCGAGAGGGGAGAGTTCTCTGCTAGAGCTCTCAGCACATTTCCAACAATTACAGGCAAGGAAACTGTTTAAAGGTTTAACTTGGTTCCTGTCAAGTCTCGCAGTTTGCAGACTGTGTGGTGAAGTGTTACTTGTTCCCCATACCCGTTACTGTCTGAGTGTGGATGGAAATCTGTAGGGCATTTGTGAAAGCAAAGGATTTTTAAAAGTATTGTTTTTAATTTACTGTTAGCTGTATTTAATAGTGATTTGTCTTTTCCATCCAAAATTTTTGTACTCCTTGCTGCCTTTTTCTTCTCTCTCTCAATTCTGTGCCCAGCCTCAGTGTGCATCTTTTCTGTCGGTCCCTTGCACAGCAGGAAGCTGCGAAGAAAGGTGAGGACGGAGGATAAGGTGTAACTAGGAACAGCGAGTTAGCGAGTGGCAAAGTTGATAACAGACAGTTTTGACACAGAGTGGAGAACAGAAGCTGTTACAGTCTGTTCTTTGCTGAATCTGTAGCTGATCCTACCAACACCACAGAGCTACGCTCGAGCACGACCCCATCGCAGTTATTTTGGGGGCAGCTCACTGGGCTTAGCTGAGATACGTGATTCCTGGTTGAACCGCGTCAGAAACCCGTCACGTCGGAAAAGGAGTAATTGGAAGTAAACCGAATCCCTCGGCCACTTTATTTCATGGTGTGTGAAATCCTGGTGGTTTTGTGCTTTGCAGGAGGGCTCACGAACGGGAGCGGCCGCTACATCTCTGCTGCTCCGGGAGCCGAAGCCAAGTACCGCAGCGCGAGCAGCGCGTCCAGCCTGTTCAGCCCCAGCAGCACGCTCTTCCCCTCCTCCCGCCTGCGCTACGGCATGTCCGACGTGATGCCCTCCGGCCGGAGCAGGCTGCTCGAGGACTTCCGCAACAACCGCTACCCCAATCTGCAGCTGAGGGAGATCGCTGGGCACATCATGGAGTTCTCGCAGGATCAGCACGGGTCCAGGTGGGGTTCGAAAGCCTGTGCTGGGGGGAGCTTTGGGAACGGCTGCTCGTGGAGCGATTTGCGTCACATCCTCGAGCAAAGAGGCAGAACAGGGAAAAGGTGTGAAAAGCCAAGTAGTGTAATACTCTGACCCTTCTTTGTATCGGGTACCAATGGCGATAGCAGGAGTTCATCCTCTAAAGACGAGCTTGCTTTGTAATTTACATGCTAACCCCGCTGGTGTAGTTAAACTCATTTTAAAGAGCTGTCTGGACGCAAGACCTTGCTGTATTACTCTTCTAAGGTCTGCTTTGCTTGGAATGAGGAGATTTTTGGGGTATCAACAATGATGTGTGGCCACGGGCCTCCTGGCCACAACCACCCTGAGGTTTCAGATTGCTGGATAGGGCAGCTGTGGTTTAATATTTTGTTTTGCGAGAGCTTAGTGTACGAAGCTTTTGAAAGGAATTTGTGTTAACAGATGTGTTGGTTTTCCAGGTTTATTCAGCTGAAACTGGAGCGCGCTACCCCAGCAGAACGTCAGCTTGTGTTCAACGAGATCCTCCAGGCAGCGTATCAGTTGATGGTCGATGTGTTTGGAAACTACGTCATCCAAAAGTTCTTCGAAGTAAGTCTGCAGCCCCCTGCAAGTCTTGCTTAGATGCCCGCTGTCCTGAAATACTGGATAAGCTCGTAGAAACTCTTACTTGGCTAAAACCGTGGATACCTGCGAACACTGATGTCATCTCCTCCCCACGGGCTGTTCCCTCATTCCTGTTGGGGTGACTGAGGTGCGAGACTCGTAAAGATTGATCTGAAAAGTAACACTTTGCTTTGAGATGCGAAAGGTGTGGGAATAAATAGCAACATACCCAGGAGATGTAGGTCCAACAGGACTTTTCAGGGATGCTCTGCTGAGCTGTCGGCACTCACATATTTAGGAACAAAAGAAACTTTTCCACTGAAGAGCATCCACTGGAAGGAAGTGTTGGGTTTCATATCCAGAGGTTGAGCAGTAACCCATCTCTCCTTCTGGAATCTGGTCTGTTCTTTCTCCACCAAGTCTTGGTGGTTCATTTATCGCAGTAATTTTACAGCAGCCCCATCCAGGGGCAGTGAACTGGCACTGGTCACCTTGGTGGCTCTAGCACCTTTGGCGTTTCCCCCGTGTCTGGCAGACGTGCACCAGCCGCCTGGCCTGTGCCTGCTCACATCCTGCGGTGTTCCTCGTTCAAGGCCTCGGCGCGGGAGGGCTGCTGCGCCGCTGGGCCGCGGGAGGGTTTTGCGCTTGTGCTGACTGGTGTTCATCTCCCCAGTTCGGCAGCCTGGAACAGAAGTTGGCCCTGGCAGAGCGGATCCGTGGGCACGTTCTGTCCCTGGCTCTGCAGATGTACGGCTGTAGGGTGATCCAGAAGGCCCTCGAGTTCATTCCTCCAGACCAGCAGGTAATTGTAAGTCTCAATTTTAACTTTCTTCTCGATGTTTAACGTTTCTTGCCGTTTGGTGACCAGAACCCTGACCTTCTGTTCCTCTCGTGGCTGGTGTTTTTTTGGTTTGGTTTATAGCATGTTCGTTATGTTTCATGTGCATGATAAGTATGTGATGCTGTTCTTGGGTCTCGTTGTCATCTCCTTGTTCCACTTCACTGGTACTGGTGGTGTCTGTTAATTCCCTGAAACCAGATTTTGTATGTAGGGGAAACTGAGGGATGGTAATGAATTAGAAGTTATTTTGAAATCCCTTGAAGAAAGCAGTGCCACGGTTTTGCCTTTAATATTCGTTGAGGTATCGCTGCTTTGATATGTGGGTCAATATTCCGCTTTCCTGCCGAGTGAGATGTACGAGTCCCTGTCCCCGTTGAGCCGGGCCTGGCGCTGCAGGGCTGTGGATGAGCGCCAGAGTCCCGCTCAGAGCTCATTAATGAAGCAGTTCCTCTGGGCTTTCATCAGCAATGAACTCAGATGAAAAATGTGCTAGGCGAGCTAGCTAATAAAGGTGTTGGGACAGGTAATGCAAGAATCTCCATGTGGGTTATTAAATTAAACTGCCAGAGGCTTTAGGAGCACACTTTCCCTTTAGGTCAGGCCTAGGCTGAGCTGGTGCCCTAGCATGTCAGCAGGTGATGGGCGGCAGCCCGAACTCCAGCACTGCTGCTCCGAGGATTTACTAATGCTCTGTCTCCAGAAAGTTATTTTGAGTACTTTGTGCTCCTGAAATGCCTGATTTTGGATCAGTTGCAAAATTGAACTCAGCCACTTTGTAATATGGTTAAATTCACAAAAAATAACCTTCTGTTTCCCGATTGTGGAACTTTTAACCTGCACCTCTGGTGCATTAGTCGTATTTAAACTTCATCTGCTCGGATTCCTTAGTTACCGTGCGTGTGTAAAATACTGGCAAGCTCTTATCCCAGTGCCGACCCCGTTTTAGTGACACGTGAAGCCAAAAAGTTTGTGAAGTTTGGGCATTTTAGATTTCGTTGTGGGGGCAGAGGAGGAAATGGGGGATGCACAGTAAGCTGTGGATCAGTGAAGTTTCTTAAGTTGGGGTACTTAACTTGGCAGAGGAAGCTCACGTTTAATGAAAGGAGTGCTTCACCTTCATTTTGTAACAGTGTTTTTCTTTCTCAGCACTAGGCCACTGAAAAACTTGCAGTTGGAAATACACTGGTGCATCCTTCATACCTCCGCTATTCTCAACCATGAGTAGCAGTGCAAACTTTGCATTTATCAGCTGCGAATCCTGGTGGTGCTTTCTGTTTGTGTTTCTCTCCTCCCAATAGAATGAGATGGTACGGGAGCTGGACGGCCACGTCCTCAAGTGTGTGAAAGACCAGAACGGGAACCACGTGGTGCAGAAGTGCATCGAGTGCGTGCAGCCGCAGTCCCTGCAGTTCATCATCGACGCCTTTAAGGGGCAGGTGAGTCCTCCCCCAGGACACTGACTCATTCTTTGTGTTCTTAGACGTTGCTTTGAATAGCCTGAGAATGCCTGTATTGTTCAACTATTTTGAATTTTAGCAAGCATCAGGTGAAGGGTTTGCGCAGCGGCGTTAGGGAGACAGAAGCTCTTTGGTTGTGTCTCTTCTCATTTTTGTGCGGGTATTTCACAGTGAAGCATCCTTGCAAAAACCTGTTTCCCTAGAACATCAAGTATTTTTTGACTGATGGAGGGGAAAACAAGTCTCTTATTAATCTATCTTCATAGTAAGGGTGGTGAGCAGAATTTTGGGATGGGTGCAGTAAACTTTATGATCCTCTCTGTGAGCACAGCTTAGAGAGCTGCTGCTTCCCTAGGGCCCCGGACGGGGGGAGAAACATGAGTTTCATCTGGAGAAGGGCAGTTACTTGTATCCTCTCCTGAATCGATGTCCTGGATATTCACTGCGTAACTGCCTTTGTTCGGCCTGTAGTCAGCTCGTCTTCCTTTACAAAAGTCACTGGTTTGGGCGTTTTCAACTGAATTGGCTTTGGAGGGAGACTTTGAAGTGTTGAGGGTTTAGCCACAGGGATGCGAGGACAGCCCGGGGTTATTTCAGCAAGAACCAGGCTTTACTGGTTCGGCTGCTCCTGGACCAGCTGTCAAAGCGGGGACTTGCTCGGCTGTGTCGAAACAAGCAGGATTTGAGCTGGAAACTCGCTCGGCAGATTTGCTGGTTGGAGTTTTGGCTTTGGACGTTCATGGGGAGCTGGGTGAGGCTGGGGCAGCCCCGGGAGCTCGGCTGGTGGCTCTGACGTTTCTTTGACCGTCCCAGTTTCGTCTGAACTTTCATGTGAAAGATTAAACTTAGCAGCTCAAGACTGTGTCTCTGCAGTTAATTGCACTCGAGGTCCTGTTTTCCTGCACAGTTTGCTCCGTAGTTATTAAAAATTTGTAGACTGTCAGTTTAACTTCAGTGCTCAGATTTGCTACTTTTGTTAATTTTAAGCAACCAAATAGGACTTTGTGCTTTACACGGAAAACTCTGCAGCAGTAATGAAATGTGTCATGTTCTTAGCAGTGGGTTTAGTAATCCCTGAGCAATGAGAAAGAAGGTTCTTTGTTGTCACTTCTCCTAAGCGCAATTAAGGCTTTTAGACATCCGTATAGTTGAAGAAAATCCTTTGCTGAGCATTTTTAGCCTGGTTCGTACCATTTCTTACAAAGCCTAAAATATGTAGCTGGCGGACATTACGCCGGATTTATTTTTCTGAAACGTTGTTTTAACACAGCTTCTAATAATGCTTGGCTGTCCCAGGGTTCTTTTCATTAATCAAGAGGCTTTATCGCTGGTTTCCGTGTTCCGTGAATGGGGAAGCTGAAGCACAGGCAGGGCTGTGATGCACCTGCGATCGCCCAGTTGGTCCTGGGCAGTGGGGAGCAGATGGTTCCAGTTCCAGTTTACGCTCTGGAGCTGCCGTGCCAGCTGGTGTTACCTGCGTGCCCTGGAAAGCCACTGTGTATTCATTGAATTGCAAAAGGTTTTAGGACTGACAAAGACTAACAGGTGTGTCGCTGCCTGTGCTTGCCTGTGTGTGTTGAACACAGGTTTTCGCGTTGTCCACACATCCCTACGGCTGCCGCGTGATCCAGAGGATCCTCGAGCACTGTCTTCCTGAGCAAACCCTTCCCATCTTGGAGGAGCTTCACCAACACACCGAGCAGCTCGTTCAGGTCAGTCTGGGGAAGGGGAACGTGGGTGCTGGCAGGGGTTTCTTGGTTGCTGGTTTGTATTCAGAAGCTCCTGGCAGCCTGTTCAGGGCTGTTGCTGAGGTCGTCTGAACACAGGGACCCCGTTCCTGAGGGGGAATGGGGAAGAACGTGGCAGACAAGAAATGCACCTTCACTAATTAGAATCAGAGGATCATTTTGGTTGGAAGGGACCCTCAGGATCATGGAGTCCAACCATAACCTGACTCTGGCACTGACCTATGTCCCTAAGAACCTTGTTTGGCATTAACGGTTCCTGTCCACGTTTGTCACACGCCTCTGTCTCTCCAACAGGATCAGTATGGGAACTACGTTATCCAGCACGTACTAGAACATGGTCGGCCTGAGGATAAAAGCAAGATTGTAGCAGAAATCAGAGGCAACGTACTCGTGTTGAGTCAACACAAGTTTGCTAGGTATGAGTTTGTTCCTCGGAGCCTCGGCGCCCCGTGGGAGCACCAACACGTGCTGGACTTCCCAAGAGTTGGGGGTGGGGTGTAGGGAGGGGAAAAGAGGTGAAAATAACTTGTTGCCTGTCAACAGAATGCTGTGTACGCTGGGATGAGTGACTGGCAAGGTAAGCTTTACTTGCAATGGAGGAGGAGGAAGATGTGGAAGAGTAGCTCTAGTCCAAGTTCTTCAACTTGACCAAGAGTTTATTTTTGTGTGTTGTTTTATTTTGATGGTTTCAAGTGGTCCTTATCCCCTGGATAACAGGCCATGAGAGCATTTCTGTGTCTCTGGGATGCTGTGTCAAGCCCCAGGGGAGCTTGGGACATCAGTGTAGCAACGATTCTTTTCATCCCCCCTTTTCACAGAAGAATCTGTGCTTTTTATACACCGAGTCTCGCCGTCCTTCGAGACACACACGTGAGGATTTCCTGTTAGGGAAGCTGCAGCAGTCTGAGGTTGTTAGTCCAGCAGCAAAACCCAGGGACCTCGGTGGATGTCAGGACACAGTGATACTTCCCACATCTGTCAGTTCCTTTTGTGTGTGTTTTGAACCATTTGAACATGAAGGCTGAGCTCTTCAAAGGCTCCGTGTTCCCCCCTTTTTATGAAAGTAAAATAGTGCTTTAATACTGATGGACACAAGGGAAGTGTAACATTAGCAAGAATTAGAAGAGTGTGGTATTAATGTTGTTATTTCAGATTCTGCCTCCCTGACTTGCTTTGCTCTTTTTTCCTGAACTTCTTTCCAGATGGAGCGTTAATTAGCGTAGGGTGTCCCTGAGCTGAGCTACTTGTGGCAAACCACTCGGTGGTTTTATCAGTCAGGGATGCAGAAGATAAGAGCAGCAAAACTCTCCATCCCCTTTCATACGCCGTGTTTAACTTGGCTCTCCAGAGGGCAGGGTCTAGCATCTCGTACATTCCGGGATGGTGGAAGTTCTCTGCCTTCGCTCAGATCTTTTGTTCCTGAATAAGCATTTCCCTGTTGTTCTAACCTTGGACCTCTGTTCCTATTGTGCTCCAGCACTGAGAAAAACAAAGAACAGCTCATCTGCTGCTCTGACGGGCTCGCTAGGAGAACAGACGCTGATCTCAAATACAGCATCGTTGTAGCGTTGCACACATTTGGGTGAAATAAAACCCAAACTGGTCCTTTACCCAAATTCCCACTCAGATCCCTCGGACTGCTGTTCAGTTTCACATTGCACAACTTCTCTCCCAAAAGCTGCGGCCTTGCCAGAAGCACGCCAGGTCTGCTCGGGGCTGGACGGAAAGCCCAGCAGGCGTTCCCTGCTCACCAGTTGTCCTTTCTCTGCTCTTCAGCAACGTGGTGGAGAAATGCGTGACCCACGCCTCCCGTACGGAGCGCGCCATGCTGATCGACGAGGTGTGCACTATGAACGACGGCCCTCACAGTGCCTTATACACCATGATGAAAGATCAGTACGCCAACTACGTGGTACAGAAGATGATCGATGTGGCAGAACCGGCGCAGCGGAAGATTGTCATGCACAAGGTAAGCAGCTGCCGGCGATGGATGGGGACGTAAGGCTTGTCACCGCCAAAATAAGGCTGAGATGATTTATTATGCCATTAGATTTACCTAACAGCGGAGGTATTTCGAAGTCGAGTATTTCAGTAGTAGCTGAAATAGGAAAATGTGAAATAACGAGATGCTGTTTGGACTTAAAACAGGCTGGTTGCTTCCAGCCGTCTCTTCTGACCCAGTAACCCAGTTCTGCGCGCGTGGCGCAGCGAGCGCCGGTGGAACAGGGAGAGCTGGGCTGCGGCGGCGCCAGCGGCTCGGCTGGGGACGCGCTGGCCATGACGACACTCTTGCCCTCACTGAGCCCGGCCTGGGCTGATGAGAGCGGATTTCTGCGCTCAGTGGAGCCGAGCCAGACCCCGACACGCGTAAACGCTGAGCGCGGACCTTGTCACCCCCGTCACCCCCGCTGGGGACATTCGGTGGCACCGCACTCGCGTTCCTCTAACATCTGAGCCTGGAGCCGTTAATCAAATGCTCTATTTCGCAGTTCTGCACATGGTTTTGGGGAGAGACTTCCGCAGTTTAGCATTGCTCTGCAGTGTTTGGCTGCCTAACAGTTTCAGGACTTAATGTTTGTCAAAAATGAAGATGTTCTGGAATGAAACACGCGTTGCTGCCGGTCCTGCCTCGCACGGCTCTGTGCCTGCGGCCTCAGGGGCAAGAGCCGCTAAAAATCAGGTTATGTCTTCATTTTCCTGCCTTTAAAGGTCACACCTGTGGGTCTTCATAACACATGAAAAAAAATAGGCTTTTAAATGTGAAGTGGAACAGAGGTGATTTCTTCAGTCCCGTTGTTTCAGGGTCTGTTACTCTGCGAAAGGGACCAGCCAGAGCAGAGATAAAATACTGACACTGGCTTGGAAACCCCGAGTAATTCTCTACAAGGGAACTGTGCCGAGTGCCGGGTGCTGAAATCCCAATGCAATCAGGTGGATTAAGAATCCTTGAGTAAAATGGAGCAAGGGATTTTTTTCTTGTAAAAAGAGGGGGTGTTTTCTCTGCAAAGGTGCTGATTTTTACTTACACAGGGCAGTTATCAGTATATAAACAGTATAGAGCAGTATATGAACAGCGTAGGTGCAGCTGAAACAGTCTCCAGGGAGCTTAATTCATAGGTTTAGGAATCATTCAGAGTAGTTATTTTAACCCAAAAACCTGTATTAGTCCAAAGGAAATGATGAAGATAATGAAATAAAAATGCATGGAAAGGGATATACGCAGTTTAATTATAGCAGAGTGACCTGTAGCTTTGCTAATCTACATATAGATATGTATATATTAAACAAGATGAATGATGGTCACTGACACGTTCTGTTTCCCGTCAAGCAACGTCTTTTGAATAAAATGCTGATGAGGTTATCGGTGTGGTTGTCAGAAATGGACCAGGGACGGCAGCGCTGGCTGAAGATGGAGATCTCAGCGCCGTTATTAAGCTGAGCGAAATCATGGGGAAAATTGAGCGCATCGACTGCTGCTTTTGGATTGTAAGAATTGCTATTAGCACAAACAAGCAGTTTGTGGTGTTGTTAAAGACAGCACTTTCATTAAAAAAAAAGAATTATCTTAACAACCAGTTAAAAAAATAAAAATAGAAATCTTAGAATGATGGGTGGAGAGTGAGTGGTGGGGCCTGGGAGCTTCTCGTAGCTCAGCAGCCAGACCTGCTTGGAAGGGAAAGGCAAAGGCTTTGGTTTCTGGTTATGACAAGATGGTCCTTGGACTGAAATAGGAGTGAAAAGGGTTCAGGGCTGAGCTGGTGCAACAGGACGAGTTTGGGCCGGGTTTCCCGTGGGGTTTTAGGCCAGTCCTGGCTCAGGTTGGGCAGGATGGTGCATCCACCTGCTGCTCTCATCCTCCGCAGGCCTTCCAAACCCCGTTGTCATAGTGGTAGTGAGTGAACGTGCTGCTGGTGTGAGATGTTTCTCGTCTAGTACTGAAAACGAATTGTTCTCCTGTCTCGTTCCTCTGAAACTGGCCAGAGCTTGAGCAGCATAAGGATGTTACTGTGAGAAAACCCCTTTCCTCGCTGGGCTGTGCCTGGGACGGCCCGTGGCTCTGGCTTAGTGGTGTTGCCAGCGACTTTTGCTTTGAAGTGCTGTGAGCGGCTGAAATTTGCTTCCACAGACCTCTGCTCTGCTTAGAATAAACACTTTAATTGTCGGGTTCAGACACGGAACTGCTGTGCAGCCCTGGAACAGCATCCCCCTGCATCCCCTCCTGCAGCAGCTCCAACCCGCAGATGTGAAGTTGGGGCAGAGGACCCTGCTCGGGGTCAGTGGGACATGGGGAAAAGGCTCTTCCCCCAGAGGTGCTGGATGCTGAACAGGCTCCCAGGGGGGGCTCACAGCCCAACCTGACAGCGTTCAAGAGGAGACACACGGGTGAGCTGTGGGCTGTCCTGTGCAGGGACAGCAGTTGGACTCCGTGGTCCTGTGGGTCCCAGCTCAGGCCATTCCGTGATCGTGTGGCAAAGCCTTGTTCTCATTCGCACCCCCCATCCACCCTGATTCCAGTAGTACGGCTCACGACGATGCGCCTGCTTGACCAGAAGGTCCTCCTAAGATAATACCAGTGAGTTACACAACATGGACTTGGTTCCCGGTAATTGAGGTGATCACAGCAAACGGTGCTTTCACATTTCAGACGTTCTGTCGTCCTCTGCTCTCTGCCGACAGGCACCCGGAGCCAGCTCAGCGTCGGCGGGGCTGTACACCCAGTTCTAAAACCCACTCACCCCTTCTCTTATCCCCTAGATCCGGCCTCACATCGCCACCCTGCGCAAATACACCTACGGCAAACACATCCTGGCCAAGCTGGAGAAATACTACATGAAGAACGGGGTGGACCTGGGGCCCATTTGCGGGCCCCCCAACGGCATCATCTGAGGCGGCGCCGCGGGGAGGAGCTCACTGGCCATGGCACCTACAACCAGCACCCGGCAGCATCCCAGTGTACGCCTAGAAACCTTCTCTGGTTGCTAAACTGCTAAAACAAAAAAGAAAAGAGAAAAAGCCTTTGTAAATTTCTTTAATTTTATTATGCATAACATGTACTAATTATTTTTTTTAATTAACTAATTGCCCTGCTGTTTTACTGGTGTATAGAATACTTGTACATAGGTATCAAATGTACATGGAAGGCCACATTTTTGTTCACTGTTGTATCTATATTCCAAATGTGGAACTTTCAGGGTGGTTGGTTTGAGGCA
Source organism: Patagioenas fasciata (assembly GCF_037038585.1). Taxonomy (NCBI): domain Eukaryota; kingdom Metazoa; phylum Chordata; class Aves; order Columbiformes; family Columbidae; genus Patagioenas; species Patagioenas fasciata. Next base: position 862,986 of record NC_092544.1, on the reverse strand, counting down.
AACAAACAAAAACCGTTTTTAATTCCCCTGCCTGGCGGCGAAGCCGTGCGGGTACCGGGCTCTTTTAGTCGGCGGGAGGTTGGGATTTTAGTTACATGGCGCAACCCACACATTGAACGCTGTTTGTAAAGAGAAACTCGACTTGCTAAAGCTTCGGTTCCAAGAGAAAAGGAAGTTTTGGAGCCTTTCAGTGCTGTTTCCAGCGCGAGCGCGGAGGCGGCGCCACGGGCGGGGGACGGCGCCCCCCGCTGCTGAAGGGGTTGTTCTGTCAACCCGGAGAGACGCAACTTGATTATTTAGCATGAGGAAAAACAAATCCAACTCGGCTTTGGTCTTGCTTCTATAAATATATAGTGTATACTTGGTGTAGACTTTACATATATAAAAATTTGTAGTATTTTCTTGTTTTGATGTCTGATCTGTATCTATAATGTACCCTAGTAGTGGAACATACTTCTGACTGTACAATTGTACATTTGTAAACCTCTGTAATGTAAATGTGGAGAAGTTTGAATCGACATAAACCCGTTTTTTGGTAAGAAAAAAGAATTAGCAAAACCTGTGCATTTCAGTGTATATTCACACCTTTTATGGTCGTAGCATATAGTGTTGTATATTGTAAATTGTAATTTCAACCAGAAGTAAATTTTTTCTTTTGAAGGAAATGTTCTCTTTATACAGCCTAGTTCATGTCTGAAGGAGGAAGAAATGCTTGGTTTTCTTTGTCACCTAGTTAACAGTAGCGATCCTTTCTAAATGTTCTACAGAGACCATTCAGTTCCAAATGGTGTTTTTTTGGATCTTCAAAAGTAATGTTTTGCTTATTTTGTGACAGTAAGAAACAAAAAGTGCAAAAGTACAGAACCCCTGGTTTTCCTTACAATCAGAGTCCCTTTTCACCTTGTAAAGTGTGAATCACCTCCCCTTTTTGTACAGAAGATGAACTGTATTTTGCATTTTGTCTACTTGTAAGTGAATGTAACATACTGTCAATTTTCCTTGTTTGAATATAGAATTGTAACACTACACGGTGTACATTTACAGAGCCTTGTGTATATTTCCAATGAACTTTTTTGCAAGCACACTTGTAACCATATGTGTATAATTAACAAACCTGTGTATGCTTATGCCTGGGCGACTATTTTTTGTAACTCTTGTGTAGATTGTCTCTAAACAACGTGTGATCTTTATTTTGAAAAATACAGAACTTTGGAATCTGGCTCCGTGTTTGCCTGGCACTCCTTCCCCGGGGTCGCCCCGTGAGGTGCCCCCAGCTCTTGGGTTGAAGAGCAGCCCGTGGTGACTGAGCAGCGGGTGCACGCGGAGCACAGAGCAGGACAAGCCCGGACGTATCTCTGCCTCCCCCTGTTCCCCTCCCTCCTCCTGGCCGCGGGGTTTTGCCATTCTGGACGTTTCCCCCGTCTGTGAGCCCATCTAAACCTCTGCAGAGCCCAAATGGACTCGGAGCAGCCACAGCCTCTGTTGTCTGGCAGGGGCTCGGAGGTGACCGACCACCCCCTGTGTCTTGGTTGCTTCAGCTCCTGCAGAGAGGGACGGGGACAACTGTCCTGGTACCTTCTCATCCCAGAGCCCCAGCCTGGCTGGGTTGAAGGGACCTCTGTGGATCCCCAGCCCAGCCCCTGGAGATCCCCAGCCCAGCCCTGCTCACGCAGGGTCGCAGAGCAGATCACGCAGGGTCCCAGAGCAGATCACACAGGATCCCAGGGGGTTTGGATGTCTCAGAGAAGGAGACTCCACACCCGCTCTGGGCAGCCTGGGCCAGGCTCTGGCACCTCTCAGCAAAGAAGTTTCTGCCCATGTTCAGATGGAGCCTCCTGTGTTTCAGTCTGTGCTCGCTGCCCCTCACCCTGGCGCTGGGCACCACTGCACAGAATCTGCTCCATCCTCTGACACCCCCCCTGAGATATCGATCATTGATCACATCCCTCTCAGCTTCTCTTCTCCAGCTCAGCAGCCCCAGCTCTCGTGTCTCCACATCAAAGATGCTCCAGACCCCTCAGCATCTCTGTGTCCCTCCCTGGACTCTCTCCAGTGATTCCTTGTCCTTAAACTGGGGAGCCCAGAACTGGACTCAGTTCTGCAGATGTGGCCTCCCCAGGCAGAGCAGAGGGGGAGGGTTCACCTCCCTGACCTGCTGCTCACACTCTGCCTCCGCCGCGCCCAGGGCTCAACACCCCCGACCTGCCCGGGCATCTCCCGCGGCGGAGCTGCAGGGGCGGCCGCGGCCACGGCGGGGCGGTGCAGCCCCGGGAACGGCCCCGCGCCGGCCACAGCCTGCCAGGGACCGCCCCGGGACCCCCCAGAGCCCCCTCTGCCCCACAGACCCCCCCCCACTGCCCCAGGGATCCCACACTGTCCCGGGACCCCCCCACTGCCCCAGGGATCCCACACTGTCCCGGGACCACCCCACTGCCCCAGGGATCCTACACTGTCCCGGGACCCCCCCACTGCCCCAGGGATCCCACACTGCCCCGGGAGCCCCCACTGCCCCAGGGATCCCACACTGCCCCGGGACCCCCCCACTGCCCCAGGGATCCCACACTGCCCCGGGACCCCCCCACTGCCTCACTGACCCCCCGCCTCAAGCTCCGGCCCCCAACCCATCCCCGCTGTGTTTCTGCACCACCCAAAGCCTTTCCCTGGGTTCCACCCCAACACCCCCCTCAACCCCGCCAGCTTCCCCCTGCTATCAATACACTTAAAAAAACCCCAATACTTAATTTGGATCCTGCTAATTACAGAGCAATTTAAAAGAAGTGTCTCAGGTGGGGACCCCGAGGCAGAGCCCCCCACCATATTTGACCCCCCCAAAGAGGAGGGTTGCTCTGAGTTTCCCATCAAAAGGGACGTGGGATGGTGGGACGAGCCCCAGCTCTCCCGGTCCAGGGGCTGCAGCCCAATTTTAGCCGAACTGGGTTGATTTCGCCTCCCGAACCAGCGGTGCTGGGAGGGCAATGCCCCTTATTCCAGGTAACCCCCGTGTCCCCCTCTGGCGGGTATTTTGCATTCAGACGAGGGTTTTTTAATGAGAACATATTTTTAGTTTTTTCACAGAAAGCGTGTGAAAGCCCCCCGGAGGAATCACGCGTGGGGAACGACTCGTTTGTGCCCCATCTCGTCTGTTCCCAGCTCACCCACCGCCCGCTGGGGTGACCAAACACCCGAATTCAGAGCAAAGTCAGCTGAGGGTCACCCATCAGCCACACGGGTGTCACCGCGGTGACGAGGGACAGCCCCGTCCCCTGCTCCCACCGCTACGGCTGTTTCTTTGGAAGGGGCAGCTGAAGCACGGTGCTGTGGGGCTGGTGGTGGCGCTGGGAGCAACTCCCGGCTCTGCAGGAGGATTTTCCCCTCTTGGGTTGTACCCTTGGGGGCGGCCCTGGCCCAGCACCCACCCGAGGGTGATCGAGGGTCCCACAGAGGGGAGGCCCAGGGGACGGAGCAGGGTGGGGGTCCCAACTGGAGGCACATCCCAGAGCCCCCGTCTGCCCCTGGTTCATCTCCATCCACCCTGAGGTGACCCCGTCTGTCCCAGGATCCTCCTGTATCTACCCTTGGACCCCCCTCATCTGTACCAGGTCCCCCCGGTGTGCAAGGGTCGCTGCCAGCTGCTCCAGCCCCCTCCATCTGCTCCTGGATCCCCCCAGTCTTCCCCAGGCCCCCCCTTTTTGCTCCAGTCCCCTCCTTTACCCCAGTCTCCCCGTATATCTACCCCAGGGTCCCTCCATCTGTCCCACGCCCCCTCGCCTACCCTTGGGGCCCCCATCAACCCCAGGGTCCTCCCAGTCTGTCCCACATTCCCCCATCTACCCCAGACCCCCTCATCTACCCTTGGGTCCCCCCAGTCTACCCCGGGGTCTCTCCCATCTGCCCCAGGCTCCCCCCCAGTTTGCCCCAGTCCCCTCCTTTACCTACCCCAGTCTCCCCAGTCTACCCCAGGGTCCCCCCATCTACCCTTGAGTCCTCCACATCTACCCCAAGGTCTCTCCCATCTGCTTCCCCCCTGCCCAGTTTGCCCCAGTCCCCTCCTTTACCTACCCCTGTTCCCCATCTACCCCGGCTCACCCCAATCTGCCCCAGTCCCCCTCTATATCCACCCCGCGTCCCCCCGCCTGCCCCAGGCTCCCCACGACCCGTGCCCCACAGCCGCGCTCCCCCCGGGCCGGTTCCGGGGCGGTCACAGCCGGGCGGGGGCAGCGGGACCGGGGGCAGATTCGGGGGGCCCGTCCCGACGTTTCGTGCGGGGCGGCGGCGCGGGGGGGGCGCGGGGGGAGGGCGGCGCGGCCCCGCACCCACCCCCACCCACCGCCTCCCGCGGGCGGCGGCAACAAAGGCCCTTCCCCGCCCCCGCCGCCGCCTCCCGCCGCCGCTGCAGCCGCCGCCACCGTCCTTGCGGCAGGAAGATGCCCGGGGAGGTGCCGCCGCCGGCGCCCCGGGGGCTGCGGAGCCTCACGGTGCTGCTGCTGCTGCTGAGCGCCCGCGCCGCGCTGGTGAGTGCGGGGGGGACACACCGGGACCGGCATCGCGCGTGGAACCGCAACGGGCGGGGGAGCGGCACCGTGTGCGGACCGGCCGCGCCACCGGGCTGGGGGAGCGGTACCGGGCGGGGCAGCTCTGAGCGGACCGGGGCGCCGGGACTGGCTTCGGGATCGTGCGTGGAACGGCAACGGGTGGGGGCCACCGGTATCGTGCGCGGAGTGGCCCCGGGCAGAGGGACCGGTACCGGGCGGGGGGGCTGAGACCGGGATCAGGATCGTCCGTGAACCGGCACGGTCTGGGGGTGTTGATATCGGCATCTTGCACGGACCGGCCCTGGCAGGGGGAGTGGGACCGGGCGGGGGGGGTGGGACCGGCATCGGTACCGAGCGTGGATGGGCACCGGTGGGGGGGCATCCGCCTCGGGCTGGGGGCGTGGGCCCGGGCTCGGTGCGGAGCGTGGATCGGCACCGTGCGGGCGGACCGGCACCCGGCTGGGGAGGGGGGCACCCTGCCCTGGGACCCGGCGCGGAGCGGGGTCTGGAGCCGGCACCCTGCTGGCTCGGGTGGGGTCGGGCTGGGCGAGCTCGGGGACCCCGTCCCCCCGACCCGGGGCTCGCACCCTCCTGGGGGGGCGGCACCAGCTCCTGAGGGGCTGCGCTCCCAGCACCCCACTCTGCTCAGCCCCTCCCTGCCCGCACCCCCACCCCAACCCGCAGCCCCCAGCGAGCAGCGCAGGCAGGACCGGTGTGTCCCCCTCCCCTGGGGCGGCACTGGGGCGAGGGGGGCAGGCAGGGTGCCGGGGCTCTGCTGCGTGTGCGGGAGGGGGTGCAGACAGGTGCCATTTGAAGGTCGTAGGGAAACGCCTGAAAAATAAATCTGCGGGGGGAAGATCCCACTCCTGCCCGCTCCAAATCTCTGGTGGCAGAAGAATCTTGGGGGGTTTTGCTCTGTCCCTGCAGGCACCAAGCCCCAGGTGCCTGCTCCCCAGAATCTCTCTTGACTCCCCAGCCCCACACAGGGGTAGGTGCAGGCAAGCCCTGCCTGCGGTTTGCCCCTTGCCTGCACAGGCATTGCCCCTCTCTGCCCAGCTTCTTTCCGGGGGGTTTTCCAGCCCCACTCAGAGCAGGGTTTCGACATCGGCAGGAGGAAGGGGTCTGTGCTTCTGTGTGGCGCTTCCAGAACTGCTTCCCCCCACTGCCGGCTCACTATGGCTGGGAAGCCCCGCTCCCTGCCCGGCGCTCGCTCTTTCACGAGTTGCGAGTGTCTGCGGGACCCGGGCTGGCTCTGCTGGGAGCTGCCTGTTGGGTGATGCTCTCTGGGAAGGATCCTCTTGCAACTAGGAGCTGCTTTTCCCACGCAACCAGTTGTGCTCCAGCGTGTCAGGAGAAGCAGCTGCTCCAGGAGGAACGGGACGAAGGCTGCTGCCTCCTCCTCCTCCTCCTCTCCTCCAGAGGAAAACATCCCAGGGCCTGGCTGCACACAACCTGCTGCGTTCAATAACCCAGAGCTCCTCCCCATCCTCCTGGGGTTTTGGTTTGTGGGCGCTGCGGGCAGTGGGTGCACGTGGGGTGTTATCCCGGCTTTCCTGGCAGTGGTTATTCCGTCCTGAAGAGGCAAATGCAACTTTGGTGTTTCTGAGGAGGCCGCTGTTCAGAAGACCATCAGGTGCGTGATTTACTCATCTGAGCGGCAATAAATATTGTAGCTCTCGGTGATACCACGCGGCTGCTTGTGCGGTGTATCAAAGGGCAGTTTATTAAGCCTAATATCGCACTTTGCCATTGATCCGGGGAAGCCCGAGCTGTGCTGGCAGCTCCTCTCTATCGCTGGGTGTCCGTGGTGACCAGAGCTGCATGCGGTTGTGCTGGCAGCTCCAGCACCCGTGGTGGGCACGGGGTCGGTTGCGTGGGTGTTTGCTTCCCCCCAATATGCTTTCCCCCTTCTCCATTTGTGGAATTTCAGCTGGTGGATGGCAGCGCAGGTGGTTGCTGGCATTTGCTGGGGATTTTTAGGCAGGAAAGGTTATGCTGGGATGGGAGGTGATGGGGTGTTGGGATGCTCCTGGGGACCACAGGGCAGGGCAGGGACCGCAGGGGCAGCCCCAGGGAGGGAAGAGGCTGCTGTCCCCTGAGGATGCTCCAGGAGACATTGGCATCCTCACCTGGACCGAACCCGGGTTGCTCATCTTCCCTCCTTCTCATTGCTGAGGTTTTGCAATAATTGGGTCTTGTTGGACAAAGTCTCAGCTTCTCCCTGGGGTTGCCGGGATGGGATGTGGTGACTTAGCACAGCTCTGGTGCATCCATCCACCTGTGGCAATGGGATGGGGATGGATTTGGGGACCCACGTACCCCTGGTGTAGTTGTGCAGGGAGCTGGCTAATGCTGCCTGCAAACCCTGTGCTGCACCCTGGTCCCTTCCCTGGAGCAGCACCCGGACGATTAATTAATTAGTATTTGCACTGTGGAGCATGGTCAAATAACTCTGGTTCCCATTGGCACCGAGCCCACGAGCTCCCGGGATGGGCCCAGTGCCGTGTCCCGCTGTCCCCAACCCGGGGGAGCGCAGAGGGAACGGGGACGTTGACCTCGACACAGGGACGTGGCCTCGCTGGAGTGTTTGGGAACCATAACGAGTCTCCTGGGACTTGGTGCTTCCCTTTGATCTGGTGGTGGCTGTGATCCCTCTCGGCCCTGGGTTTGGGGACGCTGGGATGGGTCCCGTTAACCCTTTGTGTGCCGCCGTGGGGGCTGCATCCCCTGGTGAGACCGATCCTGGCCGTGGGTTTTCCTGACGGTGTCGTGGACACGCAGGTTCGGCTTTGGCCAGGATTTCCCAGGGTTGTAAAGCCCACGAGCTCACAGATGTCCCTGCTGACCCCTTTCCCTGCCTCGTTGCTCTGGGGCTGACTAGGGACCACTTTGAGAGGGGACGAGGTCTGGACCTGTTTGGGAGATCCAGGTGGAGAGGAGCCCCCACATCAGCGATGTTCATAGCAGGGATGAGCTGAACCCCTTATTAGACACCTGGGAATCCAAGAACAGGCTGTTTTCTGGCTGCTCCCAACCCCGCAGACCACACACAGGACGAGGGGGTGGCCGATTCCTCCTCCTCTTCCTCATCCTCCGCGCAGGGCATGGGTGGGGAGTCGGGATGCTGGCAGCCAAGTGGCATCCAGGGACCTTTTGGGGATGGAGGGGGCAGCGCCAGACAGCAGTGCTCACGGTAATTAGATGCAGGCAAAGCAGTGGCTGATGAGCTTTAATCAGCGAGGGTGGCCCGTGCCGTGGGCGAGATGCGGGGGGAGTGGGGGTTCCAGCCAGCCCAGTGTGACGCCCCACGCTGGGGACCCCGCGTCCCTCGCTGCTGTGGGGAAGGATGCTTTGGCTCGGCCCTGCCTGGCAGAGCCACGAGCTTAGGGATCAACTCGTCACCTTAATTACTGAGAACGTTGATTAGCTGTAACCTTTCTGCAGATCCCAGCTACTCACGTCTGTGTCCTCACTGGAGCTTTGCCTGGGACAGCTCTGGGGCTGCTGCTCCTCACTGCTGGGTATTGGGGAGGTGGTTTTGATTTAGCACTGGGGTGTCTGTGGGGCTCTTGTGGTGAGGATCAGTGTGGGACGGTGCCCCTTGTTCCCTGGAGTCCCTGAAAATCCACCCTTGGCACAATCCAGAGGGTTGATGGGGAAGGTGGGAAACTGAGATAGAGATTTGGGGTGGAGCATCCGCCTCTCCCTGCAGAGGATTTGGAGGTTCCAGCACCCCCAGCTCTGGGTCCCACCGGTACCAACGCGGGGGTTTGCAGGGCAACCTTGTTCCCATGGTGTTTGCCTGGTGTCCAGTGTCGGTCTTTCTGAGGTTTGTGGGCGCTCCGGGAGCGGCTGCGAAGTCGTGTGGTGTGTGCTGAGTTTGCTGGGACTCAGCCTGGGCCCTGGGGGTGGATTTGAGCTCCGTGGTGTGAGCTGGGGTAACGCGGTGGTTCCACCAGCCCTGTTTGTGGGGACAGCCCAGCTCTCCCCTCCCAGCCGTGCTCAGCACCCAGCTCCTGCTTACAAATGAGAGGTGAAGCAAGTTTGTGAGGAAACTCAGCAAAAACAATAATAATAATAATAATAATAATAATAATAATAATAATAATAATAATAATAATAATAATAATAATAATAAAGGTCCCAGAGCTTCTTGAGGTGCACAGGGTCCTCTGGTACCTGCTGTCCCTGCCCATCTGTGGCATGGGCTAAGTGGGGGTTAAGTCCTCAAGTGTCCCCAAGGCTCCTTTTCCCTTGGAAGGGGTTGGGAGACGCGTGGCAGCCCTGGAGACGGCAGCGGGACCCGGGGAATGCCCGCCCCGGCGCAACGTGAGCCGGGTACCAAACGCAGCCGGGAGGCACCACATCCTGCGGGGATGGAGCCTCTCCCTGCCCCAGCCTTTAAAGACTCTACAGTAGTTTCAGGTCTGGGTGTTAATTCTGTACCCACGTCTTCCTCCTCCCAAACTTTCCCCATGCCTGGTGTGGGATGGGGAGGCTGGAGCTGATCACATCCTTGCACCCTGTGTGGCTCCGGGTGTGTTGGTTCTTTTATTCTTCTGTTCTGCTCCCTGAGGTACGAGCCGGGCGCTCGGCACCTCCACGAGCCCAGCCTCAGCGGCCGGGAGACAGGGAGCAGTTATTTCTGGGGAAACCCCCCTTCAGCATGTGCTTTGGCATCCCCTGGGGGCAGCGGGCAGGTACGTTCAGCGGAGCTGTGGTCCTCAGCATCCCTCAGCATCCCTCAGCATCCCTCAGCATCCCTCAGCATCCCTCAGCATCCCTCAGCATCCCTCAGCATCCCTCAGCATTCCTCTTCCCTCCGCATCCTCCCCGCTTCGCTTTAACACCACTCGAGGCTCCTTTGGCTCAGGACCCCGAGGAGCTGCTGCAGAAGGATTTATCCTGTAAAATGGGCGATGCCACCGAGCCTCTCAGGGGCAGAAAGGGGAACGTTTGTCTGGTTTCACCCGGGTGGTGTCAGCCTGGCCCCGGCAGGAGATGCTGGTCCCTGAGATGGTGCCGAAAAAGTGTGCGGCAGCTACCAGCGAGGTTTTCCCAGCTTCTCCATCCTCACTTTGTGTTCGTCCCTGTTCCCTGGATGTGATGCTTCATAGAGGGGGCAGAACATTTTCCCCGGGGAGTGTCCCGCGGTTCCTTCGCACGCCGCAGCCGGCGCCCGGCTCCGGGAGAGCGGAGGTGGGAGGCAGGCGGTGGGGCAGAACAGAGGCCTTTTTGTGGTCACGCATACATCTTTCCCAGTTAATTAATTTGACATTTACGCCGAGCTTCTCGTGCAAAGCTCCTGAGCGTTCTGGCGACCTTCGTGCGCACAGCGCGGGGTGAACACCCCCTTGTGCCCGGCCCCGCGGGGCAGGACGGAGCTGCTGAAGTCGAGGCGGGGAGGACGTGGCTGGATCCAGGCAGAGGACGGTTCCTGGGGCTGCCAAACTCAGCCTGGTTGCAGCATCTGCCCCCTGAGCTGTGTTTATTGGGGTCTTGCTGTGGTTGGGAAGGAAAGAGGTGGAAGCCGGTGCTGTGTTGGTGGCAAAGGGATGCTCCTTTTTGCGGTCGGGGAGGTGAGAGCATTGTCAGAGCTGGTTCTTTCCAGGCTTTTCTTTTTTTATTGGGTAAAATTGACTCAAAAGATGAATTCTGGACCTCATTAAACCCGTATTTAACTCAGCTGTGGGGGTGCACGCAATGCACTGAGCAGATGGAGGAGACAGCGCTGATTTTGGGGGTGAACAGCGATGGAACCACTGCGGTCCCCGCTCTGGGGGTGATGCTCCCCGAACTGTGCGTCCCCCTTTTCCACCTTGGCACCCCAGAACAGGCGATTTCAGCCCATTCCGCTGGGATCGGGATGTTTGCGCTGCCCCTGCCGCACGGAGGCCGCGTGTGTTTACATCTCTGTGGCCACGATGCGAAGCATCTCCCTCCCTCGGAACAGCTTGGCCGCCGCTCAGACTATTTATTTCAAGATAAAAATAACAGCAGCAACCTCGGGGCTGCTGCTTCTTTCCCGGCCCATGGAGAAACAAGGATTATTTTAGCAAGAGGGGGGGAAAAAAGCCCCTCAATGTGGGGGAGCCCAGGCACGTGTCCCCACCACTGCAACCCCAATGTGGGACCTGAGTTGGGTTCGAGGAGGCTGGAGCCAGGGACAAGCATCATCTCCCAGGCAGCACGGAGCACAACTTGTTGGCAAAACAGTTTTATTTGCCAAAAAACGCTGTTTTGCAGAGGAGGAGGAGGGAGCGAAGCGATTTCACGAGCCGCCTTGGTCGGGCTGAATAACGCTGAGCAGGGCGGGCGCTCCCGGGCTCGGCTCAGTTTGTGCGTGATGCTCGCCCTAGCAAATGTCAAAAATACAGCAGAGGGCTGCGATTTGGGCAGAGAGAGTGGGAGTTTCGGTCTGAAAGGGGCATTTAAAAAAGATATCTTGTTTACTTCTTATTTTTCGCAAGGAAAGCTGTAACCGGACAGAAAGCACCCGTTTCTCTCCTACCCCAGAGCAGTTTTCCCTGCAGAGGCAGCGAGTGGTGCTGGCACGGAGCATGCAAAGAGCTTTATTGCCCCGAAGTAGGCGTCAGTCCACCATTTCCAGCTCATATAAGGCAAATTTGTGTCCACTGGGCTCCTAACAACTTTTCTAGGTGCTGCCTGTCCTGTTGTGTCCCGAGATGCTGCTGGGAAACGTCACCAGCGCACCCCATAAAGGTTAATCAGAGGAGGTTGATTTCTCCCCCCATTTTGGAGGCTTTTTGGCGAGCAGCACCATCCAGCTTTTAATTTCCCTTCTCCCTCACGCACGGGCTGCACGTGCGTTCATTTGGTGCTTGGGGAGGGTGTCGTGGGAACCTCCTGCCGCTGCGATGAGGGTGCTGAGCTGCGTGTCACCGAGATGTCACTTACGGGAGCGTGGGGAGGGGGCGGGACGGGTACTTAAACCGCCCCGAAGCGCTGGCGCCGGCCCAGTGGAAAAACCCAGAGCTGCCAGGTATTTGTTGATGGAATGGGATGATTCTGTGCAGCCCGGGTGGTGCTCGGAGTACGAGGTTCCCTTTTTTGGAGGCACTGGGAGAAATGGCCACCGCGTCCCTGTGATTTGGGGTGTTTTGGTCCTCGGCTGGTGTCACCACTCCCTTTGTCCCCTCCTCCACTGGGACAAATAATTCTGAACATAATAAACCCGGTTGGCAGGGCGCACCCCTCTATCTGAGGCCCGATGAGCTCGGGGCACCCAGCCTGGGCAGTGTGCTTGGGTGCACCTAGAGCACCCACTTCTCATGCTCCTATGGCACTGATGAGTACTAATTAAGCCCTAATTAGCCACCAGTGATTGCAAGTCACCGCCCGGTGCGGTGCTGCCATTGCCTCTGTCAGAGGACGATGACAAACATCCCGTGCAGACCTGGGGGGGATCCTGGCGTTAATTAGCCTGGTGTTCATTAGGGAGTGTGCTGGCACATATTTGCTGATGGGGAAAACAGGGCTTTAAGTGAGCACCTGGGCATCCAAAAGGGACTTGTGGCATCAAGTGAACCGGGATGAACTGGGGTCCTGGGCTGGGCTCGGTGGCCGTGGGGCATCGTGGGACATCGTGGGACATCATGTCCCCCCAGGGCTGGGGCGCTCAGGTGAGCGGAGCTGCTGGGAACGCAGCACCCGGCCTCCAGAATCACTTATTTCTGTTTTCTCCTAGCACTGAAAAGAGCTGTTCTACCCATTTATCAGTAAATAATTGTTTTGGGTGCAAGTTGCTCGTTAGCTGCCTGGCAAGCGGCAATTAGGCTGTGGCAGAGGGCTGGCGGCAGGGGGAGCAGGCTGGCTCGGCTCCTTGGGGTGTCCCCTGTGCTGTTGGGGTGTCCCCTGTGCTGCTGGGGTGTCGGGGGCTCATGTTGCTGGGCAGGATACCCTGGATTTTTGGGGTGTTAATTGTGAGCCGCATCCCTCAGTGCTGTAATTGGTGCGATGCAGATAGCTCCCCCTCTTTGCCCTCTTGCCTTTAATTTGGATTAATTACTGATCGTTCATCTGACTCTGTCTGGGCTGAGGCGTTTAAAGCCGGACACAGCACCTTCCCTCTGAGCCAGCTCCAAGGTCCCTGCTCGCCCTCAGCAGCCCCAGCTGAAGCCAAACGCGCGTGTGCAGCCCGGGTGACTCCCCAGGGCTGGGCATCCTGGTGCTGTAACCCAGTGAAAAAGGGCATCGCTGATCCAAATCCCTCCCCAAAAGCCCCCGTTCCCCAGTGGGTGAGCCCCCCTCAGCTCCTGTGCTGTGGCGCTGGGGGTGACGGTGTTTTTTGGGTCCTATCCTGGCTGGCAGGCACGATGCTCAGCTCGGCGCAGGCCTGATCCTGCCTCTCCCAGTGCAATTTCAGCGGGCGCAGTCCGAGTTCGCCTCCAGCTATAAATACCTCGCAGAGCAGCAAAGCCCCCAAAGGGTTTAGGCACTATATATAGTTTTCTGCAGCAGAAAGACATCTTGCAGAGGCCGGGCAGTGGGATCTCCTTCCTCCTTCTAGGAACGGGGGGAAGGAGAGGGCATGACGTGGTGGGATGATGATCTTCCATGTGGATACAGGGCTGGAGCCGATGTCTCGGTCCCTTTGCACCCCTGCACCCCCAGCTGCTCTGCTCCAGGTCTTGCTTGCACCGAGCACCAGCAGAAGTTGCTGTCTGAGCGGGGAGGAAAGGGACATAAAACATTTATAGGCCTTGAAAATCGTCAAGGAAATGTCTGTCTCGGTTAAAATAGCAAGAGCAATTAGAGTTAAAAAATAAAACACCAACAAAACAACAGGGTTTGTGTGTTATTCCAGCTCTCTGCTGAGTGCTTCCCATCCTCAGGCTCCCTGCATCCCGCCCTCCCATCCTGGTGGCTCTGGATGATGGGATAAGGTCTAAAACCCCCTTCCCATAACATGTGCCAAATCCATCTGAAAACCCAATCCTGTGGCTCTTGCAAGCGCGTTAAAAACTGAATTTTGACTTCAAATGAAAGGACACCAAGAAGTTAATTGGGTTCCTTCTTCTTTTTGGTGTTCTCCGTGACGCCGGCATGGGGTCAATGCCCCCTGCGTGTGTCTGGATGTGGTTAATTAGGGAAGCCCCAAAATGAACTTCCCCAGCGTCTTTGCCGGCTCCATCCGCGTTTATCGGGTGCAAACGGGTCCTTCCCCTCCCCGGGCTGGGGTGAGGATGGGGCAGGAGATGAAGGAAAACGGGCGCTTCGTGCAGGGATGCTGGTGCCCATCCCTGTGCAGGGATGCCCGTCCTGGTCCCCATAGGGGATGCTTGTACTTCTCCCTGGGCAGAGATCCAGGTGTGTTTGTCCCCTGCAGGGATGCTGGTACCGTTCGGGGATATGGGCACGTTTGACAGTCCCTGTGCAGGGGGGGTGGGGTGCTCGGGGGGGCCTGAGCTGAAGCTCTGGAGCCCCGGACGTGCCCACATCCCACCAGGGCAGCAGAAAGTAGGTCGTGGCCGTGCTGCCATGGCCGGCTCCGTCCTACATATGTAAATCGGGGCTATTTCTGACCACTCGCACGGCTGTGGTTCGGTGGTGCTGAGCAATTCCTTGTCCCCTCCTTGTCTGCTCCTTTGTCCCAGGGCCCTGCAGGTGGGTCCAAAACTGTTCCCACCTCTGGGATGAACAGCGGATGCTCGCGGCTCTGCAGGTTTTGGGGGAGAAGCTTTGGGATCACCTCCTGGTCCAGGCTGGAGATGGTGCTGAGCTCCCTGCCCGCATCCCTGCCCGTTTCTCTGCCTGCACGGGCATTTCCGGCAGCAGTTGCGGGCGGATCCCACCCTGGATCCCTGCTGCCCAGTGTTCTGGGCTTTTTAAATTCCTCCTAGAGTCAGGGCAGAAGAAAAGTCCCTTTAAAGCTGCGTTTGCAAAGCGTGCAGCTTGTCAGGGTGGACGTGGGGCAGCTCACCTCCCTCCATCCCCGCCCCTGGGGCGAGGTCGGGTCCCCAGCAGCGATGCCCATCTAACCCAGCGCAGCATTTCCCTGGCCGATCCCCTCCAGCCCCGCTGAAAACCGCAGCACGTTTGCATTTGGCAAGCGCAGCATCTTAATCAACATCCATTACAATTTCCATGACAACTCTGGGGAAGGTGGGCAGCAACTCCTTCCCGTCAAATACATGCAAACACCCGTCCTGCTGCTTGAGCCGGCGGTCAGCAGAGCACCACCCTTGATTAATTATTCCTAATTGAATGCCACAAGGCAAAGGGATGCCTGGGAAAAGGGCTCCTTCGTTTTTTTTTTGCCAGCGGTTTGAGGGGCTGTTGGGGAGAGGGAGTTGGTATTAATCTGCAGCTGCTTGCAAGAGGCTCTAGTATATTCCTGATTAATCCTAATTAATTATTAGGAAGTTCATTAGCTGTGGCTCAGCACAAGAGCGGATTGGGAGGGGCAACAGGGCTCCGATAATTTGGCTGTAGCAGTTTTGGGAGCAGAATGGTGACGGTTATCACAGCACTGGGGCAGCCATAGGCACAAAAGAAGCATCCTCACAACCCCCATCCCTCCCGTTCCCACCTTAATGACCACAATTAAGCCAATCCCAGAAAATGAAGTGGCATTTAGAAAACAAAAATAGTAAAAAAAAAAATACCACAATTGCTTTTTGTGGTCGTTGAGAGGCTTTTTACTGCCATGGCTGCGGTTTTGGTGGAGTGTTCTGGCACGGTGACAGCTCACCAAAGCCATCCTGTCCTCCCCCGGGGCTGTTTTGGGGCGCCCACATTTCTCCTTAGTCTCTTTAAGGGGCAAAAAAATTAGGTTATGGTGCCTCGGACCTGTGCCAATATCACCCGGTGGGACAACTCGCTCCGCGGAGGGGTTCCCCATGGGAGGAGGGGACACGGTGGTGGCCCCGGACCAGGGGATTTCAGCCTCCTGAGTCACCGTGGCCGCTGGGGCTGGGAAGGGCGCCATGTGCCCAAAAGCAGAAGAGGTTTTTAAGCCTGTGGTCCCTGGGCTGTGTCCCCACATCCCCGAATAACCGTGCTGAGCCGGTCCCGGGGAGGGCTGAGCCGATCCCGGGGAGGGCTGAGCCCACGGCAAACCTCACGGAAAAGCCATTGGAGGTGCGTCCCACCCGGTCCCACCCGCGTCGTGGGCGATTTCCCTCAGCACGCAGGCGTTCCCAGCCAAAACCTTTCCTTCCACAAACAGCCGTGAGATCATTTTCTTCTTCCCACAACACAATTAAGCATTGTCCTCCTTATTCCACTGAAAATTAAGGAGGGGGTAGGAGTTAAAATACTGTGATCGCCTTGCCAGTGTTGGAGGAGCCAGGATGGGGCTCCCCAAGAACCTCAAAGCCTTTTCCCCACTGCGGGGATGGGTTGTGCCCTGGTAGAGGATGGGACCTGCTGGGTCACGGGGACCCAATCTGTGCTGCTGGTTCCTGCCCCCATCTCAGCACTAGGCCCTGGTAGATGGTGGGAGGGTTGGGCTGCGCTTGGCTGGCTTTTGAAAAGCATAATTGCTCTTTTCCTTGCGTTTTCATTGTTTAGCAAAGGGCTGTTATCTAAGCAGGCAGGGAACAGCAGGCTGGCAGCGCTGGGGCTGCGCTGCAGGGAACGTTTCAATGTGCCCAAGATGAGACTTCGGGTCAGAGGTTTGGGGGACACAAAAATAACGTCCCCTTTTTTGTTATTTGTGGGGATATGGAGAGCCAGCCCGAGGTGGGAGCCGAGCTGGTGTGTATAACGCGTGTGCTGTGTGTGCATTGCGTGGGAAGGGTGAGGAAGAGGAGGGTGTTGAGAGGCTCCTGGATTTATTTGCTGCCGGGGGTTGGGCGTTAGGGAGAGCATCTTGTTCTTCCCCTCGTGTTCTTCCCCCCCCGCGCCGATCGTGCAACGCCCTTGTCCACCGTGCACCACCCCGGGACACAAAGACACCCCCGTTATCCCCAGCTGGGGAGCCTGTGCCAGCATCTCCCATGGATCCAGCACAGACGGGGACGGGCCCCCAGCCCATCTCTGGGCCCATCTGCTCGGCGTCCCGGGGCTGGCTGCGCTTTGCCCAGTCCCCGTGAGTCACCCGCGGCTCGTCCCCACGCCGGGTGTTTTCACATCCATCTCCCCCATGTTGCACATCTCCCTCCACAGCTTTCCTTTTTTTTCCTCCCTTAATTAATGGAAACCATCCAGGTGTGTAATAATAGCACCGGGTGACCTGTATTTTGCACACTCTGCATTGTAATTAGGAGCTGGAGCACAGAGACCGCGCTCCCCAGCACAGCAAAGCTTTTCTGGCCATAATTAGGGAGAGAAAAACGAGGGATTTGTTTTTTTAAATCCATGATGGGAAATGTGGCAGGAAGGGACCCCACCTGGACCCAGCCCCCTGCCTCCCACCCTTTCCAGCAGCTCCCATCCCTGTTGTGCCATCCCAAGGTGTAGATCTGGTGGGGTATATGGTGGTTGGTGGGTTTAGAGCCTGGAAAGGACTATGCAATTGTCAAGTTCAGGGTTTTAGGCAGCTCCTTCAGCTTGGAGGCTGTGGGGGTGTTAAACCTGATTTATGCTGGGGCTCTTTCACATATTTTTCTTGTTGCATCATTGCTCGGGGAGAGGATTAACCCCTCAACGGCATCACGGAGCTGCTGGCAGCCCCCTCCAGAGTGCCCGTGTTCCGGTGCTGTCCCTTGGTTTGGGACCTTCCTGCCCCCACGGCTCTCCTGCTGCACCAGCTGCCTGCAGGCCCCGGGGCCGCCTGGAATTAGGGTCCCTCGAGCCATCTGGTCCCTGCAGGAGCAAACCCTCAGTGTGAAAGATTCCTTCCTCACGTCCAGCCTGAATGTCCCTCCTTTAGTTTAAACCATCACCCCTTGTCCTGTCGCAACACGTCCTGCTCAAAAGTCTGTCCTTATCTTTTTTCTCAGCCTCTTTTAAGTACGGAAAGGCCACAGTAAGGTCTGCCCGGAGCTTCTCTTCTCCAGCTGAACACCCCAACTCTCTCAGCTTGTAAAGACGGAAAACACCCCCTGGGCATCTCCCACTTGTATTTATGGAAAGTTCGGACCAGACCCTCCTGCTCTGGTTCCAAGATGGAGAATAAGGGGAGCACACAACAGGGAGGAGCCCCCAGGAGGATGCTCGTGGCTGGGCACCGCTCTCGGGTGGCACTTTGGCTCCTGCCTTGCTCTGTCTCCCTGCCACCGCTGCCTTTAAGCAGTGGCTGTAATTCCCTTTAATCCTGGCAGACAGGCTCTTGCTGCCACCCCCTGCGCACCGGCTGCTTCACCTGCCGGCCGGCGAGCCCGCGCACCGGAGGGTCACCGGCAATCGGCTTACGGAAGATAAAGCCACAGGGACAGGAGGGGTGATGGGAGGTGGTGGGGTTTGGAGAGGGGAAATTAGCCATTAGGGGTCTTGCAATTAGACCTTAGAACCTCCTGGGGGACACTGGGGACATCACCCTGGGGGCTGCTTTGCCCACTCGGGATACGACCCCTCGAGTCTGGGCTGGGGTCAAATGATGCTGGATGCCAGGGCTGAAGAGCCTCATTTTTGGGGGGCGGGGGAGCAATCCTCTGCACGTGTCCAGGTTTTGGCTGGGATAGAGTTAATTTTCTTCCTAGTAGCTGGCATGGTGCTGTGGTTTGGATTTTCCCACCACCAGGAAAATTTGAGCCAGGCAACAGGAATGTGCCGGGATAAAGGGGCTGTGGGATGCTGTGCAAACCCATTGCTGCAGATGCTAAAGGCTGGGTGAGCCCAGCACATCGGGAACCGGAGCTGATCCTGACCTGGGGATGGCTTTGGGCAGGGAGTGGAGCTCGGTGAGGCTCAGCTGGATGAGCAAAGGGCAGAAATCGGGATTTCTATGCAGTGTGTGCAAGGAGCATCCTCTGGAGCATCCTCTGGAGCATCCTCTGGAGCATCACTGCAGCAGCATGAACCCAGGGAGGGAGCTACTAAAGGAAACTCTGCATTAATCCTCAGTGTTCTGGCAAATTGCATTCTCAGCCCAGTCCTGGGGTGGTTTTGGGGCCATGGAGAGCAGATCAGACCCATCGCCACTTTGCCAGTGTTCCCGCTCCAGGTTGGCAGAGGTGCGCGTTTTCAGAGCAGCCTGGAGTGTGCAAAACGCTTTATTTCGGATGAACACAGGGACAACCTCTTCACAGCAGCGCTGTGCAGATTCACAACCTTGTTTTCATTCTGGCTGATGTAAACGTGCCCCGTCCCTGGGTTTGCTGCACCCTTCTGAAACCTTGTCCCTGGGGATGCCACGCGTAGCCACAAGTCCCAGAGGTTAATGATATGAGATGCTAAAAATACCACTTTTTATCTACAGACACGTGTCCTTGTGCGCTTTGGGAAGCAGGCAGGAGGGAAGGTGGAAGCAGAGCTGGGATGAGCGCAAGTTCTGGGCTACTGGGTGTAATGGGAAGGTCGGGGTGCTCTTTGGGGTGCTCAGGGGTGCTGATGCTTTTGCCTGTAGGGATGAGCAAGTGAGATTCCTGCTTGTCTCCAACATCTTTCCTGGTGAAATCAATGGGCAACTTGACTTACACCCGTGCTGGGGGTTTGCTCCGTGACTCAGTTTCCCCATGGCTGAAAAGGGGGTGGAAGTGCCTCGCTGAGCTGCTCAGAGACTGGCAGGGGGTGGTGAATTCCTTGGTCAGACGCGGATTGCTCACCCGTCGCAGTGTTGCAGTGGACATCGCTCGCTTCTGCCACTGCATGCGCACCCCCCGGTGTAATTTGAGCGTTTAGGTAAATCCTCCATTTTATTACACCATAAAAAAATCCATGGAGTGCAAAGGCACGAGGTTTCGCGCTGCCCTCCCCCCGCGGCACAGGCAATCTGGGCGCCCAGCGAGGGCTGTGGGTAATCCCCTCCGCACCGCATCCTTAATCCTCGCCCTGTCCCTCGCTGAACTGGCTGCGGGCAGAGGAACCGAGCGCAGGGCGAGCTTGGGTTTGCTCCCCAGCGAGCAACGGCCAGGGCTGGGCACGGGTGCTGCCGACCCCTGCTGGGAGGGGCGGGGGATGCGTGACCCCGCTGCTGGGGCTGCGCCGCGGTGGGGTCGCAGCGAGGTGTGTGTCCCACCGCTCTCTTTGCACAAGGGCAGCAGCCACGGGTGTCCCCAGCAGGGGATATCCCCAATTTGGAGGAGCTGGGAGTCCAATTTGCAGGAGTGTCACCATTTCAGCCTGGAATTTGGGGACTGGGCAACCAGGGCGAGCTGGGCTGTGGGACCGCAGTCCCGTCTCCATCATCCCAGCGTTCTTGTCCCCCACTCCCAGTCTAAGCATCCAAATGTGCTCCCCAGCACAGTCCCGTTTCCCCAGGTCCCCTGTTGTCCCCAACCACAGCAAGGGGACCCTTCAAGGCTCGGGCTCCAGCCTCACGTGCACCCAAGCCTTGCTGCTTCCTTCGCATCCAAACCACCCCCGTGGCTTTTCCAGCTGGGTGAGTTGTACCCTTGTCGCTCCCGCGCTGAGCGATGGCAGTCGGGGACCTCGCTCCTCAGTCCAGCCAGAAATCAATGGCGCTTGTCCGGGGTACGCGTGGCAGTCGAAGGACGCGGGTGCGAGGTTGGCACAGAGAGGCCGTATCTTTTATTAGAGCAGCCGGTACGGTTGGGGAAAAAAAGCCTCAAAGCAGATAAGCTTTTGGGCTCACAAGTCCTTATTTCAGGTCCTAAATAGAAACAGCTAAGTCAGATCATTGGGTTTATTTTAATCAATTTTACATCTGAAAAAATGACTAGTGAGCTGAAAAGCTGCTTTTATTTTCTCCTTTTTCTGGGAGCCCATGACTGTGAGGGCCAGATGGTGTGTGAAGGTGGCCGGCAGGATGCTGTGCTGGGTCCTGGCCCCAGCACCCCCAGACACACCAGTTTTTGGCTTTCCACGTGCCCAAACAGAGGTGGGAGGATCCAGGAGTCCTGGGGAGATGCTGCCCAGTTGCTTTGTGACTCAGTTTCCCCACCTGAACAGCAGGGAGGATGCTCCCCGTGAGCCAGGCTGCCCTACAACATACAGCTGCCCTTTTGAGATGCGTGGGCTTGGGGACGTTGATGTCACACTGGGATGCTGCCGTTGTCCGTGGGACGGAGCACAGTCCCATTGCACGGTTCCTGCTCTGCTCATCGCCCTCCAGAGCCCCCAGCTGGGCTGCGGGTCTGTCCATGCTCCACCATGAGCTGCTGGAAGGGCACAGGGTTGTGACTGTCCCCTGGGTCACTGCAACCCCCCCGATCCTGCTGGCAGGACACTTGGAGGTGTCCAGGCTGGAGATGCTGCAGGTACCATCCAGCCCGGTCAGAGCTGGATGCAGCGGTTTTACCAGATCCTGCTGCGATAGGACAAGGGATTTAGTCTTCAGCACAAAGAGGGGGGATCCAGACCATATTCAGACTGGGGGCTCCCGGCGAGGTCCCACCACTGAATTACAAACACTCTTCCCGAGCTTGGGGGCTGATGCTGCCTGGCTGATGTTGCCTTAAGGACGCTGGTCTTCATCTCTCCAGTGAGGTGCTGAACGGCTGCCATCCCGCTTACTGTATCAGTGTAATTATCGTTGGAAAGGCAGAATGGAAGCGGCTTGTTTAGCTCCATTTCATTAAGAGGACCTCATCTGGGGGCAGGAAACTAGAGGGCTCGGGCTGTATAAATATTTGAACAACCCTTTCCAGCAGCATAACCCCCTTTCACACGTACACACATCGCACGCGGATGGGATATCTTGAAATATTTCCCAGCGCACACAAAAAGCTTTTAAATCCCCCATCCCCAGAGGGGACGGTGAGAGCATGGGGTGGTTCTGTCCATTGGCAGAAGTTTTGCTCATTTACAAGGCTCGAAGCCTCCAGCTCTTTTACTTTCCGGGTAAACCGAGCCCTGTGGGGCCGGCAGTTCCTGGGCAAGGACCGGTAACCAGAGACGGGCAGCGCTGGGGTCAGGGCTCTGATCTTCGGCAGATTCAAGACATTTTCTTTCATCTGGAAACCTGAGCTTTCCCGCAGAGCCAAAGCACTTCCAGATGGGTCGTGTGGGGAGCCAGGTCCCCATGTCCCAGCAGCGGCCGCATTCGGGGTCACCCCATTGCTGGGGTGCTCCAGTGGGTCCCTTGGGACCATTTCTCCTCCTTTTGCACAAAAGAGGGTAACATGCAAAAAAGCGCAGTTTTACCATGAGCTGCCCCACGCAGGGAAATTTAATTTTTAAAATTGCATTTGTATGTTCCTTTCTCACACATCAGGTTTGATTGCTTGAGGCTCCTGGCTGCAGAGGAGAGGGCAGCTGTGCTGAGGGGCCGGTGCTGTCGGAGGGAGATTGATTACATTTCCAGATGAATAACTGCAGCAGATAAAGTTCAGGGCAGATAAATACGGGCTGAGGGCTCTTTGTGTGCAGACTAGAAAGAGGAAATACCTTTTTTTTTTCTCTTTCCTTCTAAATCGAGGAACTCCAGCACTGATCTGCTGGGGGTGGGAGGTGTGGACCTGCTCCTGAGCACTTGTGGAGGGAGCTGGGTTGATTCTGCAGCTGCAGAACGCAGATGAAATTAATGCTGTGGCCTGGGTGACCACTGGCTGCTCTGGGACACCCCCTCTGCTCCTCAGGCATGGTGGGGAGGCCGGTGTGAACCCCCCCGCTCTGATTCTCGTTGGAGAGCTGAGTGATGGGGCCAGACAGCAGAAATTGGGTTACTCTCGGCGGTGAGAAGCACTTGCACGTGTGCTGGGAATCACTCGCTGTTTGCAAGGAGCCGGAGCTGGGGTTTTCACACCCCTTTGCAGCACTAACATCCGGTTGCTCCAAATCTAATCACCCGTCCATCTATGCTTAAGGTGCAAAAATTGGGGCTTTGCTTTGGGGGCTCAGCAAGGACCAACGCCCTTGCACGTCAGGGATGTGCACTCAATGCAGGAGACAGGAGCGCAGCGCATGCAAAACCTTCCTCCATCCCTGCTTTGATTTTGATGACACTGAGTATTAACTCGTTGCGTTTGAAGGGCTGGTGCCACCATCACATTCTGTTAGCACTGCTGCCTGTTCATCAGTGCCTTGACACAGAAAAGCTGGGAAATCTGAGCGGGGAGGGAGCAGGATTAGGTTTCCCCTGTGCAGGGTGGCTGCCAGAGAACAAGGACACCAGTGTCTGAGGCTCCCTGCACCAAACTGCCCCCAACACCTAATTTTTTCCTCCCCTTTCTGCTGCTGGGGTTGGAAAGGAAAGCTAAACCTGGAAGGACCTGATTGCTCTGCAGGACTCATTGGCAAAAAAACCCCTTATGAGGCCAAAGTAACTGGGGAGCAATTTATTTTCCTCCGCTCTGGATGGGCAACAGGCAGGAGGATGCATCAAGTGGGAATAATTAGGCCAGGTCCCCACTCAAAGCCTCTCAGATATAATTAGGAGACTAATTAGGAGAGAGGGTGCTGCTTCCCAGCAAGGTGCTGCCCCTCGGTTCTCCACCCACGTGCTCCTGCAGCTCCTCGGCGCCAGGTTTGTTTCTCTATGGGGCAAAACTTTCGGATGTGCAAAACTTTCTGCCGAGCTCCTCTCACTAACAGGTCTGACTTGACTTACAAGCTCCCGAGGTTTTTGTTTGCTTGTTTGTTCTTCTAGTTTTGAGGTGTTAAGGCCCAAATTTCTGGTCTTTATTTTTCAGTAAATGGGGCTGGAAATGAGCTTTTGCTCTTTAACTTTTGCTGGGGAGAGCAAGGAGGTTTTAACCTCTTTTTAATGTGATGGTGGCCCCTGGAGTCATGCAAGTCCCAATTTGAGAGAGAGAGAGATATATATATATTTATAGATATATATTTAATATGTGGCTGTGTCCATAGCTCCCTGCCCCTTGACTGCACTGAAGAGTTTTGTCTTGGCCAAACGCTTTCACCATGGTCTGGATATGGAGCACGGGAGCGTCTTTCCCCCCAGTTTGGTCTGGCGGTGGCTTTGGGGACCCTGCTGGGTCTCTGCGGAGCAGCTGGAGGCGAGACGGGGAGCGTGTGAATCCCAAAATGCCAATTAGCAACGTCCTGCGCCGGGGAGGTGTTCAACAGACACAGCAGCAGTCCCTGTGCCACGCGTGCGAGGAAGGGCAGGGCAAAAAATAAATAAATATACCTATCTATATATTTAAAGTCCTATTTTGCAGTTCTTTGGAGAGCTGAGTCTCAGGGAGGGGAGCGAGCTCTGAAACGCGCCTTTGTGGAAGGTGAGAAAAGCTCGAGACAGTTTTGCACGTTAAGCTGCAATAGGATTATGGAGCAGAGCAAATTAAATCAGTTCTGTAATGACTGAGTGGGGGCAGCTCTGGCTGATGGTGGCAGCTCCTGGAGTCGGGGGGCTGGGACCCACCGTGAGCATCCCGGGATGGGGGCCCGGGGTGCGCAGGCAGCGTGCCGGAGAGGGCAGGATTTTCCCGGAGCTGCCTGCGTCGCCATGGCAATGTGCGAACCCAGGGGAATTAATGAGTCTGGAGCCCATCTCGAATCCTTCAGGGCGGAAAGAAATCGGGCTGGCCAGGTAGAGCGGGGCGGTGGTGGAGGGCAGGGGCAGAGCGGGGGTGCGGGCTGCCCGTCCCTGCCCGGGGTTGCTCCAGCCCAGGCAGGGCTGTCTGTGGGTTGGCAGGATGCTCTCTGTGGGACAGGGATTTTTGAGCAAAGAGGTTATCTCCCCACTCCCGAGTACCGAGGGATCTGCAGAGCCGAGCTCTGCTTGGCTTTTACAATCATAGAATCACAGGATGGTTTGTGTTGGAGGGCCCTTCCCAGCCCCCCAGTGCCCCCCTGCCATGACAGGGACATCTTCACCAGCTCAGGGTGCTCAGAGCCCCGTCCAGCCTGGCCTGGGATGCCTCAGGGATGGTTCATCCACCACCTCTCTGGGTACCTGGGCCAGGCTCTCACCACCCTCAGGCCAACAATTCCTTCCTCATGTCCAGCCTGAATCTCCCTCCTTTAGTTTAAAGCCATCACCCTTGTCCTGTCACAACAGGCCCTGCTCACAAGTCTGTTTTCCCCGTGCTGGCTCACCGGAGCTTGGGGAAACCACATCTGCCGGGAGCATCGTTTCCAGCCAAGTGCTCCACCAGCCCTGGCCAGACCCACAGCGCTGGGGCCAAGGGCTGGGCTTTGAACCATAGGAGCCAAATAGGGTGGTCCCCGGGGTGGTTTGGGTTTAAGGGAACCCGCCACCCAAGGGGCCAGCTCAGCTGCCTGATGCAGCCCCAGCCGAGCCTCGCCAGGCTCCTTTGTGCCTCCTCATCCCTGGTTCCACACGCAGCAGGGGGTGGGCACTTCGGTGGGTGTGTTTGGGTTATGTTTTTTCTTTATTCTTCACTCCCCTGGAGGTGAAAGGCAGAGCGTGCTGGGAGATGAGGTGTTAGCAACAATTTACATTGGAAGGTTTGCTATTTTTCATGCCAACCCTGGCTTGGGGATATTTATTGTAGTGGGGTAGGATCTGGCGCTAATCCATTGAAGAATTGGGATAAAAAAATGAGACGGGTGATCCCGAAGAGGAGGAGAAAGAGATGCTGCTCAAATAGCTGAGCCTGAGCCAGGGTACCTGGACCCGGTGGTTCGTTGTGTTCCCCAAGCGATCACTAAACCCAAGGCGGGTTTTGGGGAGCAGCCGCTCCCAGCCCCGCTCCTCGCAGCGTCGCCCGCATTGGCAGCGGAGAATCGATACAAAGCCGGCATAATTGCCGCTCTTCGGTAAACGTTAATGATTATTTTACTTGTATAAAATAACCGCCCTATTAAATCAAAATGCACTGGGGTTTAGGCAGCTGTTATTCAGGGGCTTAATTAATCTGGGAAAGAATGAAGCTACACAAAATCACTGGCTGCTGCTCGCCCAAGCTCACTCCGCATCCTGTAAGAGAGATCTTTGCTGGCCATGAGCACCAGCCCCTGGTTTCCACCAGCATCTTGCACCCCCAAACTCCAACCATGGTCTTTAGCATCATGGTAGTCTTCAACATCAATCCTTGGGGAGAATCTCGACCAGGACTGACCACGCTGGGACATCGCGGTCTTCTCCCAAAGCCGCTGGTCCTGGTGACGCTGAGCTGCTGTCTGGAGCCGCTTTCCAACAGATTTATTTTTAACTCGCAGCCTTGGATCGAAGAGTGGAAATTCAGTGATTTCTTTTTTTGTAATAGGAAGAGAATTGTGGAGTCCTTAAGGTTCAGAAACAATGTTTTCATTCCAACTTTATGTGCGAGTTCATACTATTTCAACTCTTTATAGTGTCACTAAATCACGTGTTGAGGTGAGTTATTAAGGTTTTCTATATAAAACACCCAAAAGCTGCTTTCAAGAGGTGATTAACTGAAAATATCCTGTGGAAAATACCGTAGAAATAATTGACGCTTTTCCTGCGATATGTTCTCAGTTTAAGTGCGTTTTCCCAGCGAAAACGGCGTTCGGCCGCTGATGGATTGCTGACCCTGGCTGTGTCCTCCGAGCTTTCTGACGTGGCCAGATTTGGCGTCTCCTTCACAGGGCAAATTGTTGCTTTTGAACTCTGCCACTGCGTTTGCGTTGCTCCGTCCTGGCACGGGCATTCTCCTGCCACCCGCGTTCTCCTGCCACCCGCGTTCTCCTGCCACCCGCGTTCTCCTGCCACCTCGTCCTGTCCCCGGCAGGGCTGTGGGTCTGGGAGCGGGGCTTTGGGCTGCCCAGAGCTGTCTCACCGGGCTGACGTGCAAACAGACCTTCGGGACTTTGGCTTTTTGGTTTCACCATTCGTTTTGGCGAGCAGGATGGGATGCAGAGAGAACCTGTGCTCGGCACCAAGGGATGGGGAGGGATGGACAGCAAGCTGGTCCTTGCGCTCACCTGCATCACACCGGCCTGTTCTCCGGGCTGTTTCATGCTGAAAACATGAAACAAAACCATGCACGAACCATCCTGGCTGCCTTAGAAACCACCACATTTCAGCTTTTTATTTCCTTTCCCATTCCCTCAGGGAAAACTCTCAAGCTCCTGCTCACAGCCAGGAGGGCTGGAAACATCCCCAGTCACTTCAGCCACCCAGAGTAGAGCAGGTAAACCCCCAGTCAGGGTGGCTGGGATGTGGGGAGATGCTTCAACCCCCCCCAAAGTCCCACAGAAAGCAGATGCTGGGACTCAAGCCAGGATTTGTCCCCTGGGAGCTTCCCCGTGCTTTCGGAAGCAGTTTTTGTCCCCACTTCACCCAAGACGCCATTTAATTCCTGTTTTCCTCTGACGCCCCCGGGAAGACGACCCCAGCCCCAGTTTGGGTGGGTGTGCTGGAGGACACCACCCATCGCCCCGCACCAGCCATGGATGCGTCACCATGGAGGAGGTGGTTTCCATGGCGACCGTTGCCATGCCGATGGCTACCGGCAAAGGGCCTGAGAGCATCCCGGGGAGGTTCACCAGCCTCTCCCCGTGGTTAAAAATGGATTTCCAAGGCTCCCCTCCTCCCGATGCAAAAGCCAGCACCCAGCAGGGCAGTTTTGCAATGGCAGTGCCTTTCGGGTTTAATGTTTGGGGCAAGTTTTAGGAATTTAAGGAGATTCTGCAAAAGCTCTGCCACGGAGTGGGAACACCCTACAGAATAGAACATCCTAATTCCCCCCCCAGAGAAGGAGGGCTGCGTGTACAGGGGATTTAGGAAGACCCAAAGCAGCTGCTCCCCGTCCCCCAGGACACGTCCGAAGATGCAGAGGGGTTTGTAGGAGCGTGTTTGTGCCGTTGGCGGGGGTGGCGGGCATGTCCCATGTCTGCCTTGGTTTCCCCATCTTTTAAGTATGCAAATGCTCAGGTGAATGTGGGGAACTGCTCGTGGGGGTGCTGAGTGTGTCACTGGGACTTTTTACCCGACTTTTACATTTTTTCACCTGTAAAATGGTATCACCCACCCTGATGAGGCAAGAGGAAGGGGAGAGATGCGGCGTGCGCTGTGCCGGGGGGTAGATACGCACAGAGGGTGGAGAGGGACCGAAGCCTCTCTAATCTCCCTGCTCAGCTCCAATGGTGCGGGGCCAAAGGGCCTGAGCTCTCACTTGCTTTGCAAGGCTCTTAGCGCAGGATTTGGGTGCGATTTGCGCTGCTGCGGCCCTTGGCTGCCATTCCCAGCTGCTCCAGCCAAGCTGTGGAGTGGGGGCGTGTAAGGAGACCCCGTGTTTGAAGCTCCGGGATGGTGCGTTATCTTTGGGCAAAGACTTGAGTATTCCCAGTGATTTGGCAAGTGTGTGGCACATTGGGGACTGGCAGGGTATCAGTAGTGGTGACAGCGAGGAGAGATGCTGCTGCAGGAGATAAAGGACCAGACTCACACAGAAAAACTCAACAGTGCTTTCAGGAGACACAGACGCTTAAAACCCCATCTCCCCTTGACCCTCCCGAGGGATTCATGTCCCCAGGGGTGTGCTCACGCTGTCACCATGGGCGTGTGACACAAGGGGTACATCTGCAGCACCCTGGTGACGATACAGGCAGGGTTTGGGCAGCAGGTATCTCCTTAGCTTGGACTTGGGGGCACCCATCATCCAGCAGCCCTGGAAGTGGCCTCGCAGCCCCAGCACCTCACTGGAGCCCAGGGCTGCTGGGTTTCCCTCCCCTTCCAGCCGATGGGCTCCAGGAGAAGAGATGTGGGGTTAAAAACTGAGTCAAATCCCAAATTTCTATGTCCCGGGACCTTCTGTACTTTCCAAAACTCCTTTTTGCTCCAATCGAGAATGAAAACAAAGAATCTCGAAGCTGTTGTCAAGAGGTAAAATGTTCCAATAGGTGAAGGGGACCCTTCTACCCTTTTGTTTTAAATTTAAGTACTAACCTGGCTTGTTACATCTTGGAACATCTGATGCTGTCTTGCAGATCAAAGCCTACTTGTTTGGTTTGTAATGAAGTGTCAAACGCCTTCCTTGCAACTCAAAAGGGAGATACTTTGATCTGCAAAACAAGATGTTTAAGAGTCCTACTAGCAAGGGCTCTTCAAGTTTTAGCAGCGCTGCAGAGCTGTGGAATATTTGAAGTCTGATATTGTTTCATATTGAGACTGTCCAAGTTACGGCAGCTGATGGAGTGTGTTACCCTCACACCTGTGCCAGGAATCACATGAAAATAATCTAGAACAAAACAATAGCTAGCTGGGGAGCCAAATGGATAATTTCTCTAAGTGTTTCCAAAAGCAGTTGTTTTTTTTCCTCCCTTTTTCCAGAGGGCTCATTTCCATGGGAAATGTTACTGGAGTCAATGTGAGCTCTCCACAAAATGTCAGCTTGGCTGAAAGATTTGCAACAACAAATTGTTCTGAGGAAAAAAAGAAACAACAACGTGTTTCGGGGTGGCTCAGCTGGGGAACAACTGCTTGTGCTCCCGATCCATCTTAGAGTCACAGAACCATTTGGTTGGAAGGGACCATCAAGATCAGAGTCCAACCCCCCAGGTCCCTCAGCCGCTCCCATCACACTTGTGCTCCAGCCCCTCACCAGCTCCATTCCCTTCTCTCAACTCGCTCCAGCACCTCAAGGGTTTCTTGGTGTGAGGAGCCCAAAACCAACCCCAGGATTCGTGGTTTGGCCTCCGCAGTGCCCAGCACAGGGACAGTCACCATGTCACCCCACGGGGGCTGCGCGGGGGTGTCGGTGAAGGGACCGCTCATGGTTTGGTGGGGCTCACATCTCTCCTCGTTCGGCTGCAGGCTCAGCGCTGGCGCAATGAGAACTACGAGAGGCCCGTGGACCTGGAGGGCTCCGGGGACGATGACCCCTTTGGGGACGATGAACTGGACGATGTCTACTCGGGCTCCGGCTCGGGGTGTAAGTAGCTGTGGGATCACCCCCTGCCCATCTCCGGAGTCACCCTCCTGCCCTCTCCTGGACAGAACCAAAGGGAACAGTCCCAAGGGCTGGGCTCAGGTGTCTCCATTTCCTGCTTCAGTCTCTGGTCATATTGGACAGGATCAGCCTTTCCCAGCACGACAGGATGTGCCAATGCTGTAGAGCTTTCACTGACCCTAGAGAGGAGCTTTAGCCACCATGTGGGAATTTGCAGCCCTTGGTTTCTGCTGAGCCCATAACCAGCCCATTCTTTTGGGTTTTCGGGGATGTCAGCCCTGGGAAATGCCAGGGCAGCAGCAGCTTCACCCTTTGCTTTTCTCCCCCTCTTTCAGATTTTGAGCAGGAGTCGGGGCTCGAGACGGCAGGCGGCGTCACCACGGACACGTCCGTCACGCTCCCCACCACGGCGGCCGTGCTGCCCATCACCTCGGTGCAGCCCGTGGTGACCCCCTTCGAACCGTTCCCTGCCGAGGACACCACCCCCCAGCAGACAGCCAGCGTCCTGTATATCCCTAGGGTGAGAGAGACACCCGTGATCCCCAGTTGGAAAGCAACCACCACCAGTACCACTGCCAGCGACTCCCCTACCACCACGACCACCACTACGACCACCACGGCTGCCACCACCACCACCACCCTGGCCACCACCACCAGCACCACTGTGGCCACCGCCAAACCCACCACCATTCGGAGGTTCCTGCCCCCCTTTGTCACCAAGGCAGCCACCACCCGAGCCACCACCCTGGAGACACCCACAACCTCCATCCTCGAAACCAGCACATCAACAGAGGTGGCCACGTCGCGGCTTGTCCCCACCAGCACAGCCAAGCCCAGGTCCCTGCCAAAACCAAGCACCTCCAGGACTGCAGACCTCACAGATAAAAGCACAGCTTTGCCGTCCAGTCCTGCCACGCTGCCACCCACAGAAGCCCCCCAGGTAGGAGGCGGGAGCCCTTCTCACCTGCTCAAGGGCTTGTGGACCGTGTTTTGAAGCCAAGTGATGGCAATGGGAAGCCTTTGGGGTGGATCCATCCTGAGAGTGGAACATTTGGGGAGCTGAAGAGCAGAGATTAAAGGGTGGGAGGGTTTAGCATGGGCAGAACGTGGTGGTGGGACTGGAGTGAGAAGTGATGGGGGACATGGGCACCCATGGGTGTGCCACACATCCCTCCTGCCCCCATCTCTGCCTTGCCCAGCCGCTCCAGAGCAGTTTCCCAGGGCAGGAGATGTCAGGGCTGGTGGTACCACTGCACCATGGGGAAAGACCCGCTTTCCTCTGGATTTGGTGTCTGGGCTCATTGCCCCGTTTCCCGTCTCACAGCCCATCAGTGTGAGGCCCAAATGCTCCACAATTACACTCGATGGTGCACTTCCAGCCCGTCGGGCGCCCTGAACGGGGGATTTAATCCGCTGATCCATCTCGCACTCAGAGCCCCTCGGGGGCCCTTTGAAAACCGCTGTGACTGAAAGGTGGAGTGATTTGTCTAAACTAGTCCCTCTTTTCTGTGTATGTATATGTACGTATAGCGCTCCGGGCTCTCGCTGACCTTCAATTAATCTCTGTCACAAAAACGCGTGCTTGTGGGAAGCAGTGAGCCATGTGCTCACGCCGGGGGCGGTGGGACATGGAGAGGGCTCCTGCTCACCCTCTCCAACTTCGGCCCATCGAGCTCTTTGCTCATCCTGATTTGTGACATCCTGAGGTAGCTGCGGAGGGAGCCGTTTGCTCCATGAAGGTGGCATCCTGGGGATGTTTTGCTCAGGGATGCTCAGTGTGGTCCAGCTCAGCATGTGGACATGTAGTAGGTCAGGCTGCTGCGATAAGGGGGAAGGTATGGGGGAATTTGCCCCCGAGGGAGCTGCAGGTGTGGGGATGTGCAGTGGCGATGAATAGGTCAGGTTTGGGTGGGAGGGGGATGGAGAGGCTCATTGGTCCAGCCCGTATTTGCTCTCCAGGGTTGCATCACTTCATGTGGGCCCCTCACGCCAAGAAAGTCCTTGAGGTGCTGGAGTGAGTTCAGAGAAGGGAATGGAGCCATGGTGGCCTCAGCCTTTTGGTCACCATCAAGATATTGGGTTGTGTTGCTTGCTCTGCAATATAACCATCCATTTCAGTGATACAGGGAGGGACACCCCAACCTTATCCCCCATGTGCTCTGCTGAGAGGGTCACTCTGTCACCAGTACTGTGATGTCCTCCTATCAGAGCTACTGGAGGCAGGAGCCACCCTTTGGTCCTTGTCCTCTGCTCCATCTTGTCCTTTCTCCCAGATGGAGCCAGGGGAGGTGACAACAGGCCTCGACAATGAGCTGGAGGTCCCGGTCAGCAGCAGCCCCAGCGGGGACTTTGAGATCCGGGAGGAGGAGGAGACGACTCGTCCCGAGCTGGGTAACGAGGTGATGGCTGTGGTGACGCCGCCGTCCGGCCCCGCGCTGGGCAAGAACCCGGAGCCGGGGCTGATGGACAACACGATAGACTCGGGTAACTCGGCCGCCCAGCTGCCCCAGAAGAACATCCTGGAGAGGAAAGAAGTGTTGATAGGTGAGAGCTGGGGCCGTGGGCTTGTGCGGGAAGAGCTGGTGTGTTTGGGGGGCAGAGAGCAGGGCTGGCCGGCCCAGGAGAGGGGTCAGTCTTTGGAAGGGGTAGTGTCGAGTCTGGAACACGATCCTGCACGATCCAAGGGGTGGAACAGCTCTGCTATGGGACAGGCTGAGCGAGCTGGGCTGCTCAGCTGCAGAAGAGAAGCTCCAGGGAGACCTTATTGTAGCCTTTCCAGACTGAAAAGGCAGGGGTGGCACTGGGGGAGCTGGGAAGGGCCCTTCAACCCAAACTCTTCTGTGATTATATGATTGCATTAGCCCATCACCGTCATTTTCAGTTTTCTTAACCATAGATTTCAGGAGGAAAGTTGCTCGCAAGCTTGCAAACACAAAACCAAGCAGGGATCCCAAACGATCCCCCTGAATTACCTGTGCTCTGAGCGGTGCTGAGCGGTGCTGGGGCTGCGGGTGGCACTGACGGCCGTGCCTCTTTGTTTTGCAGCGGTGATCGTGGGTGGCGTGGTAGGAGCCCTGTTTGCCGCCTTCCTCGTCATGCTGCTCATCTACCGGATGAAGAAGAAGGACGAGGGCAGTTACACGCTGGAGGAGCCCAAACAAGCCAACGTGACGTACCAGAAGCCTGACAAGCAGGAGGAGTTTTATGCGTAGAAGGAGAGCCGGCGTGCCTCGTGCTCCCTCCCTCCCGCTCCAAACTCTCCCTCCTCCTCTACTTCATCCAGTCTCCCTCTTTCTCTCTCTCTGTCTCTCTCTTTTTTGGATCAGACTGTGAATTTAAAAAGCAAAACCCGCAACAGCTAAAGGAGAAAACACATCTCGGGCACGATGGAAACACCGAGCGCCCAGCGCATCGCCGAGTTCAGCCCGACCCCGCTGGCCTTGGTGCAGCGGGAGGGACGGGACGAGGAGCCAGCGCCGAGGAACCCGTGTCTGGGAGGGCCGGGCAGGCTGGGACAGCGGCTGGAGGTCACTGGGCTTGTCCCACCAACACAACGGACTCTGGGATCCGGACGCCTCCTACCAGCCCTGGGCGCAGGGGTGTTGGTTTGGATTTATCTTCTTTATTTTATTTTTTTTTCCTTTGGAAAGGAGGACGTTTCATTCCCCCTCTCTTGTTTTCATTTTTCATTTTCTTTTTTGAACGGGGTTGGCTGCTTTGCAGGAATTACCTTGCTCTCTGCTTCCGTTTGAGGAGAGGATGCGGCTCTCAGATGCACTTTGAACCTCGAAGAAAGCACAAGGGGCTGAAATACCTGATGCCCCAGGCTTTGCTCTTGGAGTGGTGAAAAAGTAAATACGTACAGACCTGGCCAGTACGCTGGAAATGACCCCTTTACATCGACTCTTCGGAGGGCTTGTGGAGCGGCAAGGAGCTGCATCGGGGTATCTCACGCTGCCGCCACCTCGCTTCACCGCATCGCAGTGCGCGGCCAGAGACCCGGACCCTGCAGAACCCGCCTGCCGCCGCCCGCCGAGGGGCTTGGTGGACGAGGGACTTCGCTTTTGCTGGGTTTTCACTGTGACCAATAAATCTCAGCTTGCGCAGTACGACCAAGAGCGCTGGTTGTGAAACGGAGCGGGACGCTGCATGGGGGGGAGCTGGACATGGAGGAGCTAAACCCCCTCCCAGCTCCTCCAGAGGGGATAAAACAGCTCTGCAAGGCCTGAGACACGGCATAGGAAAATGCCAAGCGGAGGTAACACTCTGTCCCCTAGGGGGTCGGGCAGGGGTCCCCAAGGGCCACTCACCCAGAGGTGAGGCAGAGCGGGGACTTTCCACCGCGCAGCCCCGGGGCAGCTTGGCTGCTCCGTGTCTCTTGCAAGACCCAGAGATGACAATTTGCATTTCTTCTGTTGTTGGTTAAATCCCAGTAAAACCCCCAGGGCCCCCAGGAGCCCGAGAGCAAAAGCTCCTGGAAGCCATTGTCACCCAGGTGTCCCCTCCGAGGCCACCGAAGGTGCAGAGCAGCGGGGCCCGACCCGGAGCCCAACCGTCCCTTCTAGAAAGGTGAGATTTGTCTGGAGCGAGCTCTGCACAGAAAAGTCAATTAGATATTTCAATGAGTTGGCTTTTAATTAGCTGAAGCGCTGTTTGTGCCGCAGTCAAGGAGCTTTGTTTTGATGATGGTCGTGAGCTCGCTGGTGCCCCATGGAGACCGAGGCTTTGCTCTTAGAGCAATTTAAACAGGAAAATGGGGGAAAAAAGGTTGCTTTGACTCTTTTGCGTCATGAATTAATTAACCTGGACAGACACGGTGACACTTTGTCCCTTCAGGGTGTCAGTGGATATAGGGATTTGTGACCCTGATGGAGGTTACAAGACAGAAGCACTTCTTTGTGTTAGAATTTGAGAGGCCAAATGCATATATTTTATATATATATATATATTCGCATACATACACACTTATATATATATATATATATATATGAACAGAAATCCCTGTAAATTTTCATTGTACTGCGTATGATGGCTGGTGGGACTTTGTGGTTGTGGAGAGGTGAGGTTTGGGGTGCAGGGACAGTGACCCGAAATGCTGACCCCGGCTTTATGGCCGGGCAGGGAGCGGAGCCCCTGTGCACAGCCCGGCTGTAAGATCCCAGTTTAGAGACGTCAGCCTCAAAATCAGCCTTGTTTGGGCTCCTTCAACTCGGAGGAGATGGTCCTGTTGGATGGCTTGGATGGTGATGCTGAAAGGCAGATTGCGGGGGAGGCGTTTGCCCATGTTTTGGGTCCATCCCGGCTGTGGAAAATGAGGATGATGATGATGATGCTGATGCTGTGAAAGGGGGACCACGTGTCTGAAGAAGGTTGGTGCCACCCTGGCTCCAAGAGCCACTTTCTCCAACCTGCTCCAAAAAGGGAGTTTTAACTCATGGTTTTGATGGGTTTGGGATTTTTGGGACCACACGAAGGGCCTTGGCTGTTGGGGAGGAGCAGAAATTGAGCCTCCTCATCATTCAACGAGTTGGGCACATCAAGTATCAAGGCCACCCAAAATCACCATCTTTCGGAAAAATGCGGACTTTTAATCTTTTGAGCTTGCATTAAAAATACCCTCCCAGCTTAATCTTTTAAATGCCGCGTTTCTTAGCTGCTTCCCTAATCTTCTTCATTCTATTTTTTTTTTTCCCATTAATAGTCTGAAGTTCTATAATACAATTTTTTATTCACTCAAGCTTAACCTCGGTTCGCTCGGCTGGTGTTAAGTTGTAATCCTGGCACTTAAATCCGCTGCAGTTCCAGCAGTGAGGAAGGCTGAAGAGGAGGCTCGGCTTCCTCTGGCAGTAATTAATTAAACACACCAGATGACCACATGCGGAAACAAAAAAAAGGTGAAGGCAATTACACTGGCAATCAGAACTGACTAAACGCTTAATTCATGCTATGTTTGCTGCTTCCAGGCTCTCGCTGTGTTGCTCTCTGCCTGGAGAGAGGATGCGAGCTCTAGGAGACTTGGTCTTGGGTTTAGAGCCCACCTTTTTTTTTTTGGAATAAATCACAACAGAGCCTTTCCTGTCACCCCAGCTCCCTGGAGCACCGGGTTAGTTGTTGGATGCTTGGGAGCAAAAATAACCCATCTTTTCTCAGCAGGTTTGTAGGAAACTTAATTCTGAAGGCCTTTTGAGCATCCCACCCACCATCCCCTCCCAAGCTGCCACACCGGGCACCGTCCCCCCGCACCAATCCGGCTCCTTCCCCGGCCCCTGCGTGTCCCTCGCAGCGATGTCACCCAGGAGCAGCTGCTGTCCCAGCCGGGGCCGCGCCCAAATGTGCTGCTCCTCCCAGCTGTGCTGCTCCTCCCAGCTGTGCTGCTCCGCCCAGATGTGCTGCTCCACCCAGATGTGCTGCTCCGCCCAGATGTGCTGCTCCGCCCAGCTGTGCGCCCCAAGGCCCTGCGTGGCCCATGTGGGGCTGCTGGGACTTGTGGCAGCCGACGTCTTGGAGGAGAATGAGAAAATAACTGGTGACTCTTGGGCCATACAAATAAGGAGGAGGCAGCAGGAGGGGCTCAAAGGGAAGGGAGGACCAGAAAATGTGCGTGAGCGCCCAAACAGGGGAGGGCCTGGGCTGGAAGGGGGAACGGGATGGAATTCAACTCAGTCCCCGACAGGATTTGCCGGGCTGGGAGTTGCCCCTTTCCTCCAAAAATCTCTTTGATTTCCGACCTTTCAAAACGCAGCAGCAGGACTCTGCACCCAGGGAGGTTTCCCATTGTAGGGAAGGTGATAGCACTGGGCTGGATGGGTGCTGTTGAGTGCTGGTTTGCCTCTAAATTTCCCATTTCCTCCCCCTTTTGCCTGCTGGGTGCTGAAGGTCCCTGTGCAAGAGCTGCTTGGCTCCACGTGAGCCTCGGCTCCTGCTCCCCACCCTCACAATTCAGAGCTCTCCGACCCCTGCCGTGAGTCACCCACGCGGAGGCTTTAATGGGAACAAAACCATAAGCTAAAATCAAGAATGGATTTTTAAATTATCACCCTTTTTATGATGCTCAGTGTTCCTGGGCTCCGAGGTTTTCCACAAGGCTCTGGCAGCTCCTAAAGTGACATTGAATTTGCAGCACTGAAAGGTTGATGAGAATCAGCAGCGCCTCGCCGGCTGCTCGGCCATTCTGGCGGCTGCCGTGACGGGGCCACGTGTGGCGTGTCTGTATGTATATATATGTGTATGTAATTAATATATATGTATATATGTATATACGCGTGTGTACAAAGCCCACGTGCGTGCACAGGTTCAATGCAAACCCTGTGAATGAGGAGGGGGGTTTATCAGCCGGCTCTGTGCTGGACTCCGCAGCCCTCGGCCCCGTCCTCTGCCGCGGGATTTGTCCCCACCCTGCCGGCTCTGTCCGTCTGTCCCTCTGTCCGAGCAAGGGCCTGATCCCGGCCGCTGGGCCGGGGTCTGCCAGGGCTGGGATAAGGGGCATTTTGCCGCATCCCTCGCAGAGCCAAGCGCAGCCCGGGCTGCTGGCAAAGCAGCTGAAGCCCCAGCAAAGCTCCACGTTTCCTCCGGTTTGTCCCCCATACCTTGTGCCTGCGGCTCCGCGGACGCACCCACCCCCAGTCTCTGTGGAGAAGTCCCAGGCTGGACTGTACAATTTGTTTTATTATTTTTTTTTAAACTTATTTTGGGGAAAAGCCACCCCGGAGCTGCCCACGCCATGCCCAGAGTTGGGTTCTCTCCCCCACAGCTCGTCCACCGCATCTCCAGAGAGCCCGAGGGTAGCAGAGACTTCATGTGCATAAGCCACCCCTGGTCTAAGTCATAAACTTACAGCTGACAATCAAACCAGACAGAACTGCTGACTCCAGAAAATTATATATCCATTGGGGTTTGATAGAACTGCGTTTTAAAAGCCACGCGCTTACCTCTCACTAACGCTTACCGCCATTGCTCCAGGAGGAACCGCCACCCATTGGTTCTCGTGTAAATAAACGTGAAACATTCTTGTATAAATTAAAGAAAAAAAACAAACAAAAATCCATTGATATATGTGAAAAAATATTTAATTCTTCTGGAAAGGGATAATTCAAAGAAAAAGAAAAACCCAACAACAAGTGAACCCCACTTTGCTTTTTCTTTGGAGCTGACGTAAATTCCCAATAGGAGAATGGAAAAGTCTCTAAGAATACAAGAAACTACAAGTGTTTTACCTTTCAGTGAACATGGGAGGGGAAAAAATGCATGTAAATATTTTTAATAGGAAACATATCTTAAACAGAACTTTTTTTTGTATGTACATAACTCTTTTAGAGTTTAGTACTTTAATTGCTTCATAGTGTCTGTTAAAAAAACAACAACAAAAGAAAATGTTTGTTAACTGTTTTTGTTCTTACTCAATGGCCAAAACTTTAAAAATAATAAAAAAGACTATAAAAATAACCTTTGCCAATGGATCTAGCACTGTAATGGTACTGTCTATTTTTTTTAATTATTTCTGTGCTGTGCCCATTTATAAAAGGAGAAAAAAGAAATAAAGTCATTTAAACCTTGTCCGCGCTGGGCTCCGCTGGCTTTCCTGCTGCCCCAGGGTTTAGTCCACTCTCGGCTTTCCTGCTGCCCCAGGGTTTAGTCCACTCTCGGCTTTCTTGCTGCAGCCCGCCTGCCCGGGGGGTTTAGTTCTTCGCTCTCCTTGCCAAAGCAATTCCTGGAAGGGAACACGGTGAGAGATTTGGCAGTGGTGCCGTCGGCCTCCGCAAGGAGACTCTTGGATGTGTTTAACGGCCCCTGTGTCACAGAGCCCAGACCCCAGTGCTGTGTCCTGACTCGATGACAGTTCCATGGTCTTGAGCGTAAATTTCAGGGAAGGTAACTTTTGGGTACATTTTTTTGAGCGTTACTGGGTTTTATGACCAGCTTTGTACCTGATTCCCTTATAAATCTCTGGCTGAAGGTTCTCATGCTCCATCACCAAGTGCTTCATCCACTCAGAACGCTGAAGCTGCTGCCCTGTATAACCCAACCCTCATTGAGGGCCACAGACTGCCGCCCTGGGCAAACACCGTCCTGCCTTTGAGGCCACGCAGCCCAGAAGCACCTTGCTGGATGCTGGGAGCAGATAGAGCCCCAAATCCCTTCACTTTGCACCCCAACCATAGGCTTTCAGGGCCAGGCAAGTCCTGATCGCCCCAACCCCTCTATGCCCCCCGGGACTGCTCCCTGCAGAAGCACCTCAGGTTTACCAGGGCCACCCACCCAGGTTTTAGGCGATAACGATTTCCCTGTGCTGCGCTCAGGCTGCCCATTCGCTCCGCAGAGGCCGTTACACAGTGAGTAACGGCTCACACTGAGGTGTTGGTATTCGGGCTGAAGGCTTGAAACAGCCTCTAATTATATCCCCATGCCCATTGCTTGTATATATTTTTTCCCACCGAACGGCAGTTATGGGAATGTTCCCTTCCCACAGCACCGTTGCAGACCTCCAGGATTTGGTGGGATAACCCCAAACAGCCCAAGTGGGGTTTTATTTTGCAAAGGGGGCTCCCTGTGACTTACCCTTTACAAATCTCTGCTACATGAGCAGAGTGTACAAAAATAACACTGTAATTGGGACTTCACCTTGCAAATCAACACGCCAGAGGCACTAACTCCCTCTTGGTTCAAAGGACTTTTAGACAACTGCACACAAACAGCCACAACACCCACCTGAGTGTGCAGTGCTGCCCACAGCTGGGAAAGACCCTGAGACACCGACCCTGAGCTGAAAACAGCCTGGACGCACACAAGGTTGTCACCACTGTCCTGGATAAAGCGTTGGATGGAACAGTCCCGCTGCTGGTAAGCACCCAGAAGACAAAGACATCAGTTCTGATGGACTCGTCAGGAACCAATGTGTCAAATCAATCCACTGTCCTTTTGTGCTCTGTGCACAGACAAGGACCTGTCTGTGTCCAACACGGCAGGGCGGTGAGGTTTGTCACTGTCCCACAGGACACCCTTGTCTATATGCAGTTTATCATAGGGTGGGTGAAAAACTTGGTTGTAAGGTACCTGGGAGTGCTCATCAGCAGCTCACTGTCAAAATGGACAGACAGATTGAGTGGGTAGACAGACAGGATCTCTCCAGGGGGCAGGTTTATTCAATATTTTCATTAACAGTTGAATGATGGCCTAACACATTATTATTAAATTTGCAGACAATACCTTGCTGCAAGGGACAGCGAGTACATCAGAGGACAGGGCCAGAATCCCAAGTGATCTTCATAAACTGGAAAGGTATTAAAAAAAGTCACCTCCATGATCAGTGGACAGGCCAACATCAGGCGGGAAGGTAACTTCTCCTGCCTGGTTTTTCCTGAACATAGCAGAGGTCAAGAGACTCATGCTCCAGCCCCTCACCAGCTCCATTCCCTTCTCTCTGCTCGCTCCAGCACCTCAAGGGTTTCTCGGTGTGAGGGGCCCAAAACTGCCCCCAGGATTGAAGTTTGGTCCTTCCCAGGTCCCAGCACAGGGACGGTCCCACTGGCCACACCGGTGCTGGCAACAGCCAGGATCCTGTGGCCTCTTGGCCCCTGGGCACACGGTGGCTCGTGTTCAGCCGCTGGCACCAACACCCCCAGGGCACACGCTGGCTCATGTTCATCCTCATGTCACCAACACCCGAGGGCCTTTCCAGCTGCTCTTCTCCAAGCCACGAACCATTGGGGTGTTCTGGAAGGGAAGGAGGGCAGGGAGGGGGCTGTACCGCTGCCTGGGATTTGCCAAAACCATAAATCCCCCTAAACATTCAGGTATTGGAGAATGAGGTCAGACCCAAACACCTTCATGTCTTTAACCCCCTCCCAGACTCCACACAGCTGCATTCCAGCAGGGACAGAGCTCCCCGTTAGATCCCCAGAGGGTTACAAACCCTCCGAGCCCCCCGGTACTCCAAACACACAGCGTTTACCAGCCGCTCCGGCCAGCGCTGGTTACTGCTCCCCAGGCAGCTTTGCTGAGGGCAGCCATGGCTGCCCGGCCTCATCCCAGTGAGGAGCAGCTCTGCTGGGTACACGGGGGTCATCTCCTCCCTGTCCCCCAGCAGGTCTGATCCTGCACGCACAAAGTCCTATTTCAGAGTCCTCTGCACCGCTGTAAATAAACAACACCCGCATCCTCACTCTCATCTTCTCCTCTTCCCTCTGAGGTCCCTCCCACCCAGCTCATCTCTGGGGCTCAGCAAATTCCTCCCCTATGTTTCCCCTCGACTCTTTTCCCTATTCTCCGAGGTCAGGAAGTCCTCTAAAAAAATGTATATATTTATACATAAAAAAAAATAAAATCCCAGCTAAGAATGGCCGGATAAAGCTCCTCGTCCTGGTCTCCAGGACAGGACAGCCTGGTGGGAGCGATGGATATCGGGGCACGGCAGACGCCAGTGGCTCCAGAATGCCGCCTTGGAGTATTTTTGGGCTATTGTACAGGATTCGAGGCAAAGAGCAGCCTATTCCTGCTCTGCATGACAACATTTCCTGAGCATCAGCAGATATTAATAGCCAACTAATCCAGCAGTCAAACATTTCCCATTATTTACCTGCTTCAGGACAATTGGCATCTGTGCCGATAAACATTTGGGATTTGCATGTGTCCCTCACCCAGTCCCAGCCCTGCCCAGAGGCATTTCCTCCCATCCACAAACCAGGTGCTGTTTTTCCTGAGGCTGCATCCATCCTCGTGAGGGGTGGACAGGACAGATCGCCCCGTGTCCTACGTCCAAGAGGACAGAGAATTCCCTGGTGGGATATTTCCCTCAATAGAAAGGTCCAGAAAAATCAGTGTTTATCCAGGACTGCTGGAGCCTGGACATTTGGTGCCTGGATTTGTATTCAATGAGAAATTCTGCTGGTTGACAATCTGTGTTCAATCTAACGAGGAACAAAGCCAATTAAAAATAACAGGGGCCCTGTGCTACTGCCTGTAACAAAACTATAATAGTAATAAAGGCTAAAACAACTCAAGTGTTCCATTTAGATAAAAATCCAAACATTCCAATCCAATTCTGCCTTTCTCATTACTTTCTGTAATTGCTTCTCATTAGCACTAAGTCACTGGGAACAGAGAACTGGATCAGGTGGTTCTGATGAGGCTCAGACCAAATTCCATCCCTGGCAATGACTTCCAGAGGAAAGCACAAGCAGCCCCACTCCTCCCACCATGTGGGGCATTTCCTGACCTGGTCATGGAATTGAAGCCTCTTAATTGTCCAAAACTTGAATTTTAGGAAAAGGATTGTGTCAGAGGTAAAAGTCACCATCACCCTGTGACAACAGCGGCTGGGGAGCTTCCTACAGGTCTGGTCTGCATAGGCTTACCTGGCAAGGGGAAGGGCTGTGGAATCCTGCTGATATCCTGATGCAGAAGGAGTATTCTGCTTAAAAAAAGTTAAAATAAAGCTGTAGAAATTGGGAAATAACTTAAGAAGCCATCTAGCAAGGTGCTATGGCCTCCACACCCCACCCAGCTGCATCACAACTTTCAGTACCACCTTTTCCTTTAAATATCAGGAGCTCAATTAAGGAATGTGGGTGGTAACCCTTATATGCAAATGATCCATGCAGCTGCAAACCAGCTCATTAACCAGTTTGCCGGATGTTTCCACGTCAGGTAAGGTGTTCCTAATTTTGTATGCTGGGAATTAACACCTTTATTTGCGTTCTACCTCAATTTGGGCTGGGTTAGAAGTGCTTTCGAGGTGGCTGGGTAAGGACAAGGCTTTCAGCAGCCGAGGCTTGGCAAGTGTGCACACCTGGGTCACCGGAGGGGTTACAACAAGCACCTGGTGCCCAGGGAGGTTCTCCAGATGCCTACAGGACAGAAGGGTCCCCAGAGGAGCTGCTGTGGGTGAGGACAAGGAGGGGTGGGGGAAGACGGGGAGTTTGCTGGCAAGATCCTGAAATCCTCGAGACTGCGCCTGAAGTTTTAGGCTTTTTGGCTGAATTAGTCACATACTGGGGAAACTGAAGCACAAGTAGTGATTTCTCTCCTGTCTTTTGAATGCAATAATTTCTGTGATAGTGTCAGCTGAGGATGGAAATGATTCCTTGTGACGCTCTGAACTGGAGCTGAGCGCTTTTCCTGGCTGCGACCTCTCAGGAGTTAATTCCTGCTCCAAACAGGAGGTCTTTTGCTGGGCCTGGGGCTCCAGTTTCAGCCTGAATCCACATTATTGTACCCTAGGGCATTCCCCTCTGCAATAGCCCAGCACTGTGAATCCAAACCCACTGCAGGCAATGAGTTCAACAGGCAAAATCAGTGGCAGGGCTCTGACAGCAGGCTGGGTTGGGGGCACTTGTGCCCCCTGGGTGTTTTGCGTGAGGAGCGTTGTTGCCCTGGGCAGGGACGTTTCTGAAACCTGATGTTTGAAAGGTCTCCATGGGTTGTGATGAGGAGCTGGGGGATGGTTTAGGCACAGAGCGCATTGCATCTCCACGTGGACATGCACTCAAAGCCCTGATCCTGTCCAATGTGACATAAAAATGTGGCCAGTATATGTTCTGGGTCCTCCTGTGCCACCAAGAACATTTTGGACTCCAACCTTCCCATCTCACCTAACTGTGCTCTGACAAAACACCATTCACACCCTTAAATTGTTCTCTATGCTGCGATCGTCTCTCCTCTAAGATACTATAGACTGTGTAAACTGCTTGGGCAGGAAATACAATAAATATGGGCTGTAATTGAGGTATCTGAGGAGCCCCTGCATCTCTTCCCCGCTCCCCATTCCATGCTTACCTTGGGGTGTAGCAGGGCTCTGACAAAATCCTCTCTCTCCATGGCAGGCTCTTGCCATCTGCAACTGCAGTCCCACCAGCTGGAGCCCAGCCTGGTGCCGAGCAGGATGTCAGCAGCTAATAATTATAATAAATTAATAATAGCCTAATTAATATTTTTTCATTATTTCTGCCTCCTCAAAAGCTCCCGGAGGCACTGAATAATCCGCTGAAGCGTTTTGTACCACAAGCTCAAATGAGAACTGTTTGGGAGGCCGAGTGAATGGTGACTGCCACCTGGGGTGGGGACATGGGGACAGCTGCTGCAGCCTGGATCCCCCGGACTCTGCCCTGTGAAGCAGAAAACTCATCTCTGTCTGCATACATCTGCACTGATAGCCAAGGCAGCGAGCTACAGATTACCAGTTGAACTGGTTTTGATTGGGGGGAAATATGAAATTATGAGCTTCCTAAAAATCCCAGCGGTGAGGGCTGGTGAAGGGTCCGACAGGGACCTGGGAGGCAAAACCAGAGACAGGTCGTGGGGAAACAATCCCACCTGGTTCAATGGGAAGGGGTTTCTCTAGTAGTTCTGAAATAGTCCAAATTAAAACGATGCCTCTGCAAGGAAATGGTGCTGCAATCGGCTTACATTTCCAAATGGTTTGTCATTTTTAAATGGGAAAACTTACAGCGTAATCTTTGGAAACGGCAAGCTGCATAACTTCAAATTACTCCAAAATATTCGCATTAAGAAAGGCAGTGAAGTAGATCTCTCCCTTAAAAAGTGTTGGTTTTGTTGAATGTTAATTGTGTGATGAAAATAAAATCTGATTTCCAGTGTCTGTGGTGAAGAAGATAAGACATGATGAGCTCAAATTGCAGCAAAAGGAGTAATAATATCCTGGAGGCAGGGACAGGAGCAGGGGCCGGCTCACCCAGGCTGCGGAATCCCCACCAT
The DNA here is from genome assembly GCF_037038585.1 of Patagioenas fasciata. Lineage (NCBI taxonomy): Eukaryota > Metazoa > Chordata > Aves > Columbiformes > Columbidae > Patagioenas > Patagioenas fasciata. Next base: position 818,936 of record NC_092544.1, on the reverse strand, counting down.
CTGCGTCTAGAGGACTTTCAATGATCCTCTGCTGCTTGGAGTTTCCATATTTCTGCAGCATTTCCATAGGAAAGCTGCTCTCGCCCACCCCCGTCAGAGCTGTCCTGAGATGAGGGGGGACGGAGATTCGGAGCAAACAGCTGCTTCCAAACCGCCTGGGAAACACCTGAATTCTCACCTTGTTTCACCAATTCTGGGCGAGGCGGAGGGCAGGGAGCCGAGGTGAAGGACAGGGAGCCGAGGTGAAGGACAGGGAGCTGAGGTGTCCGCGGGACCCCCGTCTGCACACAAAGGATGTTGCTGCAAGCAAATCGACTCCTGCAGCAGCTGCTGGGGGCAACCGCTGGAAATGCAAAAGGCCGTTTGATTTTATTTTTTACCATTTATCACATTAAAAATAAAGTCGGGGTTACATTTAGACCACCCCGCCCCTTTAAAAGCAGCGGACGTTTCCTTGCCTGCAGAAGACAAAAGCAGATGGTGCTGCAAAAGGGGGAAGGAAAGCTTTTAGCAGCCCTCCCCGTCTCACCAGGCACTCGCACTCCGCGGTGACAATCAGGTGACAATCGCGGAGCAGGTAATGGAGATGGAGCAGAAACGCTCATTTGCTGCTTGTGGAGAACAAAAGAAACGGCCGTTTTAATTTTTTTTCTTTTTTTCTCCATAGATCAGGGCAAACAAACAGCTGCTTTAATAACGAAATCTGCCTTGATGTGCCCAGGATGGGGTCTCCTGCTGAGCCGAGCCGGTCAGCTGATAGCAGGCAGTTTTTCCTTATCACTAGCCCAAAACGGCAAAGATTATCTTCTGTGATAAATGTAGGAGAGGCTGCCAGATCAAATACTTCACTGAGAGATTTAAGGGGAAAGAAAAATATTTAATGCTGCTTCTTTCTCATGGCCATAGTTTGCACATCTCGGGGCCCCTTGACTCTGCTGGGATGTGACTTTGTTCTTCCTGGGGGAGCTGAGAAGAGGACAGAGCAGAAATGGAACTGCAGAGCTGCCCAGGCTGGGAAGATTTGAGCAGATTGAAGGTTTTGCCCGGGGTTCATGTTGCTGAAATGCAAATTATCCCACTGAGTCTCGGTAGCCAGGCAGTAACATTAACCCGTATTTGTAGCACCGAGGTCTGGAGGTGGCTACTGGGGGGACTTGCCAAGGTGTAGGGTCCTGCTTTGGGGCAAGACCCATATAGCAGGACCTGGGGTCTTTCCCCAAGCTCCTTTCCAGCTGGGTTGGGAACATGGAGAAGAGGAAAATCTCAACACCTATTTACACAACGGTTTTCGGTGAGCGGATGGAGGGATTTGGAGCCAGGCAACCGCTGAAGCTTTACATGTCCAATGCAGACTGTGAGAACGGGGAAATAATCCCCAAAGCTGCAGTAATTTCAAGAAAAGAGAGAAAACTCTTGATTCCTGTTACATTTGAGGGAGCTTTAGAGGAGCAAAAGCAAAGGCCAGGCTTTGGTAGGAGCTGGCTGTGCAAAGCTGCTTTGGGCATCTCGAGAAGCCCACAGATTGTTTTCATTTTCCTTAATGGATCCTCAGATCTTTCACTTGGAGAAGAACCTGGGGATGAAAATTCGACAGAAAGGATTAATTGTGGCTGGCATAGGAGTTCAAGGGGACGTGAGCCGTGGAGGTTTCAGGCTGGCCAGAGAGGAGGGTAATTCAGTGGGAGGTGATGCGTACAAGTTTCTGGCTGGCAGAGAAGAGGGTAATTTAGTGGGAGTTGATCCCTTGAGGTTTTCACTGGATAGAGAAAAGAATAACTTGCAGGAGGAGACTCATGGGTGGGTTCTCTTTAGTTTCAGGCTTCATAGTAAGTTCCTCTTTTAACTTTAGGGCTGGCTTCCCCGGATGACTCTTGTATTTGCTATTTCAGACGCCTGATTAAAGAGCAGCTCCTTCGGGATGCTGGACGGCTCAGGGCTTGGGAAGGGGGAACAGAGACTTTCTCCAACCACAGAGCGCTGTCGCTGTGCCTTCTGACAGCAGGGGCACAGATAAAGAACTTCATTTTCCTAGAGACCTCCTGGGTCAGTCCTCTGGTCTAACCAGAGAAGGGAAGATTTCCTTGTAGCTGGGACTTTTATAGCCTTTTCCTCCTGTGTGAATAGTCAGGAGTCTAATAAAAGCTAAATCTATATGGCAACTTTCCCCTCAGAACTTTCTTATGACCTATTTCCACTACATCTATAGAGAAATTCTCGCCCTGGGGCTGCTCACCGTGTCTCAGGTGGGGTTGGGGTCAGTCGGCCGGTCTGCAGGTGACTGAGGACGATGCACCAGGAGCCGCTCGTGTGGCCACGCAGTGCTCCCAGCAGGGGAAATCCAGTGGTGCTCTGCTCTTGCAGCTCCCGTGTCCCACGCTCAGTTCAACATGTGCTTCTGGTAGAGACCAATTCCAGTAGCCCCAGGTACAACCAGCGTTCAATTTATAATCGTGCTCAAAAGACACTCAAAGCCAACCTTCTGGTTTAGGCAGCTACAGTTTGTCACACAGTGCACAATGTTAAGAGGGTCCTAATCCCTTGAGAGGTTTCAAGATGCTCCTGTCATATGACTAATATATACATAATATATATACATATAGATTAAATCCCTCCTTTGCTAAGTAGCAATATCGCTCAAACTCCATTTCAGAACACCCCACCAGAGCATAATTTTGCAACAATTTTTCCTGCCTTAGCAGAGAGCTCGTCTATTTATACACATCTCCTCCACACCTAATAACCACAAGAATAACTAATAGGAAGTGCTTGAAGCATGTCTTAATTAGTCTGACATTAGCAATCACCAATGTCTTTAGTTAATTGATAGATTTTAGCACAATTGAATCTCAGAAATTGAGTGAGGGTTTCATCTCCCTCCATCAGAAGCTGAACAAACTGTGTTCATATATCTCTCGGTGCAAGGATGTGACACAACGGCAGTTGATGGAATGGAGAGGACCCACCTCTAAGAGCAGCAGAAGGAGCACGCAGAACTTCCTCCCATCTCGCCTGCGTTAGATGTGACTAAATGCTAAAGATATTATTCATGCTCAGATGGTAGCTGAGGATCTGGAGAGCAGAGCCAGCGTTTGCCTTGCAGCAGTCGTACTCCCCAGAGACGAAGCATTTAAAGAGCAGAGACTCATTGGCATCGCCCAGATCCAGGTCCATCCCCGCACCCTGTTTTCAAGGTCAAGGTGAACCAACAGATGAGGTAGGGAAGGCTCATGGGAGCAGGGATGGCATTGCTGGTGCCAGTGGGGATGGGAAGGGGATCGTGTGCTGCTGCTCAGCTCTGTGCTGGTACCTCCCTGGGCCCCGAGGAGCAGGCAGCAAAGAGACCTCACGATTCCAGGCAAGCCTCAAAGCTTTGCAGAGCATTTGCAAAGCAACTGCTGTGATGCTGAACTCATTTCACTGAATAAAAGGCCCGCAAGGAACATCTCAGGTCTATTTGCTTTGGATTTATAATGACGGCTCAGCAAGTTAACCCAGCTTTTGAAAAGATTTCTCCCGTGATGGAGTCTGCAGAGCAGGGGAAAGGGAGACGATGAAAACATTTAAAGGAAGCCCTGTGGGGATGACTCCAGATTTAAGCCCTCATAAAATGCAACTGGTTTTCCAAAACACGCCGAGCCAGATTATTGTGACACAAACAGGAGGTGAGGAGGCATCGGCCAAGTGGAATCATCTTAATGGCCACTAGAAAAGCAACTGCTGTGTAAATGTTATAAAGAAACATTTACAAGCTGGACGCTGCTGTTTTGACAAGCCGCCCGTGTAAAAGTGAGAAGAAATCCTTGCAGTGCCTTGTTCGCAGCAACAAATATCTTGGAGGGGGTTTTGTGACAAGGGGAGGTCGTGCTTAACCAGCCACTGCAGCTGTAATGGTCCCGCTGGCAGCTGGGCGAGGGCAGGCAGAGGTGAACACTCAGCTCCATGTCCTGCTCCTCCCAAAGCGCCCGCATCCCCCATTGATCCTCCAGCCCTCTCTCTGCTTTCACACGAGTGCCGCGGCTACAACCAGACAAAAAGGAATCTCTTTCTAACAGCTCTGCCGGCCCTTTGGGCTTTCACAAGCCGGGCTTTGATGGACACCGAGCTCCGGTGGGCTCCGTGCCAGGCCCATGAGAACCGAGGAGGCTGTAATGAGATTCTTTTAGTAGTTCTTGTCAAGGCGCAAAACCAGCGAACCTCAGTAAATCAGCGAAGCCTTTCGTGTTCCCCGTCTTGATGGAAACATCAGTAGAGAGACACTTGGTGCTAAATTGCCTGATCGTTGGCAGGTGTCCAGTCCTGAGAGCAAGATGAGGGTAGAGGGAAATAGGGGAGGGTAATGCATGGGATGAGACTCTTCCTCCAGCCTTGAGGGCCAGGTCCAGCCTTGCCCTGGTCCGATGGGTCACGTTCTTGCAGAAGGAAAGTGTCTTGCAGGTAAACTCGTACCCGTAGGGTTCTTGGAGCTCACTGCACCAGAAAGAGAGACCCAGGAGCTCAGCCCAGGGAGGGATGCAGAGGAAGCGCGATGCCCTTTGCACTGATGGTCACCAGGCAGTTCTCCACCTTTTTGTCTTGTCCTGGGCATCACAGTCATGGAAAAAAGAGGTCTCCAGTATCAGCATTATGTTTTCTTAGCATTTAGGAATTATTATGTATATATTTATATGTAAAAAGGCAGGGAGGAGAGGTGAGGACTAAGGTTTGAGGAGGAATCTGATCCTCAGGACCCTCTCTCTGAGGGCATTGCGGGTCCCTATCTTCAGCCTGGCTCTGCTACCAGTCCCATGACAGCAGGATGAGGCCTTTGGGCACTGTGTGGTGAACAGCACCTGTGAGCCCAAACCCACATGATCGAGTGCCCTGGGTCTGCTGTTGCAGCCGATGTGATGGTTCAGATCCTTCTGGGTTTTTCAGAGCTGTGAACTCAGCTCCCTTCCGTTCTCTCACCTGCCTCAGCTTTGTTTGCTGAATTATTCAGGTGTCTTTGCTAAGATTTAACACATCTCCTCGTTAGCCTGTTGAAAGATGGACCTAGTTAGAGACATCTATCCTGCCTGGATCCATTTCAGGCAAGTCTAGCGGTGATGGATGTGGAGAGCAGGAGGGCTTTTCTCCTCCCTCTCTCCAGCCTCAGCCTTGCGTATTCCCTGCTAGAGGATGCTGTTCCAGGGACTTTATTTATTGACCTTGGAGAGGCCGTGCATCTCCTCCTGCTGACATCCCGCCAGCTTTAGGAGCCATCCGGCCTGGATCAGCAGCCTGAGATGCTGATGTCCTTTGGAATGGAAGGGACGAGGTGGGTGGACGTGTTGGGATGGCAGCAGCAAAATTCCTGTTGTGTGAGCTGACACTGCTGAGCCAACAGGACTCGGTTCACCAGCTCCCTCAGCACCAGCTCCTGCAATCTGTGTAATCTGGGGATAATTAGCTGGTTTTCTGCCTTGCAACTGCATAGTGTCTGCTTGTGCTCAGCTCTGATCGGCCATTTGACAGCTCCTGGCTGGCTGGAAAATGTTGCAATTAAATGCTCTTTCAGGTCAAACTGTATTTCAGGGTGGAAAAGAGTGCCTGGCTCTAACTGGACCGTGGAGGGCTGTGAGGTGGCTGTGCGCATACATTCGGCACTCGGGTAGTAACCAGTTCCTCCTGATGTCCCTTTGAGGAGGCAGCAAATCCAAGTTTCTGTGTCAGTTCCATCTATCAGAAAAACGATGCCTTTTTGGATGTGGCGGCATGAATTCTGGAGGAGGAATTCAAGGAGTTTTGAAGGGCTGCATCTTTCCAGGCTCTTACCCTGCCATTGCACCACAACTGTCCCTAAACGCACCATATTTCATCCTGATGCCGAGTGGGTTTCTTAGTCTTCTCTCTATTGTCTCAAGCCATCTCCACTACACACATAAGCATAACTCTGAAGTAAGTGTTTGCAGAGGAGAGGTGACATCTGGAGCAGCCACACAGTGCCCTGATGGGAGACAGGAGGTGGTTACGGCTTGGGGGACACTTGGAGGTCTTGACTCTTTTATGATGGGACATAGGCTGTGTGCTTTCTACCTCCACCCGTAAAACCATTGAAGAATTTGGAAACATTATGCTGGAGAAACGCCTGTGTGTGTTTGTGGGACCTCTTGCTTCAAAGCTCTGTTTCCCTGCATTTTGTTTCCATCGGCTGGGCTGCCCTTCCAGCTCTTCCCGCCGCCCGTCCCCTCCTCCCTCCCCAGGGAAGCGGAGCGGAGCTTTGTGTAAACGGCTGCTCTCCAGATCCCTTTGAACGCTGCCAGAGCCCCTTGTTTGTGTGAGCAGAGCAGGTTTCAATATACATGAGACTAAGCAGGCACTAAGGAAAAGAAATCCCAAACCACAAACATCTGGGCGAGTTCTTGAAAAAAGGAGGCTCTCCCTTTATTTTTTTCTTTTTAAACAAAATTACCACCAGCAACACAACAACAAAAAGCTTTCAAGTCTTTTTCAGACACGTGTCTGAGATTTCCGCCTTTGACAGAGGATGCTTTGCATAGGGTGCCTTGTGTCGGATTTTGCTCGTTTCAGATGTTTCCCAAACAACATATGCTTGTAAAACAAGGGCAATAAAGCCAGCCATGGCTGCTCCTGCTTTGTCTTTAAAGCTAAGTTGAAACACACTCCTGTCTGCTCTGCTTCTCTGGAGATGTGGTAGTAAAGGCTCTGTCTGCTTGGATGGCAGCGATGGGCTATGCTGGGTGAAGCCTGGATTTAACCCTCAGTAACAAGTGCACTCTGGCACAAGCTTGGAATGAAGATGCTCAGAACGAGACTCATCTCCAACATTTGGCTTCGGGGCCTGAGGCTCAGCCCCGCCACCCACGTGCAGTTCCTCTCAGTGCTGGCCAGGATCCTGGAGAGTAAATATCTTTGAACACCAGACCCCTAAGCTGCATTTCTGCATGTCAGGCCTTGGAAAGGGCTTTGCTCTGGAGTCTGCTCCTCGAATCCCAGAGGAGCTGGCTGCCAGCTCCTCACGGGCATTTGGTGCTTTTGTGCAGATTGGAGTCAGAGCAGCAGATGAACCACAGCCCAGGTGCAATTTCCCTTCCCCAGGAGCACTGTATTGATTTAACTAGTGTCATGCACTCTGCCAGCACCCTGTGAGGGAGGATGCCGGCAATGGGAGAGGATGCGTGTGACCATGCCTTCTCTTCCTCCTAGAAATCCCCCTCCCGCAGCCTTCTCCGGTCAACAAGAAAAAATTGCAACATCAAAACCATGTGTTCCTCCTCCAGCATCATGCTCCTTCTCCATGGCACTAATAAGGGTTCATTTATATCACGTGATGTTTTGCATGAAGTTGAAGACTTCTCATGGGAGATCTGTGGCCTGCGGGATGGTGTAAGAGGGATTGGTGGTGGGTAGCTGAAGGTTGCAATGGCCAGAGTTCAAGAGTAGTCATTCTCTGGATGTTTGAGTAAAGATCATAAACTCATGGAATGGTTTTGGTTGGAGGGACCTTCCCTGCTCCCCAGTGCCCCCCTGCCATGACAGGGACATCTTCACCAGCCCAGGTTGCTCAGAGTCCCGTCCAGCCTGGCCTGGGATGTCTCAGGGATGGTTCATCCACCACCTCTCTGGGTACCTGGGCCAGGCTCTCACCACCCTCAGGGCCACAATTCCTTCCTCATGTCCAGCCTGAATCTCCCTCCTTTAGTTTAAAACCATCACCACTTGTCCCATCGCAACAGGCCCTGCTGATAAGTCTGTCCCCATAAATAAGATAAAAAAAGTGGAAAGCAGCAAAGAATTGCTGCAGCTTCTAAAATACCTGCTGGGGAGGGTGGGGACCTCTCCCAGTGCTTGAAGGGGACCTCAAGCATCCTGACGCCTGGTTCCCAGCTCTCCTCAGCATCCCCCGTGTCAGATGGGATCCATCAGTCGAAAGCCCCTTTTGCAGGGGGACCGAGGGAAGAGCCAGCGCTGTGCTGAGCCCCAAGGGTTAACCGACCCCACAGTCAGCTCCTCCACCGGCACATCAAAGCGCTGCTCTCCCCAAGCCCTGCCTTGCCCATGTGCTCTGTGGTGACTCCATTGTATTCCCTCCACAATGAGAGCTCTGTGGTGGCTGGGAAACCCCCAGCATGTCCTGGCCCAGCGACTGTCACGCTGGCGAGGGGTTTCGCCTGCATCCGGGCGCATGAAAGGGGGAGTCACGCAAGTGAAGTCTCTGGGGCTGGACGGGCCGTGCTCGCCGCTGGTGAGCGGGGTGGGTGTTTTCTCCAGAGCTTTGTCTTTCAGGCCCATCCGGGCTCTGCTCTGCTCAGCTGCTGCCGGGGCTGAGCAGCGTGTTTTCCAGCTGGGGCAGCCGACGGCTCAGCGCTTGCAGATCCAAGAGGAAGGGACTTGCCCCATCCCGGGCAGTGGGACAGTGGCAGGGACAGCACTGAGAGCTCTAATTCCCACTCCTGGATTAACGCTGCTGTAAAACGGTGTCTCTGCGTGTGGGTGGGAGCCTAAAAAGAAGAAGAGTGTTGTCTGATGATTTCAATTTGCCAAATCTCTGCCATCCAGAGTATGGGCAGTGGCACCTGATGGTTTCACCTCCACCAAGCTGACAGAAAGTGCCTGCTATGGACGGTTCCTGTGCTCTAATTGGCAGGTTTTTTGTTATCATGACACATGCAAATCCTTGCAATGTGATTTCAGAAACACCTGTGTGTTTGCTAAACTCCCTCCACAGAGGACTATGTACTGAGTTACTGTGAATTTACACTGGTGTAATTGAGAACAGGGTTTGGCTTGCTGTCGGTACATCATGTTGTTGTTAAGAATAGGACGTGGCATTCCTGTAGCCACTGCATTTAGAACAAATTGCAGTTTTAATACTAAAATGTGGTTACTTAGTGCCAACAAAAGATCACAAAGAAATTTGTGGAAGAAGAGACTATGCTGGGTGGGTAGTAGTAGCACCCCCCCCTTTGCGTTAGCCCCCATGACTCTGATTTCAATTGTTTCTCATTTTGCCAAGTGTTTCATGTTTGGATTGAAGTGTCCTGGGCTCGGCTTCTCCTTCAGGTTGAAAGCTGGTGGAAAAGTCCAGGAGAAGCAGCTCAGCTTTTGTGGAGTAAAGCGCAACATGGGTTGGGCCACCACGCTCCCCTTCTGGTTTTCAGTTTTTCAAGCAAACCCTAAGGATCCCAGCGTATCACACAAAGTTTGTTTGGAGGTCAGGAAGGTGCCTTCTGTTATATCTTGGAAAACAACTCCAGGTTTGGTCCAAGCGTGCTCTGAGGATGCTCAGCCGAGGCATTGGGAAGGCACACGGAGAGTCCTCTTCTACTGCAAACCACATTTTTCAGGCCCTGGTTCAGCAAAGCATTTAAAAACATGCTTAATTTCAGGCTGTGCGCGTAATCCCCTTGAAATCAATGGGACTTAAGCATTCGTTTAAATGCTTCACTGAGTTGGACCCGAAGCAGACAGGCCAGACAAAGAGGGGATGAAGGAGAGATGTTGATTTTTCTCCCGGGAGTGGCAGCAATGAGAATCCTGCTCTTTGAACCATTACCTGGCTGCTTCTGAGGTGCTGGATGGGACCTTTCCTCTCTGGCCCACGCTCAGGGCACCTCCTGGATCAGCCAGCGGTGGCTGGGGGGCGGAAAGAAGAAACTCCTGGGGGCCGGGAGCTCCAGGAGCTCCAGCCGCGGCCGTGTGCATCTCACACACACACACACGCAGATGTGGTTCAAAGGCGAGCAGCAAGTTACGATGGATGGGAATACAGGCAGGAAATCCTCTTCTTCCGCTGCACAGAGCTGGCCTCCTGCCAGACACCACGTCACCGCTCTCCGCCTGGGCTAAAATCCTGACCTGCTGCTGCCTGTGCTTGCAGGGACTTTACATTACTTAAGACTTATTTATTTATTTATTTATTTATTTATTTATTTATTTTTTTCCCAGATGCTGTTTTCTTAAATTACTTATGAGAAAGCCTAAGTCAATCTACATATTAAACATACCGGAGGTTGGAGCCCAAGTCAACGTGGCTCGTGACAGCCCTAGGAAACCGAGCCTCCCTCCCTGCGCGCCTGCACTCCCCCTTCTCCTTCGCCTATAGCTTAAGGCGATGAAACTGGAGATGTAATCTAGGCATTATCTGCCTTTTGGGATAATGTTGAACAGTAATTTTAGCGTTGTCTTTATCTCCAAAACGGTTGCTTTAAATTCAACTTCTTCCTTCCCAGAGGCTGGTTTGATTTTTAGGCAGTGAAGTATCGTCCTCTGTCCATTTCCGTTCCAGGTTTATTCTCCTATTTGTTCCCCATCTGCCATACCTCCTTGTTAGCATTGTTGGGCTTTTATTACGTAGGGATTTGTGCTCCCTAGGGAAGGATTCATCCATCCAGAAGAGCTCAAAGCCCATTCCAGAGGTGGGATGCAGGAACCATGTGCTGCTGGGAAGCACCGAGGCAAGAAGACATCGTCTCTTGGGACTGACTCTAATTCAAAACCTCTCAAGATAGATACTACAGTATATACCCTCATCCTAGCCTGCTTCCCTCCAATTTGAAGTCCATTACAATTTTGCTGTGCCTTTCAAAGATGATATGTTAGGTCAGAAACATGGTAACAAGGTTTACTTCTCTACGCTTAAAAAAGAAATTCAAAAACTGGGTCAGTTCATGTTTCCCCAACCCAGATAATTTTCTGTGGGGAAATAGAACAGTTGCCTCTTTTCTTCCTCCTGACAAATCCTTTAGCATTAGTATGCAGCCTCATATATATATTTCCTTCCTTCACACAGAGATAGAACCTGCTTCCAATAAAACTTCCCCCGAGACACTGGCTCTGGCTTTGACTTTCCTGATTAAATGGGCTGCGGGTTTAATTTGATGAGAGAGGGAACTGATTTAGCAGATAGAGTATCTTGTTCAAAAGGTGATGTTTCTATTGCAGCCTGATTTCTATCAGGTTCCCCGCTGTCACATATGGTTGGAACCTACTATGAAACATCACCTTTCACTGTATTTATTGCAGTCTTTCTTTTTTCCCCCGTATTTCTATTACATCTGTCTGAAACAATGTGATTTTGTAGGCAATGTGGCATGTGTTTCTGTGGGTTTTGGACAGGTTGAAGGACCCTCTGCAAAGTGACAGGGAACCCCCATTTAGCCAAATGTCAGGAGCTTGTGTGATGGAGCTGCTCCTATTACATCTGCGTGGCTGGGGCTCGGGGGTGGTGGGGAGGGTCCCTGCCCCATGGAGGGCACGATGAGGATTTGGGACTGGCTGGGAATTCCCCAAAAGTGGGGTCATGCTGTTAGTAGCATTTCCAAAGATCAAATACCTTCCAAAGTGAAGTCTGGGGTTCTTTGTCTTTCTCCGTGGGCTGTTTCAGGAAGGTTTGGCAGAGGTTGCTTAGAATCACAGAATGGGTTGGAAGGGACCCTCAGAGGTCACCTAGTCCAGCGCCCCTTTGGTGCTGGCAGGCCTGGAATTCTTTGCCGTGAGAGGGGAAGGATTTGAGCGCATCCTGTGATGGGACCCGTCGCAGCAGCTCAGCAGCAAAGGGCAAGCGACCCTACTAAGGCAGGGAGAGGGTTTATATGGAGTTCCCAATAAACTGACTCCTCTGCTAATGGCACTATTTGCTGAATTGTGGTGTCAGCAAGCTGTGCGCATTCGCATCCTCTTTAACACGGGTTGTTCTCCAGCATCTAAGATGCTCGCAGCCTTGGTGGCGGCAAATGTGGGGCAGAGCCCCATCCCCAGAGCATCTCACCACATCTCAGCTTCATCGCTGTACACACTGACGCACTCCTGCGTGTCACGAAACCCAGCAGCAGCGAGCTCTGCCAGCGAGGGTGGGTGACCCAGGCAGAAATCCTTCATGTGTAGAAATCCTTCTACAGCCGCGCTGAGCCGCGTCTCTCGTCAGCTCTGACTGGTATCTGCTGCTCGGGGATCGTATATAGGTCACCGCTTCTGAAACAGCGTGGAAGTCGAGCACTCATGTCCCTGGTATCTGTCTGCCTACAGGAGACCCGGCTGCGAACGCACCGGCTGCTGAAGGAAGAGCTGGTAAAAAACCACATTCATCCCCACGGCTGGTGCCCAAGAACAGCTTGTTTTGAGAAATCAAGGCCATTAAATGCAGGTATTGGAGCCACTGTAGATTATTACTACATGTGTCTCTAAATTCCTCTTACAACTGCTATTGTAGCAGCCCTAGAGAAGATGTCCCTCATGTATTCATGTATACGTAGCAGGTATATGCTGCCACTGCATGACTCCTGCCTACATACCATTTACTACCACGTTACCCGAGTGTTGCACAACACGCACCCAGCTCTTTCTCCAGGTTGGCTTTCTGGGGGAATGAGAGGAAAATGGGAATCTGTGTCTGGTTCATCCCACAGACCACCTGTGCTCACTTAAAGAGTTGTCCAGCTCCTTTCAACACTAAATTATAACCTCAGGCTCATTGAGGTAGAGGACATACGTAGAGTCATCCCTGGTAAGAATGAGCTGCCTGGAAATGCCTGAAAGGAATTGCTATGAAATACATGAACACATGCTCTTCTGGTCACCTCTCCTGGAGATGTTTCCTCTTCCAGGGCTGTTCTCACTGCCCTTTGATTTTGGGATCTAAAGGATTTTTCTAGCCACTGTGTAAAGCATTTCTCCTTCCCTGCTGATGATGGGAGAAACCATCAAATTCCTGGCCATGTCACAGGTAATAGCCACTTGTTTGATTAAGAGCCACCTCAGCAACAGAATTTCACTGCTGCAGACATTGCTCAGGAAGATGCATTAGCGCACCTGAGCCAGTTTTTGCAAGGCTAGCGGAGACTCGTTGCCCTTTTGCCTGGCCTGCTGTAACTTAGCTGCTGGTTATACCGCACCACGTTACAGATACAAAGCAGCAACTTTAACCCTTCATTCTTAATAGCTGTTTTAAAGGAAACATTTTGGAAAGTTGTAGTTAATATTAGAAATTAAGAAAAAAACATTTGCCATAGGTGAAGGCCAACAGAAGATAACAACGGGTGGTTTCCTCTTCGCCAGCTGCAAGGGACAGTGCGGTGTATATAATAATTCATGTTCTCCCTAGTCCAAAGCTGCTTTAGTCTTGGGTCGCGTGTTCAGCCGTGGCCTATGCTGATGTTAAATGATTTAGGTGTTTTGTTCAGTGAGTCTTTGTCGTACACAATCTGAAATCCCTGCTCCAACGTCCATCAAACCTGATTGAAAAGCTGCCAGCGTGGTACTGGGCTTTGCAACACGTTCGGTTGATGGAGAGCAGCTGAGCCTGCGCTACGGCGAGCGACAGCACGGGTTCTGGAAGGATGTGCGTGTGCACGTGTGTGTGTGCACGCTCCCCCGCGTGTTTGTGCAGATGGTGAGTCTGGCGCTTCTTCCTGCACCCAAATCTGCACTCTGCAAAGTCCATGTGCAGAATTAATAGGGCTCTGCTTCCATCTTGCTTGTCTTTGAAAGAAATAACGTGTGTTGCCACAAAGCATGAATTGAGGGAAGGCAGAAGTGTACGAGTCATCCCCACTCCAGCTGAGAGTGCCCAGAGTCTGTGTCAACAGCAGCAAAGCTGGTGGGAGCAAAGCAGAGAAGCCAGTATGATGGATAGGAGCAATTACTGGGGGTCTTTCCTTCCCTGTCTTCTCTGACTATCTCTTTACAAATGCAGTACTTCCTACTTGTTCCAAATGCTATTGAGGCATTGAGCAGCTTCAGTAAATAATGACCAGTCCCTGTAAACAGAGGAATAAATGAGAGTCGTGTCTCAGTGCCGGTTCCCAGAAGGCTCCCGGTGATGGAAGGAGAGGAGAGCAGAGCAGAGCAGGCAGCCGGGCCTGCCGGGGCTGTTATTCACGCTTCGCCGGGAACGTGGCTTAGATCAAGCGAAGGTTTTCTCTGCATTTTGTCTCCTCCTAGATTCAGAACCCTCAGGCTGTTAGTCCATCTCATCTGGCTTTCCAGTATGGTGAGATTGTTCTCCCGTCCTGTTCCTTGCCCAGAACAAAGCGATTAGTGTTTTGGCCAAAGCACCTTTTCTCTGCTCAGTCCATCAAAACAGGGCTCCTATTTCCATGTGATTGTGTCACAACCCTCTTGTTTTATAAGGGACTCCTCTGTAGAAAAGCTCCAGCGCTACTGTCCCAGCAGATCCTCAGCACTTGCAAATCAATGAAGCATTAGTGTAAGTCGATGGAGCATCATTGCTTTATTCAATTGAAGTTCTGGGTTTGTTTGTCTGTAGATTCTCTGCTGTGTTTTATGCAGTGGGACGATGACTCTTGGCTCAGAAAGCAGGTGAGAAGCATCAGTTTTGATGACACTCTGTGGGTCCCCTGACCCAACATGAAGTGGAAGGGCTGGTGGGGTGGACTTCACCCGTCTGGTCCCATCCCACATTGAAGCACCGTGCAGGTGATGTACCTGAGGCTCCAGGCAGGATCCCAAAGCTGTTCCTACAGAGGATGGGAAGAGGAGAGGAGCTTTTGATCTTCTGCAGTTCTTGCCTGCCTTATTTTCCTCTGTACTCTGGTGTGTGTTGTTTCTCTCTCTGAAAAACAGCTGGATCAGGACAGTTTGCAGTGCAAGCACGAGTGCTCCCATTGCCAAAGGAGAGGGTGCATGTGAGAAGCACTGCTGGTCTTTCTTTCTGTGACACTTTGTATTCACAGCTTTACGTATTTGGCTACAGGCTTATCTGTGCTCTGGGTGGCCGGTTCTACAGCCTGGGGACATGCAGAGCAAACGTGCTTTCAATCCTCTGGATTTATCAGCTTTTCTGTGATAACTGGTGATGGAAGGGGGCTGTACGGTCCTTTGCCCTTCCAGTTCCTGTGTCTGGGTATTCCACTGGGACCGAGAATTTGTATAGCCTTCATACGAATTTACCTCCTTGAGGCTGAACAAACTGAATTTGTGAGGCCTTTAGGATACCGTGCAGGGCCAGACTGTTCCAGGCACGAAGAGACAAGCACGGTCGTGCTTCAGAGCACCCTGCTCGGCTTCACTGAACACCACACTGCTCACACCGGGCACCGGGGACCATCCAGTCCCCGATCCTCCCTGGCCCCCGCTGATCCCAGCTTCTCTTAAAAGCACATGGAAGGCCCCATCAAGAGGGGATCCTCTGGGATCCCTGCTGGAAAAGCATGAGGACGGCGCAGAGTCGGGCTGTCAGGAGCGGTTTGGTCACTCACACGAAGCACACACAGTGCATGTTCGTTGTTCATGCCGCGTTTGGTGTAGATTTACTCTGGTGGGAGATACCGGGCTGTTAGGTATGGAGCGACAGCCCTCAGTTTGTCCAGAGGGCAGGTGCAGCAGAGATGCTGTCAGCTTTCAGACGCACCTCTGTGGGGATGCTCGGGAAACGAGACGGGGGCAATGCCATTCATGCTGGAATTAGCACTTGCATATAATAGGCACTATGCTCATTACCGTGTTGTTACCTGGGTGCTTTGCTGGCTGTCTTTTGTATTCACTGGCTGCCTCTCATCATTTATTTAGACCGTGTCGACTCGCTGTTCTATTTTTATACAGCAACTATCACCAGGGGAAAGGCCAAAACGATCCTTTGAGTTTCCCCTGGTGGGATTCAGCCTCACCCCGATGGTCCTGCGGTCTCTGTCCATCCCCACAACACACATTCTTCTAGGTTTTGTCTGAACAAGGATAAGAAGCGTGGGTTTAGAAGTTACCTGGTTTACTCTAACTAGCGTTTTCTCTGTTACTTTCATGATGTGCCAAAATGACCTGGGGTTTAGGAGCTGCCAAGTGGTGGTGTGTGGGACACCATTAAATGTGTGGGGTTTAGTCCATCCCTTCCTCTCGCTTGCTTGCTTTCTTCGTTTCCCTTCCCTTTGATTCATTCATCTCTACGCAAGCTCTTCCTGTTTACAACCTCTCTAAAACACTTACAAATTATATATCAAGAGGAATATTAATTGTACATGCAGCTTGTTCCATTCATAATGCTCATCGCACAGTGAGCATCACCTAGAGTCCACTTATCACATATTAATAACATAGATGGCAGACCTGACATTTAGAGCACTCTATCTAAATGACTTCTTCCACTCCCAGCCCTATTTGTATTTGGTTCAGGAGAGAATACGCCATCACATATAGCTCTCTGATGGAGAGGGTAATTCATTTAATAGATATCATAAAACTATACTGGGTATCAGTATCAATCTTTGAATCTGTTGTGACTGCAAATATGTAAATGTGATGTCTGTGTAAAATGTATATGTATGAACACATCAGTTCTCATTTGCATCTATTGCATTATTTAGGATGAAGGGGTGTTGCAAAATGACGTTGGTGATGTCTGGATTTATGGAGCAGGTACTGGTGTGTCGGGTCTTATTTGCGTGTTGTGGACTGAACACCCCCATTGCCTTCCTTTCAGTTCACACACAGAAGCTACAGGTTCTGCTTTGCTTAGGGATGTACATGGTGCCTTGGGAAAGCCATTTTAACCCCTTCCTGGCTGCAGTCTCTCTGTCTCCATCCTTTCCCTCCCTCATTTCACACCTGCCTTTGAAATGGAGATGGAAAAAAAATCAACAATTTTAATTTATGAGTGTTTGCAAAGGGCTTTGAGATGTTTAAAGGGAGGTGAGGATGCGGGGCTGTATGGCAGTAGCTGACTGCAGTGTTTGTTGCTCACTGTTACAATGGAATCACCTTCCTCGGATATTGAAAATAGTTTCCGCTCTAATTAGTGTGCTAAGTACTTGTCTTCTTTTCTTGTTTGAAGTGTCAAATTTTCATTACAGAACAAACAGGCGACTCCCTTGAAAATTTTCTCTCCATGAGTAGCAAGTAGAAACTGGCTCCATTGCTCAGGAAGTGGGAAATGGTCAAAATGAAAGTGCAATCTCGTCCTTGTTCCCGCATTGCCAGAAGGACACGCTCTGTCACACCGTGGCACGGCAGGAGCGGCAGCTCATGCGTCGCGTTGTTTCTGTCACCGCTCACATGGAGTGACGTGTCACATAATGTACCGTCGCTGAAGCCTTGTCGTTAAACACTGGAAACATAAGAAAACCCACCGGCAATTAAAATGATCCTGGGGCAAAAATATCCATGTAATAAAAAATCAAATACAATATTTTCTTACATAAACTTAATTCAGTTATGTTTACATAAGAATTGCTGTTGAAGTTGCTACAATTTCCTGAAGATCTTTGTCTCCGCTTCAATTATTTCCTGCTCTTGGAGATGTCGATGATGCTGTTTGGAGCATCGCAGCAGAGACGCGGTAGCGCCTGTCAGCTCCTGCGCTGCCCGGGACCCCTCTCGCTGTAAAACCCGGTGGAAGACCAGTAAAGCATAGATTTTGCTCTGATGTTGCTGGAGGAGATGAATGCTGCTCTCTGCAGCTGCACATCTCCACCTGATACAGAACCTGTGTAAAGAGATATAGCCAGGTAAACCTCCAAGGTCTTGGCACGACAGACAGCTCCGTTCTTTATCTCAGGACGTCTTCTCTCTTTGGAGGGGAGGGAGATGTGCGGTGCTGCAGTACCAGTATGAAGACTGGTGTAACCTGGAGCCTGCCTAGCAGAGGAAATGTTTCCCTCCTGATGTCAAGAATAATTCCTGGCTTAATGTGACTGATCCAGCATATGGAGGCAGTCGCTGCTCTTTTTGCAAGTTGTCTGATTGGAGAACTCAGGTTCAGCTGCAGAAGGACCATGGGGGGGGACCTGCTGGTCCTGTTTGTCCCAGTGCCGCAGAGGGTCCGATGCGGTGAGTGTCCCCGAGCAGAGCAGCTCGGCATGGGGAGGAGAACCAAGGGACAAGGCTGGCCCGTGACCAAACTGTTACAAAATGGCCATCAATAAACCCAGTCCGGAAATTAGAAGGACTTGGAGCCTGGAGGAGCGAGATCCTGGAACAGGCTCCGGCAGGAGCGGTGGCAGCAAGAAACCCACGTCGCTGGAAATGGAGCTTTATGAATAGGTTTTATTATGCGGCTGCCAGCAATAGCAAGGGCCGAATTGATGGCCGGGAAAGTTCCTTTTAAGGTGTTTCGGTCTTTGCTCCGCGCTTTGCGTTCTCCCGGGATTTTTTTAAGGTGACCTTCAAAGGCCGCCTGTTAGCAAGTGAACTCTGCCATGCTGGGATTTCTTTGCCGTGTATAAAGAAGCCCTGCAAGATTTTTAAATATTTGTGTTGGTTTGTGCTTGACGTTGCTCTCCCAGCAGGAAAGTTGTGTCTGGTGCTGCTGGAAGCCCCACTGCTCCTCCAATGTGTCTGTGGGGGAGAGGCTTTAATGGTTGGGCTGCTCTAGTGAGCTCTTGTTCCAAGAATTTTAGGCAGGCAGCATCTGGGAAAAGAATAAAAAGTATTTCATGAAACCATCTCCCCTTTTGCTTATAATGACAAATACCTTTTTTTTCCTCTCTCCTTTGTAGCTGTCTCATTTAGGTGACTCATAGAAATGGCTTAATCTTTTTATTGATTTCCCTTTCACTTGTCTTTATCTTCTATGAACTTTTTTTAAAAGCTGAGTTCTTCCTGACCTTATCTGGTCACCAGTTTATGGAACTGAAATCAGTGATTGACTGCTTACATGGATAATTAAGAACATTGTTCATCAAGAATGCGCTTGTGTCAGGATGTGAGTTTTGCCAGACTGCGCTGGGGCTGTCATACAAATACAAGAGTATGCATGTACCCCTCGTATGATTAATCATACGTATTCTTGTGTTACAGTGGCTAGTAATAGATACTTAAATATCTGCTGTAATTCATATCTTTATAGGAAGGAAGGTCATTTTCAGTGTTATGTCAGCCTGTGAACCAAATTCCCGTGGTGCTCCAGCGCTGATGTCAGGGCTGTAACTAAACTCTGCGTAACCTCTGGATTGTAAAGGATGCCAAATGCGATACAGTTAGGAATCTGTGAAGGTGGTTTCCCAGGCGCAGGTGATGCACATATTCTGTGCCAGCACTAATTTGGCACCAAAACCACAGTGTCCTTGTGGATTAAGTGTAAGAGTGTATTGCAAGACAGAACAAAATGGATTATACCATCGATTCCCAGCAAGCGCGTCCCCCGGCGAGGCAGGTTAGAGCAAGCTGCTCGGGGCTTCTGCTGGAAATAGGAACCAGTAAGTGTTCACAGGCATTTAGCAAAGATGTGGCATATTCCAGTGATATTTTTGGTGGCAGCAAGGGATCTGAAGATCTTCAGAGAGTGGCTTGGTCCAGCGTGCATGGGGGATGCTGCTGAGGCACAGCACATGGGGTTGGCAATATGCGCTTTATCTAAATATACGTTTGTGTTTATATAAACAAGGCGGCGACAGAAAGAGCTTTATTTACCCAAATCAATAAACTTGTTAACTTGGTCTGCTCTATCAGCAAAGATTAGTAACTAATCCTTTCTCCTTCACCTTGGGGGCAATCCAGGCATATTTATTACAGAATAGGAATCGTTCTGCATCAGCCTTGGGGATCATTAAAACGAGAGAGCAACACGGCTGTGCCACGGTGAGCTGTGACTTCCCGAGGCAGACAAGGACCCAGGAAACTCTGTGTAGACCTCAAGGATTCAAGGACTGGGTCCAAAAGGAGGGTTTGCCCAACAGCCCTTGGCCGGTTCTGAGTGTGCAGAAAGCGATGTGCATTTGCACAGGAGCTTTTGTACCTCTAAGCTCAGATTTTGAGGGTGCCCTCATAGGTGCAACAGTCAATAGGAGATTTAGGGTGCTGGGGCTCTGGTGGGTGAGAGACTGCTGAGACAGTGGGCATTTGGTTAAGCCTAGGATGAACCAACGGCCTAGAGCAGGTAGAATTCTGCAATCCACTTAGGCTTTGCCAGGCTGAGCTTTGTGTCCAAGTCAATGAGCCATCAAGAGGGAGAATTTCCTTTTGTTCCTGGGTTGTTCTTTGTATCTTCAAGTGAGATGATAGGGAGATTATTTTTTAAAATAATAATTTAAGAGCTCAGTGAGCACAGATCGAGTAACAGTAACTGTGGCAAATAAAAAGGCTCTTGATGTAGGAGATGGATGAAGGCTGTTGGCTGTGGGAAGGTACACATCTAACACAGTAAGCCAGAATGAACATGTATTACCCAGCTTAAAGATCCCTGTATTTAGTCTTTATTTTAAGGGGTGATTTAAGATGGAATCTTGCAATTGCTAAAAAAAAAGCAAGGAAGTTGCTCATGGCCTTTTGTTGGAAAACTGTTGTGTTAGTCTGGGCAGAGAATGGTTAAAGAAATGCCTAGAAATGCATCAGAAGTTTTTTTTCTTTCTATTCGTCAATCAAGGAATCTGGTGTAATTGGTCTTTACTGGGATGATTTATTCACGGTGTTTTGATGTGACCTACATCCAATCTTACTCATCATCAGCAACCATTGTTCTTGGCACTCGTTTTAATCAGATGTCTCGCTAATCCAGACTGATTGTCTGGTGGCTTTCACACACTTGAGAGCAAGAAAAAATCCAGGAAAACTTCTTTTCTTTGCAGTGCTTCTGAGCCAGGCCTTGCGTGCTGTGCATTTCTTGGCTCTAGGTCGTACCCATTGTTGGCTGTTTCCAGGCTCTCTTTCGGTTTAATTCAGCTCTTTAACTGGATCCAGAGTTGCTTTTATCCCCTTTATTTTCTGAATAATCTGAACTACTCCAGGACTTACCAGCAACAGCAGGCAGGGAGTCATTGCTCTCCCGGTGCCCATCAAAGTCAGGTTTCATCCTCTCACTGATGGAAGCAGCAAATCATTCTAGTGACTTCAGAGATGTATTTTGGGATGGAGGAAGCATCTCTGGGGGCTGCAGAACCACCTTCAGAACCACCTCAACCCCCCAATATATCAGGGGTGTGAATTGAAGGACATCTTTCCATTAGCCTCGTGCAATCTGGACGAGGTCCTTGCTGGTGGTGTCATCCTGTGAAGACTAATAATTCAACAAGCTTTGACTGTAGAAGACCAATGGGAACCTGGGCCGAAGCAGGGAGAAGCAGGGAACTGGGGGAGCTTTGCTGGCCCAGTTTGCCCAGACCGAGAGCTGCTGGTCCTCGGTGGGAATCCAGCCGAGGAGAAGGTGACATCCCTCGTGTCCCTGCTGCAAGGGGGAGCCTGGAGAGGGGCAGCTGGAGCACTGCAGCAGTGACAGTGCATGGAAAATAGGATGCTGATGAGTGTTTTGATTGGAAGTGACAGTAGATCGCTGTCTAGGCTGGGGGGGGGATTGTTCCTTTTTCTATTCTTTTTCTATTGTTCATTGTTGCTCAGGAAGGTGCCATGGTCCCCATGGTCCTCTTTTAACACGCTGCTGCTTGTGTAGGTATGAAGAAAGGTAATGCACACAGAATGTGTTCTTAGGAGAAGTAACAGCTGCATTTTTAATGGTTTTCTTTAGTTCTTTTTTGGGATTTTGGATCCCTCAGTGCTGTGGAGCTGACCTCGCAGGCCCCGCCAACCTG
Source organism: Patagioenas fasciata (assembly GCF_037038585.1). Lineage (NCBI taxonomy): Eukaryota > Metazoa > Chordata > Aves > Columbiformes > Columbidae > Patagioenas > Patagioenas fasciata. The sequence goes on along the minus strand of NC_092544.1, from coordinate 797,487 downwards.
GGGCTGTGCAGAGCAAGCTCAGGGCTCCCGGTTCAGCTCCTGGTGAACTGAACATCATTTCTAAATGTGTCTTCAAACACAGATGTTTTCTCTCTCTATCTCCATATCCTGCATCCCTCGCTCCACTTTTTATAGTAGATATGTGCTATTGATCAAGTGGTCATGTAAATGAGAATAGCAGTGAGTGTTTGAAACCCTCAGGGTTTCACCCTGGTGTGCTGAGCACCCTGTCTGGTCCACTGCAACTTTACATATGTGAATCCTCATTAACTTTGATCAGCACTGTAATTTTGCACTGCTCTGCACCACTCAGAGCTGACCCTCATGCCCCATTTCAAATTGGTTAAAGATATCAAGAAGGTGCTGTTGTTTCAAGGCAGGGGAAACTGAGGCACAGGGTAAGAGCTGCTTTGAATGTATTAAAGTCATTGGTCATGAATTTCGTGTCTGAGATGAGGCTGGAATAGAGATCACCCAGGTGATGCAGCCTCCCAGCTGTCCCAGGGGCTGGTAAAGCCTTTGTGCACCGCGAGATGAATCTTTCTGCTTCTGCAAAACTGATTTCCATTGAGAGCTGCTCCTGTGGGCTGTGTTGGAGCCATCAGTGCGTACGTGGACATGAGCTCTCCTTGCACCCAGGTCACATGTGAATGCTCCTGCCAGGCTTTGGGCATCTGAGACACTGGTGGGATGAGATACGGGTTCCCCAGGCCAAGGTGGGATGCGGTATCGATTCCCTGGGAGCCTCTGTCCTCCGCCAGTCACGCGGGCTTGGCAGACGTTCCCCGTTAGAATGTGCAGAGGTAAAGCACCGACCTTGGCATCCATTCCCGCCAGGATCTGGGATCTCAGATGCTTCATTTGTTTATGCTTAAAAGCATTTCCATTCAGCTCTGAAACAGTTTCTCTTGCTCTCGTCCCGCACCCCCATGGCTCGAGCAGTTAGAGATGCTTTAAATCCCCTCTCCCTTCTCTCCCCCTGCCGCTGCTCCGCGATCAGGTGGCTCTGTGCATGCGTTATTGGCCGTCTGATAGTCCCTCCTGATACGACAGCATTGCTAAGTACCCTCTGAATGCTTAATACTGCAATTATTATGCTGGTGGGCATCCCCAGAAACTTCTCACTGTTGGATGAGTCTCGCCTTTTATCTCAGCTCCATTAACAAACATCTTCATCATCCTGGATGCTGCAAGGGCCTGTGGGGCACGTGCCTCCTGGAGATGCTCTCGTCCTCCCCCCGTGGAGGGGATGGAAAGGCTGCAGAGCACAGGGACCCCTCCAGCAGTAATGATCTGTCCAGGAACCTCAAAATACCACTGCTGTTAGCACAGCACATCCCACCCCCTCCCTGGTGTAGCTCTGCAACCCCCCCGCCACCAGCAGCAAGTCTGTCTGGTGCGATGCATGTTACAGACAGCACACATTTATCACACGGATGTGCTGATACCCAGCTGAATATTTCACGGCAAAGCACCTCAGTCAGTGCCCAGCTCTTTGACCTTGAGCACACCACGTTATCAATCTCTGCTGCTCCTGTTTTTGTTGGACTATTGCATCTGGAATATGTCAAGCACCAGGAAAGTGGGAAACGACTTTCAGCCAATCCATTCTAAGCCAACACCTTCTGGTCCATCTCCTTAAGCCTTATCATGGCCAAGACATTGCCAGGACCAAGCCAAGGTCTCCAGGGACTGTATCTGAAGTTTGGAGGCAGGTGAGGTGTTTGGATCCACATTTGGGATGTTTCCATGGCTGGGGATGGTGTGAGGCTCCTTCAGAGCTGCAAACCCTGGAGACTTCTGGGTTTTGCACTGGCTCCAGCATCCCCGTGGGAGGTCTTAAAAATGGTCACTACTGGTTGTTTCAGAGGGAGGCATAAGAAGAAATCATGGTTCAGCGCCTAACAGAGCAGCTTAGTCTGACAGGTTGTTTTCAGCTTGAAAGCACAGAGAGAAATAACCTGCTGGTGCCTGTGTGACCTGCTGCCCCCCGGGACGCGCTGGCACCCACAGGCACCCTCTGCTCGCAACGAGCAGCATGATGTGCCGAAAAGCACCACAGGCATCCCGCCGAGAGTGGCTGCTCCCAAAATGCAACCCTGGCCTTGCCACTTCCACTCAGCCCTCCATCACCTGAACGAATCCTTCATCCCGCTGACAGCAGCGCCTTCCAACACATCAGGGACTTGCGAGTGGAAACCACTGCAAGGAAGAGATACAAATTAAGTCCTTCTTGCTCTGGAAATTCGACTTGTGGGAGGAGGATAAAGTGCTGCTGCTTCCCACGTCTGTCGCAAGCCCCTGGGATACATGGAGCGTTACGTGTGGGGAGCGATGCTGTGGGGAAGGCAAATGCGCTCGGAGCATCTCACCCTCCTTGTGGCCAAAACTCCTCCAGAAAACAACAGGGACCAGGAGTCACTGGTGTGCGTTTCTCTCCTTCCGCATCTGCCTTTGGCTCTGGGGGGATTAATAGCATGGGCTGAATGTTTTCTGTTGGTTTATTCATTCCTTGGCTTGTTTTGTCAATTGAGCAGCTCTTGTTACCCCAGAAGGAGCTTGGGGAATGATATATGGCCCTGACAGCAAGATTAAACATCCCATTTACTGCGCCCTGTCTCCAGAATTCAGACAGCAGAAGCACAGTGAACAGTAATAATAGTCGCAAAGCAAACAGAAAACAGATACTTTTCATCTTCAGTTCATTTCTTTAGGGAAAAAAGGGCAGGGGGAGAAGGGGAAGGCAGAAGGAGAAGAAGAAATGGTCTGGAAAGAGGGGAAAAAAAGGGGGAAAAGTAGGAGAGGTGAAAAATGAAGACGAGTTGTTAATACTTGATTTAAATGAGCTCAAAGTGAGCTCAGGGTTAGCAGTTTCTCTCTCAAAATCAGAGCAGAGTAGCTGAGGACTGTGCAACCGACAGCCTTTGCTGGTGCATGGCCTGATCGCTTGTGCTTAATGCTACTTTAAGTGGTTTTTTCTGACACTTTTATTTATTTTATTTTATTTAGTAATCGCAGCTGCTCTGGGCTGCTTGGGCGCTCGAGGCATGTGAGATGGCCTTGAATGCAAAGTGGGCCTGGGTGGCAGGTACCCAAGGCTTTCCCTGCCTGCTGATCTGTGCCAGGGAGCAGCAGATGGGAGAAGAGCTGTGAGCAGCTTTCAGCTGTTCTGGTCTAGTTGGGATGGGCTGAGCTGCTCTGGGCTGTACTGGGCTGGAGCTGCTCCTAGGATCCAATCCTTGACGAGAACCCACAGCTTGGGGCTGAGGATGGGCTGCTCTGTGCTCTCCTGCAAGCTGGGGGACACAACACCAGCTGCTTTGCTGGCGGATGGTCTCCTGTCCATGGAATCATGGAATGTCCCCATCTTGCTTATATGCTCCTGGCTCCCAAACCTTTCTTGGTCCCAGGAGGAAGCTGTGACCCTCTTTCATCTTTGGACCTGGCTGGCACAGCAGGCCGCTCAGCTGCAAAACATAATATGGAATGGAAACGTTCCTCAGGTCCGCTCCAGGACAGTAGATATGTCAGGACAGGCTCTTCCCACAGCCCCTCTGATGGCAATTCGCATTGAGACACCTACAAAGAGGGTCAGAAGAAAGGGGGAGCAGAGTATCATCACTGTCTGGGCACTTGAATGTGGCCTAAAGTGGAGGGATGTGACAGGTCTTTAAGTGCGTACACAGGGTTACGTCCCTTTTTCTCTGGCGAGGAGGCCATTCCCATGAGACGGGGGAGCACCCAAACCCCTTATGTCCACGCCTCTGTTTCGTTTGGTTTTTGTGATGAAGGGAGCACTCCTCGTGGTGCACCAGCCTTTGGTGACGTTTGTGACTTTTCCATGGCTCAGTAGATGTCACCGCGGAATGATCACATCTAACCACGTGTGATGTATCAGCAACAAAAGAAAGGTCAACTCCAACCGTAAATATTTCAAGCCTTGTAAAATATTCATCGGTAGCCATGAATACTGAGGAGGTGGGATGGGCCGGTGCTGGGTTCCCTGGGGGTTTGTGCGGCTCTGCATGCAAGCACATTTCTCTGACTTGAATATCCGAGGTGAGGTTTCCAGTACAGCAGCATCATTCAGTCCCAAATTCAGTGTCAGAGATGTGGTTGGAATAGAGATCGTGGGCTATTATGTGGCAGCAGTGCAACGTTTTGTTTTCTATAATGGGTAGTAGTTTTATTTAATAATATATTTCTGCCCCCTTAACGAAATCCTAATCAAATATCGATAGACACCATCACGTTTGCTTTTACTGGCCCAGTGCTTCAATAAATTATCCTCGTTTTTCTAAAAGCCGCTGCAAGGTCTTAGATCTCAAGCAGAATATTTCTGTCTTAATGCCTCCTCTTCCTGAGGAATGAGAATGGGCTAATAATCAATAACCAATTGAACAGCAATCGCCCTTGTTTCAAAGCAAGCCCCTTTCAAGCCCTGATCTACCAAGGCAATTCAGCTGGGAGGAAATAGTGGTGCCTCTTAATTATAAATGCAATAAAGATTTGTGGAAATTGCCTCATTTTCACTGAGCAGAGTGACTGTACAGCCTATACGGAGTATTTTGGGGGAAGCAGGAGAGCAGACAAAAGGCTTCTTGACCCTGTGAAGTAGAAAGCAGAGTTTTTACTTCGTCTGCTGACCTCCTTGCTCTCATTCCTTCCTGGCGGAGGCTTTTTCCCCGTCTCCAGGTGCCTGGTGCCACCCCTCCGCATCACGTTTTTCCCCCAAGGAGATGCAGCCGCTCTGGTTTCTCACTGCGCGTTGCTCTGAGGGTGAACACGGCGCGTTTAACAAACACCTACCCAACAGTTCTTCCCTTTGAGAGAGCTCTGTAGAGCGAAGCAGTTCTGCCCAAGACAGGCAGTGCATACAAACCGTGCTGCCTGCTGGCTTGTGCACCCAGGGTATAGTGTAGTTCTTGGCTGGGTGCTTGTCACACACAGCCTGAACGGATTACTTGAGCTTTCCAAAGACTGTCTTAAGAAATTACATATTTTGTAAATATTGTCTATTAACCCGAACCTCTTTGCTCTGCTCCTTGCGTCACCAAATGGCCTTAGGAGCATTTTGGAGGAAGCGATTGGATTCTTAGCTCTACCCAACTATCAGCTCCTGACATCAGGGAAGGTGAGAGGAGGTTCAGACCCTGTGATGGAGGAAAAATTACTTAAGAAATGTCTGAATGCTGACAGTTGTCAGCTGGCCAGAAGAGCTGACAACACGCCAGAAACATCAGTGGTTCAGGAAGTCTGGCACAAAGCAGACACATTTCACATGGTTTCAGACCCAGCTGCTTTGGAATGAGGATTTATCTGCAGAAACATCAAAATTAGGTCTTGAGGCTGGAGTGGACACTCCTGCAAAGACCAGCTGGGGAGATCAGAGCACACACGGGCTCAGCGCTACCCCCGGGTGCTCAGCGCTACCCCCGGGTGCTCAGCGCTGCCCCCGGGCGCTCAGCGAGCCGAGCTCTGGGCTGTTCCCAGGGAAACGTCACCACTCCAATCGCAGACTCAGGCATCCCAGTGTCTGTTTGCCCTCCGAGAGCTCCACACCAATTAGGCTCAGTTTGTAATGTTGGTTTTTCCCCATCCCCAGCTGTCAGCATCACTGATGCTCCCGACACCAGAGACCTGACAGCCGTGCTGGGAGCATCCCGCTCCTTACACCCGGGCTGCTGCTCGGTCCCCCGCAGACACACGCACACCAGCCCCGAGACCTGCAAAATGCTGCTGGGAGATGACGGGAAGGCAGAGTCTACTAACAGCTGAGCTGCGAGCCTTCTGTGCCACCGGTTAGGAGGAAAAGGAGGCACCCAAACACCCCTTTTTGGACAGGACCATTCATTTTTCTGCTGACAGAATGCAGGAGGGCACCACGTCCAACCCACCAGCTCTCTGTGTAGGCATGAGCAGCAGTGTTGAAATTTGAAACAAACCAGCCTCCATTCCTGGCTAGGACGTGTCACAGGGAATGGAGCTGTTGGGCGAGGTGCTGTTTTTACAGTCAGACCTCTGAGCAGTTCACTGGTCATGAGTGGCCAAACCTCACCATTGAGAAGGATGCTCTGAGCGACAGGAGCTTCCCCTCATCCCCCAAAGTGGGGCCATGATTTCAGGTGAAGAGCACCACCTGCTGACACCCCCTCCTGCAGCTGCCCGGGTATTCCATGATTATCTGACCCTAGTCCTCCATCCTTTAATGGAAAACTCTTGCGAACACCATAAGAAAGTGCTGATTCTTGGTTGCCACCAACCTGGGCTGGATGTGAACCCAGTGCTGTATCCTGCAAGTCCCCATCACATTGTCTTTTGTCCTGGTGTTAAACGATGGGCTCTGTTGGTCAGAGATTTTTCGGAAAGGAGTTTCTCTCAGAGCTGCAGATCTAAGAGAGAGATATTTTAAATATGTATAAGCCGATGGAAAGCAGTCATGAGAGGAAGAGCACACTTGACGAGGCTGTGTGAAACTTTTCTATTACTGAATTAATTGGTGTAGGAGATGAGGCAGACGCACAATGAATTGTCTGCCTTTCAGAGCACTTTAATAGAAAATACACACAGATTCGCTCTTTGGCACTTCCTCCACCCCTTGCCTGGCCTGTTCTGTGGCTGCATTGGCCCCGCGTCTGCTTTTCCTCTTTCCAGCCGCAAGCTTTGGTATTTCTTTTGCTTTTGTTCATCCTGTATTAGCAGCTTTCTTCTGCATTTCCCCTCCCTCCCTTTAAACATCCTGGAGGTCTGAGGCCACGCCAGCAGATCCCAGACATGGAAGGGAAGGTCGCAACCCAACCCATTCTATGATTCTATGGCAATTCTGGTTCCAGCCTGCAGTCGGGTGCCCATTGCACTGGCAGATGAGATGGGCATCGGCCAAACTGGAACCAGCTCCCCATGCGCTGCAAAGGCACGGGGCACCTATAGCAGGGGCTGGTCGAGCTGCCGCCATGCACGGGGCTGTACTGGGATGCACTGGGATGTGAAGGCTATTCAGCCATCGCTGGAGTTCGCTGCGGTGTTTCCCTCGCACTGAAAAGCACGGATTGAGACACCAAAATATTCCCAGCACACCTTCCCCCTCCCCCAGCTCAAACACTTGGAAAGAAGACCCTGCTGTTTTCCTTTTAGATCCAGCAGGACCTTTCCAGCTAGGGTTGTTCTTCCTTTCATTTGTAAGAGGTTTAAAGGAACACTTAAAATCTGAACAAAACCCATTCCTTTTGAATTTGTCTGGTGCTTTTTCCCTCCGATTGACCTCAATTCGGTCCCCTCGTCACCCCCGACCCAGTTTTCTTGGGCCTGGCAATAAGCCAAAAAAATGGAAAAAAAAAAAAAAAGAAGAAAGAAAAAGAGAAAAAAAAATGAGGAGAGATATTCACAAAGGCCCATTTGTTACATTTTCTCAGAGCAGATTGATCCCAGCTCTCCTGCTCAGCTCCTCTTTGTGTCCAGACAATGAAGGTGCACTTCTCCCCGCTGGCATAATTGGCTACAATTAAGCTGTGGACAAGATATTTGGTTAACGATCCCCAGGAGACACAATTTGGGGATTAGGGGAGATATTGTTTCCCAGGGTGGGCCATCATCCTCTCATGTGTCTGGTTATTGAATGTCACTGTCACCAGGGCTCATGGGGACTCTCTCTCCCTGAGCAACACTGGGGATCTTGAAATGCTCTGCAGGTCACGGTTAAGTGGGGACAGCCCAGATTTTGGTCAGCTAAGCACCACAGCCATCAGCACCTTGGATGGGAACGTTGCAGACGAGATCAACGGGGAGGAATGGCTTAAAATTCCAAGTGAAAAATTGCGCAAGGTTCTCCAAATAGGGGAGAGTTTCCTACCAGGGTTTGGGTGTCTGGAGCCAGCCCTGACCACCATTACTGTCTCCATGTGTGACCACATTGTCCCCAGCCTGCGCCGGCATGGATGACTTGGGAGAAAAAACATTGTCCCTGATAACCCTATGGCCCTCGTCTCCCATAGCTCTGTGTTGAACAGTTTGATTATCTTGGTTTGACCCACACAGCCTTCCCAGGCCATCTGCAAAAATTGTGGGCCGGGGAGGTTTCCAACCGGTGGGTCGTCTTCTGCACATCGAGGAGGAGCCGCAGCCCACTGCGCATCTGTGAATTAAATCCACTCTTAAATATTGAAGGCTTGCTCATGGTCGGGTGCAAACAGCCCCGCTGGGATGTGAGTTGTCATCCCGTGTCAAAGGGCTCAATGTTTTTCAAGGATCTGAGAGGAGAGCGATGACAACAACCACACGAGAAGCTCCTTGTTCCACACGATGGGGGTTTAATGCTTCATTTTCCTCTTTTGTAACCTTGCTCCCACTGGATACTCCAGAGTGTGACCTTTGGCTCAGCTGAAACCGAATTTGCATTGTTTTTCACCCAGAGGCAGGTCTGACCTTGGCAGAGCGCTGTCAAACCCCCGCTGCTTCTGAGTCTGAATTTCTGAATCTGAAGCAAACAGAGGGTGTGCAAGTGATGCTGGGACAGGGGCTGTGCCCGGGGTGCCTTTAGGGACCCTCTGAGGTGGAAAAGGTCCTACCAAAGATCCAAATTCATAGAATCACAGAACAGTTTGTGTTGAAGGGACCTTCGCAGCTCCCCAGTGCCCCCCTGCCATGAGCAGGGACATCTTCACCAGCTCAGGGTGCTCAGAGCCCGTCCAGCCTGGCCTGGGATGTCTCAGGGATGGTTCATCCACCACCTCTCTGGGAACCTGGGCCAGGCTCTCACCACCCTCAGGGCAACAATTCCTTCCTCATGTCCAGCCTGAATCACCCTCCTTTAGTTTAAACCATCACCCATTGTCCTGTCACAACAGGCCCTGTTGATCCCAGCTGGTGTTCCCCTCCCCTCCTCCTCAGTGCTCGGTGGCTTTGTCATGTCTGATCAGAGGAAAGGGGTGATAGGGGTGATGGGGAGAGGGAAAATCAGCCAGACCTCTGCGAGACATTAAATCTAACGGTCAGGTAATAATCAGAAGGTCATCGAGTGAACAGACTATAAAACCAGCCGCAGCCTCTGCCCTGCATGGGGTTTGTGAAGCTCAGCAGCTTTTCCTTATCTAAACAGATGCAGACAAACAATCTCCACTGCCCAGAGCCCACTCCGGGGAAGTTTTTTCTCAGGGCATGTTTCCATTTCTATCCCTCAACCTTCAATCGAGTGAACCCTGGGGCTCACAGACGCGCCCCGACCTGGGCAGAGCTCCCAGCACCGCTGCAGTTGGAACGCCCAGCTCTGGAGGACAAATCCCCGGCAAGGGCGAGGGGGGCTGGGCTGGGAGCGCTGCGCTCCCCCCTGCCTTGGAGAAATCAGGACCGCTTGAAAATGTCTGACAAGAGCATTTGGCAGGGCCAGATCGGGTTTTGGCTAAATAAACATTTCCATCTCTATGGAGAATGTCACGCTGTGCTCGTAAAATTTCTGGGCGAAGCTCCGTTTTGCTTGTAAATCTGCGGAGTGCTGCTCCGCTTGCTTTCGTTGTTATGGTAAATCAGAGTTGTCCATTTCTTCTCCTCCGCCTTGCTCTCCAGGGGTTGGAGGGGCTGTGTTTTTGACTTGCTGCATCAAATCATTTGGTCTGTGCCTCAGTTTCCCCATCTGTGATGCCATAGCAATCCCTCCATACCCGAAAAAGTACACAATGGTGTTTTGATTAAATTAACAATAGTTTTTGCTACTTAGTAATTTTAATCCAGAAGCGGTGCATGGAAAATAACCCATCTGGAATAAAGTTGGAGTTCTGTGGACGTATAATACCCGCGTGGGTAGGAAAGCTGTCGGCACAAAGTTAAAACTAATCAATATTTCTGAACACATTTGAAAGAGCCAAGTGAGTTTTATACAGTTCTTGGCATCGTGCAATTGCAATGTTTTTGATCTGATATTAAGCGCCCTAAAGCCGCCTTTAATGAATTGGTAAACCATGACTTGTCTTCGGTCATGTTGCTTCTAAGACAAATGATGTGATGAGATTTGTGTCTGGAAAACTACAGAATTCAGCTCGGTGTCTTTGTTGGTACCGCAGGAGTATCCACGGGGATGTGGGGGCTCAGAAATATTGCTGGTTTCTCAGTGCTTGGCAGAAAACTTGGCAATTTTGTTGAAAATCCCTTGCAATTGGTAACAATGGGTTTGGTGTGAAGCCTGCAAAGAGCAGAAGGGAAAAGGCATCAGCAATTCTGGTCCCAGGGCTGCAGCAGAGCCCTCCCTCTGTGCCGAAAATCCCATCAGCTGTTGACAAGCTCCTTTTGGAAGGGGAGGTTTCTTTGTAAGAAATTTCAGATGGAAAAAGGAAAAAAGGAACCCTGGAGCATCTTTGGTGACTTGGGCATGAGACACGCTCGGCTGGTAATACGAGTGGTGAATAAACCTCACTTATAAATGCCAGTGTCACAGCAAAGAGGGAGCTGACACGGTATCGCTGTGTCTGCTGGTGTGCACAAACGTCTCAGCGATGCAAAAGGAGAAACACACATCAGGTCCCATTTGCATAACATTACAGCTTATTAAAAATACTGCTGGTCGGGATGGGCGTCATGGATGAGATAACTGACGTGTATTTGTGATGTTCCTGGGAGCGAGTGACAGGTAGCAATGAAGTGTGGGCTTGCGTGGAGCAGAGGGATCCCAGCCTGGGGGGAACTTCGGCCTGAATTCGTGGCCAGTTCGAGGCATGGAGGGGATGCACGTCCAGTTCCTGCCATGGTGAGGAGCAGAGCGCTGGACATCGTCTTTCCCCATGCCACGTTGGGCTGTTGTGGGAGCTTGACCTGTGCTGGAGAGGGCAGGAGGCTCTGGCACAGGCAGAGCCATAAAAATCAGCTGCACAATCCCTATTTCTTTTATTATCTTGTAAGCTCTGTAGAGGCGACTTGTAAGAGAATGAAGGGAGGTCAGCAGGGAGGTCAGTGACCATTTAGAACCCAGTTCTTCAGGGACAACTACTGTCCCCCGGTAGGATGCATGTGCTGGTGGATGGGTAGATGTCACACCCGCAGTGATTCCAGTGAGCTGCATGACGTGAAGAGCCAGGATCTGACTCTCACAGCTCCCAGGAGGAGGACAACATCACAGCTCAGCCCAGACAAGCTGTCCAGAATAGCTGTGCTGTTCCTTTGCCAGAACCAGTGGCTTTCTCAGCTTCCTGAGGGTGACATGAGGTCTAGATTGCATCCAGATGGAAGCACTTCTAAGGCTGACAAGCGTGGACACAGCTGGCTTAGGTAAAAACAGCCACCAATGTCACCGAAAGAGACGGCTGCAGAGCCAAGGGCTGAACCCGCGCTCAAAGAGGGGCCATCACACCAGACTTGTGTTACTGGTGGCAAAACAAGACATGACTTGGAGCTAATGACTCCTCTGGGGAGAGAAAAGCCTGAAACTAAAGTAGGTCTCGAGCTGAAAGGCAGCTCTGTGCAAGGAGAAGAGGAAACTCTGAGTCTTCTGGCAAAGGACAGCACAAGGAGATGTCTGCTGAATGGAGTACGCCCCGGCATACTGATCAGAGGCGAGATTTCAGAGGTATTGTAAGAGAAAATCTCTCCAAAGCCTTTGCCCTCCCCTGCACAGAGGTGGGTGGCACTGTACAGCGGCAGAATGCAGATCAGAGTGGCACCGGCTGCTTTGCACAGCAGCCCCAGCACCTCCAGTCCGTCCCAACTGGGGTCCCCATGTTTCAGGGGACATCGTGCAGCCTGGTACTGGGCGTGGGGAGATGCCCTGGGCTGCTGGAATGGGCTGTTTTCCCTCTGGATGAGCTGAGAAACAAGCAGGGTGCTGCAAGAGAGGTGCTGTGCCTGCACACAGAGGCAAGCAAAGGTTGGGACCCAGTGACCGGTGACATAAGCCCGGGTGACAGAACTGCCTAGGGCGGTCATGGGTGCAAGTCACTTCCCGGAGGTGACAGTCCCGTCGGCCCCGGGGTGTCACTGCGGCACGGCGTAGGCTTCCTCTCAGGTGACATCTCCAGTCACCGTTGCGCAAAACATCTATTAAGAATAATTGCTGTTGCTGCTACAATTATAATAACAGCACTACGTAATAGGAAATTCATGCTTTATGTGAAGTAGGTGCATAAGTCTTCATTTGCTTGTGTGGCATTTTATAAAACAGAGGCATAATGTTCTATTATAATTCTTGCTGGTGCTCGTACCCCAGACACTAATCTCTTCCTAAACTGCAGAAGCAGATCTGATAGGAGGAAACCATCTAGTCCAGGATTCCTGATGAGGTTCAGGGTTTGAAAGCAGCAGCCATGTATCTGTCAGACTTTACCTGAAGGTTAGAAAGCGGGGAGATGGGAGGGAGGAAAGAGGCTGTACCTTTAACGATGAAGCTGGTGCATTTCGAAAACCAGCGTCAGAAGAGGCAGAAAAAAAGATCTCGTGTTTATAATATATTTGTAGATAGTCAACATTTCCCGTCAGTGATAAATGCATTTTGCAACACGCACTCAGCCAATGACGGCAGAAGTCTTGACAGGAGTGGAAAATACCCAGATGCTGTGATGCAAAAGACCTGGCCCAGGCATGGGGGCTGCCCAAAGGGGTCCGGGGTGGCACCGGTCACCCAGCGCAGGCAGCAGCTTGTCCTGCACCCACGTCAGCAGCTGAGCCTGAGGTCCCGGCCACGGGACCCGCGTTTCGGGCCTCAGGAGCCACGTTCGCTGTGCCCGTGGGGCTGGTTCCCCAGTGCTCGTGTCCCTGCTGGTTTCCAAACCCGGCCTCTTGCATCTCCTAGGGAAGTGGAGTCAGATTCCACCGGGTGGCCGTAGCTAATGGACTGTGTTTTCTCCCTTTAGCCTCTAGTTTTGAGATAATTAGCTGATTTTGAATTATTTATGTTGTGAATTTTCAAATAAATAATGTAATAAATGCATCTCAATTATTTACCCTGTTACAAAGCTGACTTGATGGCCAGGCAAATATTTCCATGAATCATTGATTTTATGAATTTTGTAATATTAAGAAAAAATAAATGATCCAATTTCTAAGGCTCTAAATTATTCTTTCATTTCTTGAGCCTTATATTCTGGTTTTGGGAATACTCCCTGGACTTCCATCTTGTAAGAAATTTTGTAATGCGTTTGGAAAACTGCAATTATTTTTAGCATGAAAGTCACTTGGTAGAGCTTGATACCACGTTTAGGCTGAATAAATGTGAGTTCAAGGCAGCAGTGCACAGGAAAATGGTTCCTTTATCTCACAAGGTACTTCAGGAGATCATATTCCTCAAGGTAGGTAGTGCAAAGAGTATTGTTTGCTTAGAGCATGTCAAGTGTGTGCTGCTCTCTGCAGACTTTCAGTTGGGAATATGAGGTTTAATGTAAAAGCTGCATGTCTTGCTGTTAGCGTTGAATTGCCATGAATAGAATAGGCACAGAGAAACCTGGATATCCGAGTCTGAGGTATAAGAAGCTGCACAAACAAGCCTCTAGCAAGCGAGAGTGGTGAAACTTAAAAATATTTGTAGGCTCAGCAAGCTTCCCTGTGTCCACAGAGGAAAACGGAGAGGAGAAAAACCAGAGCAGATGGAGAGCACCGAAAAACAGAACAGATGTGTTTCTGTGGGGCTTTTTAGGACCTATACGGTCCTAATGTGAGGATAGAAACACTGCAGGGTGAAAATGGTTTCCCCATCGCCCTCAATGCCTTCTGCTGGTGACGATGAGCAGGAGGGGTCCCCTGCGTTTGGTCCTCGGGCTGTGTGCTTGAGAGCAAAGACGGAGCTGCTTTGGGAAAATGCTGAATTGTTGGTGCCCTCTTAGGCTGCTGGGATCGTAGCACAGGCGGTCTGGATGTGCGGCGAAGCAAGAGAAGGGAGGCAGGACAGATAATAAATACTATAAGAAATTGTAGGGAAGGATGTAAGGGGCTTGGCCATGTCTGTCTGTTTGTTTGTCTGAACGGAAACAAGTTACAAGGGCAAATCCTGGCTTCCCATTGCCCCCGGGGTCTGGATTTCTGCACAGTGGGATGCTCAGACTGACTGGTGCTGTCTGTGCAACGCTGGTCTGATTCCAGCAACTGCAGTGTCCCCTGGCAAGGGACGTTCCCAGCTTTGTCCTGCTCCGAGGCAGTTGGGAGATGCTCAGAGGAGAGTGATGTGAATGGACTGAAAAACAACTGGCAGCTAAGTGAAACAGATCCTAAAAGGAGCTTTTGATACTGGTGTGTTCAAACCTCTCCTCCAGTGCGCTGGCACAAAGGGGCTTTTCTCTGGGCTTTGCTCTGCTTTTCCCTCGCCCGCCGTGGTGCACGGGGCCGACTCTGCAGGGCTGGTCAAGGGGACGGGCACGGGACAGTTCTGTGGTCCCTGACCAGTCCCTTGCACAATCAGATCATGGAATCATAATGAATCACACAATAGTTTTGGTTGAAGGGACCTCAAAGCTCCCCCAGTGCCACCCCTGCCATGAGCAGGGACATCTTCACCCAGCCAAGTCCTCCTGAAAACCTCCCGGGAGCTGCTTGCACTGATGAACTGAGAGCAGTTATCCACGGCTGCCCACCAGCCTCCCCTCCCTTCAAAATAAACATACGATTAGCGCGAGGAAGATTAACGTAGTGATTTACACTTCAGCACTGATTTTTCTTCCCTTTTTCCTCCCCTCCAATTACGGAATTAGAGGCAGAGGAAAGCAAGGGTGGCCCTTTGGCTGATGTGTGATGATTACTGGTGGAGGTGCCTGCACAGGGGAGGTGGGATAATTAATGCTAATAACGTGTAACGACCTGCCGGGCTGCCTCGCGTTCAGAGCACAGCTCATCTCCCAAGCGCCGTTCATCCTCCACTCGGAGCCCAAGGGTGGGCAGGGCTCTCTGAGCGCCTCTGCTTTTCCCATCGCTGTGGAAATTCAATTGTTTTGAGCAGGTTTTCTCAGGTCTGGCACGGGGCCACAGTTTCACCTCAAAATCAGACGTGAGCAAGAGCTAGAGCTGGCAAAGGGGACCCGCAGCACTAAGCAAGAGCGATCTGTCACCCTCATTCAGTTCAGCACCCAGAGTTTTGGGGCTGTAGTTCTGGTGTCACCCCTTTGTCCTCCCTGGGATGCAGGTGTGAGCTCTCAGCCAATGCATGGATCGTGGTCCTGGTGCAGCCTTGGGATGTAGTTCCTGCACAGCCTCACTGCGCTAATTTTAGTTGCTGAACAATTTGTAAATGAAAAAGATAAATTTTGGGGAAAAGCATAATCTCTACTGCTTTGTGGGTAATTCATGCAGAGAAGCCTGGATTTGTCAAATCTATTAATTCCCGATGAATAATTCAAAAGTGACTGGGAAGGAGCCACGTACCTTCCAGAAGGAGCTCTGCTTCCTTCCCTGCTGTGATGTTGCTGGGAAGAGGGACCTGGCCACCAAACTCCCTCCAAGTCTGGACGCTGCAGAAGACACCGAACCTCCTGCCAGGTGGGAAGCGGGGTTTAATCCCTGGGGTGCAGTAACCAGGCCGGTGGCAGGAGCCCCTTGCTCTGATCACTGCGTTTCTGCAATTTAGCAGATAAAGTAAAAGGAGCAACACAAACAAAATAAAAGGCACCGCAGAGTAGAGTCTACTCTGCTCATTTATTTTGACAAGTCTAGTTGAAGTTCAATTATTTATAGTACTTCACAGGGTACCACAAGATGATCTGTCACGCGTTTTGTAAAAGTAATGGAGCTTTAATAACAGCAGTTGGATGTTAAATTCTGAGAAGTCAGGGAGGAGGGACGGTTGTTTTTTCAGTGTGTCAGTAACAAGGTGAGATTTAGGAAAATATTGTGTATCCAAGTAGAACTGAAAGCACAGAGGGAAGAGCAAATGGAGACGTGCGGCTGGCTCTGGGGAGGGGTAGATAAACCTCCACGAAGGGTGTCTGCTGGCAACTGGGACTCACTGGTGAGTGAGATGTGAGATTGGTGAGACCCCCATCAGGAGCCATTCCACCCCTGAGCTCGGCTCCGTTTTCCAGAGCCTGCTCCGCTCCCCGAGGTACTGGCCCGTCCTGTGCAGACGGGGTGTTGGTGATGGTTTAGGGTGATGTTCTTCGTAGATACCCCCTCCTTTTACTACTGGAACTGGCGCTGGCCTGGAAGGACCACAGCTCTGATCCAGTAGACTGTTACCCCTGCTGGAAGATTTTATTGCATGGGGAGGCTTCGTTTCTTTGGTATTTTCAGCCAAAAACGGTGAGAAAGGATGGGAAGGGGCTGAGTTACAGCATCATGGGGGCTTGCGGGGGGTCCAGCAGGAGCCAGGGGGTCAGAAAGGCTCAAGGCTTTAAGATGCCAACACCGACCTCTAATTTAATCACAATCCCCTGGGCCTCTGAGGAGATCTATCTCTGCTGGCAGCTCAAGAACTGGTTTATGAAGGCAGAGGCGATCAAAAGCATCTAATCTATAAAGACAAGGACATGACAATCTTTGACACTTTCTCAGCCAAAACAAGTCTGGGCGCAAAGCTGCGAGGAAATTCCCCTGATATTTCAAGACACCAGTTTAGTCTTGACGGCAGCTAAGGCGTTGTTAATGCTATGTGTGCACACTTGAAATGTTCCTCAGTCTCTTAAGCAGATTGGGGGCACACTGTGTCATACAACAAACCTTAAATATTGGGCAAGCAGGCCTGTTTCGCAATGCATTTGGCAATAACATGTACAGATGTATGAGATATGTTAGTGGGTTTCTGCAGTGTATCATGCTATATAAAATGAACCTACAGACCAAGATGAGTTTTCCATATGGAAAGAATTGTAAATGTCTACATTTCTAGGGTGGCAAAACTGGATCTTTTGTTTCAGTGCTCAGACCTCTCTCCTTTTCTGAAGCGAGCTGTAAGTTGTTGATAGTTCGGAGACCTTTACCCCTTTGTCAAATCGGCTGAAATTGCCCAGTGACACCAAGGATTACAGGACAGGGGCTGTGACAGCACACGCCTTGGCTTTGGAACGCTGAGTGTGTCGTGCTCTGGGTCCTCCGGAAAACGCTGGACATCTCTTCAATATGTAGATGAATTAACAGTAATACACCTCTGACCTCGTCATGCTTCACTAAGATTAACCCAGTCCGTCCCCCTCCTCCGAGGGGATGGATGTGGACTGCTCTGCTCTGTTTTATTGAAAATAATTGCGTGAGTGAGGCCAGCAAGCGTCACCCAGCAGGGCAGGAGAGCTCAGAATAGGAGCGAAGAAGGGCTGCGGTTGAATGTGGGTGTTTCTTCTTTAGCCATTGAAAGTTGTTCTGGTTTGGTTTGTTTTTTAAAAAAAAGAGAACCCGTATGTGATGGGGATCGTAATGGAATTTCTGTCACCCTAGATGAGGGCAGATAAACTGCTGCTTTGCACCGCCCTGGGGTCCCTCTTTCTGTAATCCAGGCGCATGGTAACAGGTAACAGGAGGCAGGAGATGAAGGGAAGGGTTTCAGCCACCAGCAACCAGCATTAACAAACATGGAATGCAAAAAAATCCAAAGAACGAGTGTGTTTGGCTGATCAGTGACAGGGGGAGTTGTCACACACTTCAGACACTTCACTGGCTTTAAATTCAAGATAGTGAAGTTTAAACTGAAGCTGTTTGGAAGATGTGTGTCCGGTTTGGGTGAGACGTTCATGGCAGTGAAATTTACTGTTCTGCATCGATATGGTTTTTTGAAATGGGAAGGGTGCAAAGTATAAACGTTATCTCTGGACCAGAACTAATGCTGCAGCATCTCTACTCCTTTTCATGCGCCATACTGTTAACAGCCCCTCTCCAAGGGTGGTACAGGCATTAAGAGGGCTGTTCCCCATGGGTTAACTCACAGGCAGGTATCTTGGCACTAATTCCTATTGATGAGGTGCCCCTGGAGTAAATAAATCCTTCTTGTAATAAAAAAATGTAATTTTAATAACTTCCTCAATGTGGCAACTCAGTGGTAACAAGTTTTGTTGGGAATTTGTTTGGATACAGTGTGATTTCATTTAAATTTCATATCTAAATAGCAGATTAGATACCTGCTTGGCACTGCTGTGTTGGCAGTGGTGGGTTTTCTCCAGACCGAGCCATTTTACATAATAAAACCATTAGGAAGAGACGGGGTGATGGAAGCGGTTTGATAGCATGTTTGTACTTATGAAGCTGTCTGCCTTGGTTTACACCTGCATTTCATGCAACATTAGCTCTAAAGAGCCTGTGCAGACTTGTTAAAATTTCCTAAGAGTGAATAACAAGCAGAAAATCCCCTGACCCAAAGGCACACAGTGATAAAAGGTACCGGTCCCGGTCACTGCTGAATGGGGAAAGGAGATGGCGATGCAAATCTGGGCCTCTTCAGCACAAACAGTTGCAGTAAGGCACTGCGATGGAGAAGTGTTATTGGGTTGCAATTAAGGACTTTGCTATTAGAATTCCATTAATGACTAAACAGTGTTTCCACTTTTGACAGTGTTATTAGGTTAAGCTTCATTTCAGAGGCAATAAGCCAATGCATGTGGTTAGCCGTATATATTGTCATTAAGCAGGGTGAGTATGTGGGGAACAAAAACCATCACATAGTCTGGATTTATAGTTGGAAATGATACATGAGCTTTGATGTGGTGCCTTCTTTCTGCAGAAGTATTCCTGTTTTCTCCCTCTGGTGCACTTCGGCATCACCGATGGTGCCCAGGTGCCCCTCTGGTGGGAGCTGACACCGTCCCTGCATCTCCACCTCACCCCCGGCATCGGCACCTTCTGGGTACCCCTAAGAAAATGCGGGATCTTAGCTCTCCATGGGGCAGGTCACCTCACGGCCACGTTCGATCCAGTTATAAACATCACTAGCCGGTCAGCTTAATTATTACCCTACTTGGAGCCATAGTTCTCTGAGAAATGGCTTTGCAGCCATCAGTTAATTCTACCTCTTGATACACAGAAAAAACCCCATTGTACTTCTTTAAAGTAAAGCAGAGGGAAGACGCCTCGTTTGTAGGTCTTCTACAACTGAGTGTTATGAATAGAGCTGATGAAGGACCCGGGCCCCTCAGTGTAATAACGAGACAATTTGCCCTGCCGGGCTGTGCAGCCTCAATCAGTGCGCACGGTTCAGCACAACCTGGGTTTGCTGCGCAGCTGGGTTTGCACGGAAGAGCTTCACTGTCCTTGCAGGAACAGCTCTGCCCTTCATCCCTCAAGCTAACCAACAAATAAACCTCATTGCAACCCTGCCCAAAGGCAAATTCCTGCTGCTGACAGCCCCTCAAGAAACAAAGTCACCATAGTTGCATCTTGCCAGCTTTTTTCTCCCTTGGGCTTAAGCAGAATGAGCCACAGCCAGAAAGCAAAACCGGGACACCGGGAAGTTGCTTCTATTTAATGGGGCCTTATTGGGATCTCTGGGATCTTCCAGTGTTCCAAAAAACACTGGCAGAGCCACAGGGCACCCTAACAGCAGCTCCATGGGTGCTGGGTGCCTGGTTCTGTGGGTGCTTGGGGAGCTCCATGGAGCTGCACGGTGTGGTCCGGCAGCAGAGCTGGGAAATATGAGGAGCCTTTGCTCTGTGTTACTTGCAAGAAAAGACGGCAAAATTAAACATCCTTTATCTGGAGACAGGTCTGGAACAAATAAATTCAACAGCCCTCCTGCCAGACAAAACACTGCTCCAGGTGCCAGTTGTGCTGATGGCATTTAAGCGGCTGTTTGGATCCATCAGCTGGCTCCTGCCCAAAAACGCACATCAGTATCTGGCGGGGCCTTTTCTGCAGCGAGGGGCGCGCGCAGGCACTGCTGTGTGGGAAGGGGACGTGTGCTCTGCAAAGGTTAACAGGAAAAGAAATATTTTGTCATTTTAAAAATGCTGCAATAGCGTTGCAGGCTGGAGCGTTGTGGGGAGGTGATTAAGGCTGGGAGCTGATGTGTGCTCACCAGGGGCCTAATTAGGGAGGTAAGGGCAGCCTTAATTTCTGGTATTTCCAAACTTTTGCATATTTGTCTCTACATTTCTAATAATGATCACTTAATATAAGTTGCTGCATGTATGTGATAACTCACGCTATCACCCCGTCCTGGTGATAGCAAACCCAGCTGGCCCCAAACCAAAACTCCACCAGCAGAGCAACAGGCACGACCCGGGATGCTTCTGGAATTAAACAAAACCCTAGAAAAAGGTCTGGGATTTGGAACCAGGAAACTCTCCTGACTTTTCATCCCCGTGTGCTCAGGAGCCAAGACGAGCTACAAGTTTCCTCTCTTATAAATGTTGCTGCTGTTTTCCATTGATCCCCCCGGCCAGGTCTGCACATCATCAAAAATTCAAGAAAAATGCCCCGAAGTTGCCCTGAAGTAAACATCCAAATTAAAGAAAACGAGACAATTCCCAGCCCATGGCACCTAAATCTCATTAAGAAATCCTCAAAATATTAAAGATCGTATACCTGCATTTCCCTAAAGTGAAATGTCAAATATCAGAGAGGTTGTTAATGAATTGGCAAATACAACCCGGTGAACTGCACCGAAATATATCAGAGGAGAAAGTGGGAAGATTAAATTGCAATTAAATGACTTCAGAATATCCAACCCCGATGAGAAAATGAAACTGACTGTTAAGAGGAGGCAACTTTAACAAAACTGCTGTCTGGATCTTCACATTTAAGCTGCTTCAAAGGCTCTTCTCATCTCGGAGCAGCTCCAAAGAACAGACAAGCAACTGAAACCCATAAAGCAAAGCCATAAGAGTGCCGATAATTAATCTTGATGTGATTAAGAAGTTGGAGGAGATGGGAAATCTAATTGTGTGACAATTACTTGTATTTATCAGTTTTATAACGAAGAATGGAGGAAGAAGTTTCTCTGGAGATCCACGCAGTCGTGGGTTGTTTTTCCAACCCCCATCCCCGTGGCTCAGCACCCGCAGCGAGGGAGTGGGCGCTGCGGCCGGACCTGAGTGTTTGGTGCCACTGGTCCGGCTGATTGAGGGTGGATGTGACGCTGGGCCGCCGTGTCCTGCCAGCTTGACTTACAGCAGAATGAGCACAGAAACCATTTTGTCTTTGCACCCACAGCCTCAGTTTGTGTGTGCTGGGCCAGAGCAAAAATCCTCCGTGCACTTGCAGAGCCTTGTTCATCCCTGTGCCGAGAGGCACTTGGTGCAGGGATCCCCCGAGCCCTCCCGTTCTCTGCTCGCTGGAAACGTTTTCTGGCAGGACAAAAGTGAATTTTATTCTGAGTAACTGGTGCAGATCCATGTTTAGAAAAATCCTGCTGCCCCAGTGAGCTTTCCAGCCACCACATATCTGTTTACTCATGGCCACCAATGCTCAATTAACCCTTTTGTACTGCTGTAGGTGGAACTTCTGGATCAAGAGCTTGGCAGATTCATTCCTGAGCTTTGCTAAAGCCTGACCAACCTTTCAGCTGGCTGAGTGAACAGCCCGTGCAGCTGAGGGTGGGTGCTGCCAGCTGGGCTTGCACAGCACAACCCAGCACTTGACCTTTTGCTGCTTTTCCATCCTTCTGCTTGAGTGCGGTACCTGCTGCTGGGGAAGCAACCAGCGGAGCCAGAGATGGAGCGCACGCCCCAGGGGAAACGGAGATTGGGCAGCTGCGGGTGGTTTTGTAACCATCGTAGGGCTGTGTGGTTTGAACGTCGTCTTCTCTTCCCTTTCCTAACCAATAATGCATTGTCCTGGATGGGATTTCACTCTAAGAAGGGGGATGTTGGCACAGGACTTTGTGAAAACCTCTTTTCTGGCATTGCCATGCAAAGTGTGCATTGAAAAGGAGCTGGGGCAGGGGACAGAGCATGGGGGCAGCTGAACAAGGGACTGTTGTTCATGGTCCATTCCCGGTACAAGAAGTAGGTTCAGATGAACAACAGGAGGCTGTTCCCTGTGCAAGCAGCGCTTATCCGGTGGAACTCCTCGCCACAGGATCTTGCAGAGATGGAAAGTTTCTTTGAGTTCAAAGTCACATAAGGTGCTGGAGGAAAAAATCCATTGAAGGGCTACAACACAGAAACACCGTTTCTGCCTTACGAAGTCTCTCACATGTGCTGGCGGTTGAAATTGTCCTGGAAGAGGGGCATTGCTGCACCATTAGAGGATCGCCTGTTTGAAAGGATGGTGTCGAGGCTGCTCTGCTCCCATGAAAAGTTTTAGCAACACTGAGTCCATGTTCTCGAACAGAAAAACCAAGTGAACAAAAGCCGCTCCATAGCACCATCCGCAGATATGGCCGTGTTATGTACAGCGCGCACCTTTCTCCACCTCCACCTCCTTCCTCTCTCTCCCCATTCCTGACCACTCCATTGGTTCCTACCAGAACAAACTGATGGTTTTCTGGCTTTCTGTGTTCCCTGGGGGACACCCTGGCCCTTTGCTGGGACCTGCTTGGGAGCAAGGACAGGAAGTTTCCAGAAGCACTGGGTTTTGTGATGCACCTGCAAAGATGGATTTGAATATGCACGTTGTGAAGAGGGATTAGTATTATTTTAGCTGTTGTAATGACGCTATCTCAAAGACAGATTGAGTTTTCTGTAGTCGGAGGAACCCATAGGACCTGAGGAACTTGCTGTGTATTGACAGCCTGCAGACATGATAAACAAGCTGACGTTGGAGGAATCGATTCATTTTAATTTGGGAGCAATAGCAGGGAAATGACTGAATTATCTCCTCTCACAGGGATGGTCCCAGCAGCACCACAGAATTGGATTTGTTGTTAACTTTTACGGTTATTGTTTTATCGTCTGTACTTCGGGAAAATATATTGAGGACTCCAATGGCTACACCTCACAAGGGAAGCATGTGGGAATAATAAAAATAATAGCTCTTTTCAACTCTACATATCAAAGTATTTCATGAGGCTGGTTTTCCGTGCCTTACAGACAGGCTCCTTGACAATGTCACATCAAATTTGGGGACATAAAGCCACAGAGGTGCTGCCTCAGTTTCCCTCCCACTGAGGGCTCATCATTTGGATGCTCCTCCACATCTGTGATCGCTCTACAACCTCTTTGGTCTATTACTGACCTTTATCAAGGCATGCAGCGTTCATACCACAGGTAGGGTGGGAGTATTTATTTCCCAGTAATTAGTGCCCATTTCAGCTTTGTTTGCAGTCACCTGCCCCTCCTTGCAGCCGTTGCAGAGCGATGGGGAGAGGACGCGGGCGAGCGGTGCGGCGGCATCGTTGCCTTGGGAGCCGGGCGAAGGACGAGACAGTCAAAGCGGATTGAATCCCACCCCGTCTGTGAGGAGCAAATCCAAACATCTGCTCCTTCCGCTCTTTTTTCTGTCCCCTCCAGGCAAATCACAGGAGCCTCTGCCACAGCAAAAGGCTTTTAATCAAAGCTAATTACCCACTTCAAACGTTTTTTCCAGGGGTCTGAGGGTCAGTCCCAGCACGACACCCCCGTGATGGCATACATCCTTGGCTGTGCTTCCCGGAGCAGGGGAGGAACGTGGCCGTGGGCTTTGATGACAGCCCTCTCCCATCCCACGGAGCAGCCCTCCATGCAAAAATCGCAGGAGAGAACTGCTGGGCTGCTTGGTGAGATGGTGACATCCATTAGTTCGGCTTGGAGGGTTTAGCGATGCTGACTGACTTAATTGGATTTTGGTGTGACACAAATCTGCCCAGTCTGGAGCAAAGAGAGAAAATTAAAGAAACTCAGAGGTTTTCTGCCTTACGGTTCCTTGAGAGCACTTGGCAGAGCACAACTCCCATCGTGGGTGTGACGTGGAGCGCATTTTGTGGTGCTGGTGATGATGATCAAGCTGGGGCCAAGTGGGACAGATGAAGCAACCCACCGTAATGTTTCTGGCTTGTGAACAGAGCCAGTGGCTCCAGGGGCTTGTCAGGAATATACTAAATTCTGCTGTCTCTTGAATGCATTTTGACCTCTGGGTCCTTCCTACGTGAAGCGCATCCTGCTGTGTCTCCCGCAATGGCCGCCAGCAGATCCTAAAGGAAGAGCCAGTCCGTCCCTGGCCAGCTGCCTGGTCCGTCCCTGGCCGTGCCGCAGATGTGCTCTGCAGCCCAGGCAGGTTTCCTCTCCACACTCTTCCTCTCCCATCTTCCTCACAGGACCCAGGGGTCCTTGTCTTAACTGAAAAATGTCCCACATGCTGCAGATCCCAGGTCCAGCCCTGGCTCTGTGGGAATCAGCGTGGAAATCAGTGGGAGGCGATGGGATTCCTCAGTCCAAGGTGTGTGGAGATGATACCCACTGATGTCACTGGGTTTAGGACATGCCCTTGACTTTGCAGATCCTGGAAGCACTGAACACAAGCTCTTCAAGTGCAGGAGAGCTCCTTGAGCCAGGGCTGACCATTAGTGGCCTTCCAGCTCCCTCTGCAGATACCATTAAAGCAATGTTTCCACACCTGGATCAATTCACTGTGTCCCGGACCTCCTTTCCCCCACAGTAAAGACAGATTAAGTCTGTAACTGCCTCTGACAGATCACCTCGGCCAGGCTGCTCCCGGCTCTGCTCCGTGTACGGTGCCTCTTGCCGTGCTCCTGGCACCCTGTGGTGCCCGTCGGCAGAAGATGGGTTGTCTCTCTTGCGTGGGGAGGCAGGGAGCAGGCAGATGGTGCGGGCAGGGCCTGTTGTCTGCCTGATGCTTTGCTTCAGCTGTGCTTTTGGAAGCCTTCTGCAGCCCTGCCCTTGGAGCGCCGCTCGGATGCACATGCCAAGATCTGTTCCTTGCCGTGAGTGCCAGAATTCGGCAGCAGCACCAAAATGCCCACTCCTCCCTTGGTCTGCAGCGGTGCCCTCCGGGGACTCGTCCTGGGGTGGCAATCCTGCAGTCACAAGGCAAGTAGCAGCAGAAACTGCAGATGTTGCCTTCAGCTATGGCTCCAGATTTTCTCCCTTTTAATCACCTCCCTTTCTCTCCGTCTCAACTTTCTGGTCAGAGTTATCAAGTCAATTTTTGATAACATGATCTCTACTGTTTCGACAACACAGAAGGCGGCAGGGGGGAGTGCTCTTATTGATGTTATTTCTTATGTATTCTGCACTGAGGTTAAGCTTTGACTGAAAACCCTCTTTCAGCCTCAATGTGGTGTTCGTATCTTCTCTGGGATTCACAGGGAGAACTTGCAGCAAGAGAGGGAAATTGCACAGTAATATCGAGACTGTTATGAGTTTGATGACCCTGTGCTGATGGATGACGTTAAGTACAGGTATGTGTGAGACTGATACAAAGTCAAATACAATCAAGTTTTTCAGTTTTCAATCCGAAATGTCCAGCTCACAGTGAGCTGGGGAGAGGACCTTTAAAACACTCCTGCTGCTCCCATTGGGGTAGAGATGTTCCTCTGACGGAGTGGAAAGTCACGGAAAACTGGAAGAAGTTTTGATGTAAACTTAATATGCTTTAAAAAAGTATCCGGACCAAGGCAAAGCCCGTGAGTACATCACTGAACTGGGTCTTTGCGCCTGGGACTGGGCTGTCACAGGTGTAATATCCCTCGAGTCAAATGGAGAGCAAAGCTTGGGAAGGGAAGACAAGCAGGGCCACAAGCCCTGAGCTTTTTAACCTCCTTGGATGCTCCCTCTTGAGCAGATCCCATTTTGAGGGTTATTGATTGAGACCTGTCTTGTCCGGGACTGGGGCATCCCTGCTCTTTTTTATTATTATTCTTTTTTTTTTCCTATAACTTGTATCAGCAGAAAAAACACACTTAAAGCCCAGCAGTGCTCCTCTAGGAACAGTTCTCCTGACTCTCATCTTGAGTTTTGCTGCAGAGGTTTCTCTGTAGGCTTTGGCAGGTGAAGGGAGATGTGCTCTGGCTGCCCTTGGCTTTCCTTGGGGCGAGTTCTCCCGAGACAGACTGAATCTCTCTTATGAACAGGGCAAGAGCCTGAGAAAGGGAGGAAGAAACCAGAGCTGCTCGGCTCTGTCTGCATCACTAGCCAGCAGAAATAAAGGGATGAGAAAGAGAGAAAGAGAGAGTCTGTTCTGCCTGAGATGTTCCAGATCTACCCAGTTTCACAGATCAATCTATTTTAAGATGTTGTCAAGCACCGTTCATGGTAAGGTGAAAGGTTGCAGATTTGTACTAGAAGCGTGTTTCTCCTCTCAGCTCTCCGCTGGTTCCCGAATCTGCTCTGAGGACTCAGGAAAGGAGCGTGTTTGGGGCACAGATTTAGCTCAGTGTGGCAGATGGTGCAGAAACGGCCTTTGCTAAAATGGTTGGATGCAACAGCTTAGCTGGGGATTACGAGGAGGGTTTCCTTCCCCCCTTCTGAAAGCTGTCACTGCTTTGGCTGCTTTGTAACTGCTTTCGTAGTGAGGGTGGCCCACAGAACAGTGGACTGTCCTTGGTGGTGGTGGACAAGATCCACCGTAGCCCAGTTTATCACCGCAGCGAGTTTTTCTTGTTTGTGGAGCGCTCTGGGAAGGACCAGCCTGTCTGTGAGCGAAGGCTCTGCCAGATGGGGAATTAGATTAGCTGCTGTCTCACCTCGAGCATCTTTCTAGACGGCTTGCACAGGAGGCAGAAATGCTTCATTTCAGGTACTTTCTCCTGATTCTCAGCCAGCTGAAATACAACTACGGCTGTTTTATTGCCATCACCTACAAGTGTGATCATAACAGCAAGGAAAATACATCTGTCTGTTGTTCACTGGGAAAATTACTGCTCCTAAATGAGCTATCAGAGAAGGCTGCAGCTGTGCTCAGAGACAGGCTGGTTGCATGAAGGTACAAACCTTCGTGGTAGGTTAACACGATCAAAAGCTCTTGCTCTGTCATGGATTCTCCTGATAACCTCAGATAAGTCCTTTGGCCACAGTTTGGTTCAGTTTTTGGTTGGGAACTGGGGGTGATGGCACAGCTCTGGCCACAGGGCTTGTGAATCGACCAGCTTAGAGTCCCACTGTCCTCCAGCCGGGTCTCAGACACCTAACTGCATCCATAAATGTGAGCTGTCATCCCATGGACGGAACATCCTGTGCCCAGCTAAGCATTTTCACTAATTTTAGTGAATTTCTATGGATTAGTTTTCTATTTAATTGGGTGATTTTATCATGGTGAAATCTTTGAAGCCAAAAAAAGGGGGTTTTGCCATAAAAGACCCAGTGCGCATCACAAACAGGGCTTTCCCCTCCTTCCTGGGGCCAGCCGAGCCTTTCCCTGCAGAGACAAGGGACAGATGCTCATGAATATCACTGGACACAGGGAAGATGATGGCGCTGAATCTGCTGTTCTCTCCCACCAAGAAACAGTTGGTTTAAGAGATGCCTCTGGCAGCTGGATATGTTTGTTGCGGCTTCAGAGGCTCTGCTGCTGACATCTCCGCTCTGTATCTCAATAAAGGATTTCTCTGCCTCTTCTCCCTCCATAAAGCACAACCTATATTTAGAGTGTTTAGAGTTGTGTATTTAAGCAGCAGGCTTAATTAAATTCTCCTGATGAAGGAATCAGCCCCTGTTGTCTCTTCCTGATCTAAACCACAGATTGTAAATGCAGCCTGCCCAGGGCTGGAGGGGACAAAATTCAAATGAGGACCTTCTGCTCTGCCCTTAGAGAAAAGGCTTTTGAACCCAAGTGGAGGATCCCAGATGAGTGGAACTGCCGGGCTTACCCCAGAGCTGCTGCTCAGGAGCAGTGAGGATAAAGCTCTCTTCTTGCCTTGAAGCCTGGATAAAAAGACCCTTTTTCTGGGTATTTTTTGCTAGTATCAGAGTTTAGGAGCAGGGAGGCAAATCTCTGCTTTTTTCTGCAGAGAAGCTCCCAGAAGACATCATTATATGTTTGTTTATTGAATTAAAAAAGAACGTAATCCTTTCCTAGGCTTTCTGCCATTCCTATATGAGGGCATGCACAAATAATGGAAACACATCTTCTCCAGTTATTTATCTGAAGAGAAATGCTTAATGCATTACGATGTATTCCACTTGAACTGGAGTCCAGTATCCTGCATTCAGTACATTAAAGCTGTAACTCAATTACACCAGAAGCTGGAGTCCTAATGAAGATCAGGACCTGCTGGGGCTGCAGGGATCAGCAGGAGGAAATGGCCTTTGTTCCCAAGATCTCAGTTTGAGCAGGGGTCTGTCCATCTTTTCCAGGTGCAAAGAGCTGAGCATCCAGAAAAGGTATTTCTCTGTCATGCAAAAGAACATAAAACCTAATAATGGATGGGAGGGAAGAGTGAGGGAGAAGCTGTAGCATTGACCTCAGGGTGCTGTGAGACGGGAGGGATGGAGCATCCAAAATGCTTCACACTGGCCAAAATCAGGCTGGGCAAAGGAGCCTGGGTCCATCTACATGACATGGCCAAAGGTGACTGACTCAGGACCATACAGATTTGCAGGACAGCGAGGGGTCTGGGGTCTCGAGGGCTCTTGACACACAAATCCTCTTTCTCAGCCGTGCTGCAGAGCGATCTCCAGACCTACCTTAAGGGCAAGGAGCCCATCTGGTTCCCAGCTCCATATGCCAACACTGGCTGACAAAGTGTAGGGACAAATTTAATGTATAGAGGAGGAGGAGATGGCCGGAGAACATCCTGATAGGTGTAAAAGCTGATCTTTGCTCTGACAGCACGACCCAGCCTGTTCCCCTCCTCCCTGGAAGTCTGGATTTGAATGCACAGCAGGCGTGTGCACAGCAGCTCTTCCTGGAGCAGGGAACCAGTGGCCAGCGCACTCTGCCACCTGCCAGAGATCAGCCCCGAGGACGTGTTGCACCGTGTCACTGTCAGAAGGACCTCAGTGCCCCTTCTGGGTAGGAAACAGCCTGAGCATCAGCTGTGTGGGCACTCGCAATCTCCACTGACCGGAGCGGGAGAAGGAGCTTGTTAATCCGCCACTGTTGAAATGCTGTCGTACAGCTCAGCTGGAGGGAGCAGGGGTTATGTTATCCTCTCCTCTGCTCTTTGCTCTCCTCCGCAGCTCCCCAGCCACGACTTGCCAAGCTGATTGAAACACATGGGATGCTACAGGTCCAGTTCTCCAGGACGGTATTTCAGGCAGGATGCTCAGTCTTCCAAAGCTAATATCATACAGGGCTAAATGCAGCACCCGTGCTCTGCCAAACCCCCAGAGAAATGGTGTTTTTCTGTGCCTGCTGTTGCTCCTCGTGTTATTGCTGTAGTTGTAGAAATAATATGCTTTATTGATGACTCTTTATTTCCTGTTGGAGCGGCATAAATATGTATACACACATTGTGAGTGTATCCATACAAGTGAAAATTATTGCTAAGCCCAGCCCAAGGAGGACATTAAAATGAAGCTGGATTTGATTTTAAGTAAAGACATAGAGGGATGACATTCAGCTTCTCTAGGATCTGCCTCTATTTGCATTTTTAATGTGTCTCGAACAACTAAATGCATCAGCGTGGGACAAACACAGGGACCAAATCAAAACTCGAGTGGTGGCAAACTGCTGTGCTCTCATGCTGGGAAACTGTCCCCTAAATGTGGTGCAGAAGGCTCTTGTTTGGCCCCTGCAAGTGCTGTGCTAGAGGGGGGACACCGGCTGTCCTTAGGGAAGGTCATGTGCCTTGTTTTTGGCTGTCAGACCCCGGCCAAGGTTGCCCCTTTCCAAACCCACACCGCCCTGATTCTTCAGACCCTTCCTGCTGTTGCACCTCCGCATTCTGGCTGCATCCCTTTAGCTGTTCAACGCTTCTGCCATATGCACGTGTGAATTATGCTGTTACCTCCTCTGCTTCACAGGGGCACTGAGCAGGCTGGATGCTTTGGGATCCCTGGATGAAAGAACCCTTAGAAATGCAAAGGAGGAATATTCCCCATTAGCAAACGCAGGGTGGAAAAGACAACGCAGCAGGAAAGGGTTGGAGTGAAAAAGACAGCAGAGATGAGAGCAGGAGCAGAAACGCCCATCACAGAGCAGATAAAGCAGGTGGATACAGCAAGGATAAAGCTGAAGTGGGCACTGCCTGTTACAATTCATTAATGCAGCAAAGCCAGAACACATCAACTCTGTACCAGAAAGAAAATAATGGAATAAATTTCATACAAACAAAATGGCATGCTCTGAGTGTCAGGAGCTGCTGAATTTTGCTGGATCAATAGAAAAGGGACCAGCACTTCACAGGATTAGACCCTTCGCAGGCTCAGCAAAGTCATACGGGGTGTCCATGACAAAACAAGGACTGGAGTCTCAAACTGCCAAGTCCCATTTCTGCACCTCAAGATGTTCTTTTCTGCTGTGTAAAGACTTCTTATAATCTGTAGCTAAGCATCTCCTTGATGACAGCATTCGATTCTGCTTTTCTTTGCAACTCATCCAACGCTGTAAAAATGGCCTTTATCACACTTGGATATCTCTCGTTAATAAAGTGCCAGGAATTCATTAAGTACAAGGACTGAATGGGGTCGGAATGACAAGGAGAAACTCCACCACAAGAGGAAGTCAAGAGGCTGAGCCTTGGCAGCAGCATCCTCTGCAGAGATGGGGTATCGCTCGGGGATGCTTGGAAGGATGTGGGATACTTCAGGCTCTCGGAGAGCTGTTGAAAGGAAGCTGGAGGCTGAATCTGAGTGCTCTGCTCCTGGGGGTTTGTAGGGAAACACTGGCACAGCTTTGTCCCTCTGTGAGTGTTTTCTAGGTGTGAGTGGTTTGAAGAGCAGGCTGGGCAGTGAATAGCGTTGTGCTGCACATCTGTAGCGTGCGCTTTGTTCCCAGGAGTGGGCAGTTAGACACCGCCTCGTAACATTAAAGTGTGTTTCCTGCCGCTCTCCCGAGCCGCCTTAACCCCTCAGTTCACCCAAAAAGCAGCTGCCAGCTCGCATGTACCACATCACAGAGTGAGGAAATTCAGGCCGAGATATCTATTTTCACTGCTGTTTTCATGCTTTCAGCAGCTGCACGATGCTTCTGTTGTCCAGTTGTCCAAAAGACCTTCACAATAAACACCACAGAAGCCATTTTAGCTACAGGCTTCATTAAGAAGTTCATCGCTTGCACACAATGGCTGCTGCCTGATTTCAGAGATACTGCAGTGCTGTATTACATTTGAAATGGAGAACAATTTTGTGGTAATCTGTGACTTTGAAAAGGAATAGGTTTTGTTTTAAAGGATGAGACTCAAGCTGCTCCAGAGCAGTTAAGGAACTACCAGTCCTGGACATTTTTAAGAACTGGTTAAACAGCCCTTCAGGTCTATGATTTATACCTTGTTTGAGCTGCTCTTTCAAGAATATGAAGAAAAAGTCTAAAGCAAGTTTCCTAACTAAATTTCCCGGACTAGAAACCACCAGAGAGCATTATAAACACGAACAACTCTATGACATAACTAGCCAGCCACAAGCAGTACCATTCTTCACATAAAAGTTTTCAAAAGCAATGAAAAACTCTGGGAATCTCAGGTCTGGGCATTCAGCATTTTCTAGGAACTGAACTCATTCAGGTCGGGCTGCAATAATCTGAATTTTCCAGTCCACCTGGGAGTTATCTCATCTCACCCATGCTGTTAGCGGCTTTATGGCATCATGCCACGGCAGAGGATAAACCAAGTCAACAAACCTGAGTTAACAAATTAACACGGATTTGTTGAAAGAGCTTGAAAGAGAAATCAGAAAAGGCTGGGAGGAATAAAAAGGAAAAACCTCCAAAACAAATCAACAGCCTCAAAGCTGAGTAAGTCACTTCTACCACACAACCAAATTACCTCCTAATAGCTCCACAAACCTTAGGAGGGGAGCGAAATCAGAGCCAAGCGCCCTGCCGCAGCAGCATGCTGTGCTGCTTAATGAATTCCTATTGTTCTTTACCTGCTTTGTTCCTGGGCCGCGGTGTCGGTGTGTTCCTGCTGACGAACACGGGCTGCTGTGTTAGACTTCAGGAAGGTGTGGATGCACCCACGGTGACTGCAAATAGTTCGTAAATCCTTCCAGAGAGGGGTAGCAGTAGGGGACGGCTGTCTGTCTTCCATCTGCCTTTGCGAGCTTCATCTACACTGGCAGGCGGGATAGGAACAGGGACAGGGCATTTCTTGAGTAGACTTCACAATTAGCAAAACTCCCCCTGGCATTATACCTGCCTGTACCAACAAGTGCTGCCCCAGGGCATGGCTTGAGAGTAGCTCAGGACAGGAACCTTTTCTTCCAAAACAGGAACAACTATCTAAATGTTTGCTGGGAACAGTATTAGGGCCATTTTAGCAGTTCAGAGCATAGACAGCCCTGTTTAATGGCACAGGCCCATGGCTGAACAGTGCTCAATATGCTGGTGCAAATATACTCATGGGCTGTTGCTTATGATCACCTACACCACAAAAATTATAAAGGAGACTCCATCTCTGCCACCGCCCCTGCAAAGAGCCCTTTGATGGTGCTATATGTCCAGCACAGCTTCTGTGAAATCAATTCTGGTTCCAAATCCAGCATTAACAGAACTGACGGGAGTGTGTTACCGGGCTATAAACAGCCTTTACATTGGGCAGTTGGCTCTACAGGAATGGGAGAGGCTTTCTCTGGTTGTCTAATGCAGAGCAGTGGTGGTTGTACAGTATTGAGTGTTGTGGTACCATGAGGTCCTGGCTGGTTTGAAACCATCAGGGACCTTAATGTAGTGGGAAGATCTTCCTCAGCCTTCATCCAGTCTCTGCTTTCCCCAGGGAGATTACTTCAGTGATATGGTCACAGTCTGAGAGATGCTGAGCTACAAAACTTCAGATCTGCCTCCTGCAGATCACTCGGCAGCAAACGGGCAGTAGCTTCTGCCCACCCTGAAAGTGGATCTGAGCTCTTGCCTGAAGCAGGACTTGCATATTCTGTATTTTATTCCATGCCCAGCATCTGAAAGCCACCAGCATCCCTATGAGCCTTCCCTTGCCAGTGCTGCTTCAAACCAAGTGCAACAGCGGCAGTGCAGGCGTAAGAGCCATCCCCAGAGGATATTGGTTCTTCCTTCGCTGTTGAGTGAAGGTAAAATATAATCTCTGCTGCTGTGTTGAGAGGAGCACAGGAAGGATTCTGCCTGTCTGGATACTCTAATTAATCAGATTTGGTTCAGTTCCCTCGTCTTGGCTCTGAGCTGTGCATTAGTTCACGATCAAGCGCTGCACCGAGGAAGGCTGATGTTTTCCCTTCTCTCCTGCCAGGCGGGGGAAAGCAACGCAAGAGGGTTTGGAAAGCCACTGCTGAGTGATCTTGCTCTTAATTGCGCTCTGCAGGCTGGAGG
The DNA here is from genome assembly GCF_037038585.1 of Patagioenas fasciata. Classification (NCBI taxonomy): domain Eukaryota; kingdom Metazoa; phylum Chordata; class Aves; order Columbiformes; family Columbidae; genus Patagioenas; species Patagioenas fasciata. Next base: position 764,361 of record NC_092544.1, on the reverse strand, counting down.
ACACATCAGGTTGTTCTTGTTTGTTTTTCTGCTGAGTTCATTTAGAAACAGGGGCTCCCATCTTTGTACTGAAGAAACACCATTTGCTGCACTTGCTGTTGCAGCCGCTGAGAGTTGCAGGTACAGGGGAGGGAGGGAATACTAGAAAACCAAACCCAGACACGGGGTGGCTTTTATTCACACAGAGAGTAGCAAAGGCTCAACAGCAGCAAGTAAGAATGTGCCAGCCTGCAATGCACTCAGACAAAAGGATGTTCCTGGTTATGAACACCCAGGTCCTGTTCATCCTTGTGACTAAATCTGCCACCATGATCTTCCAACCAGCGTGTCCTGCCATGGGTCTCATACCTTGGGAGTAGGTCTGGCTCGGTTGCAGAACAGCATCCACATGCATTTTAACCTGGAGAAGAGCAGCAGGCAACACGCCGAGCCGTGGCGGTGCCTTCGTGGTTGCTCGGCTGGCTGCTCGGGCCTGCCCCGCACCCCAGAGCCTTTCTCGTCCCCGCAGGCCCCGTGCTGTCCCTTCTCTGCCTGTCCCCCAGCTGTGCCACCCAGCACCGATGTGGCTGTGATTACAGCGAGCTGTTGACTGCCAGTTTCCCAGCCGTTCGTTATAGAATACGTTATGTCAGCCCACTGCTCTCCACACTGCAAAAACATATATTATTCCTACAAGTTCCTTCCTGTGGCAGGATGCAAACCCCTCTCTCTCCCCCTCCCTCCTTCATCATGGAAGGAGTAGACACACCTTTCTCTGCTGTTTGAGGCTAACGGCTTCTTTTGTTTGGCCCCAGAGCCCCCTGGCCAGGGCCGTTAGGGGAAGCGAGCGCTGAGGCCTCCGCGAGAGACGGGTGGAGGCGGCGGGCTGGGGGTGCGCAGAAGCTTCTGGAGAGCCCCGTCAGAGCTCATCAGCCAATAAAAACCGGGACTCTCATCGAGGCCCCGCCCCTTGCCGCTGGTCTCCCGGAGCATGCGCGGGATGGAGCCACCGGGAACCGCCCCGGGACGGAGACGTCGCTGCCTTGGCGCTGCCTGTGGGTAAAGCTTCTCGGAGGGTTGCGAGTGTATTTACTTTCCTTGCACATTTGCACGCGTATTAATCCTCACAGGATTGCGAGTGTATTATAAATTAACCCTCGCAGAATCGCGAGTGTACGCTTTCCGTCCTCAATACGTGTATCCCTTTAAAATAACCCCGCACCGTGTTCAGGCGAGTGTGTGCGCCTCCCGGGCTCAGCTCCTCCCGGACTCAGGGGCGGCTCCGGCGATGTTTTGGTGAAGCCGTGTGCGTGCACTCTGTGGACCACCTGCTGTATTAGTTGCTGCCCCTTAATAATTTTCCTCAACCGATACCCAAACCTGTATTCAAGTCACTTTTGGAGTGCTAAAACCCTGTTTCTCACTGGTTTAATACAGGTTGTTTTGGACCCTGTTGTCCCTTAAACTAACCCCGGGGTGCCCCGTTACCCTTCCCCAGGAGGCTTCACACGAATATGCATTTCCCCTGCTCTCCCGTACTTGAATCAAGGACATCTCCATCCATCCCTTCCCAGACCTCTTGTTAACGCTTCTGATAACTCCATTGCTAATATGCATTTATGTTCTCGGCAGTGCAGAGCAACATGTATGTAGGAGTCGGGGTAATTTGCATCCTGCCTAATTCAGCCCTGTCCCCATAGGACCGTGCTCCTTATTCTGATGAGTGGCGTGGGGGACAGCTGGTGTGTGCCAAATGCGATCTTAAATGTTCTCCTGGGAACAGACTGTTTCACGCTAAGTGCAAAATAAAGCAGAAACAATGAAAATATTTGACAGTATTAAAGAAACCTGAAACCCAGCTTGGGACTTTGGGTTTAGCTCTGTCTTTGCTGCATGAGGTTTTGGGACTGTGGGCAAATCCTGTGGTGTCTCTGCCTCCTTCCGCCTGCAGTCTAGAGGCATCGCAGCCACCGGAGAGCAGCCCAGGAAGTCAGGATTTCCATCTGTTAACAGAAACAAGTATTAAGGAGGAACACAGAAATGTGGCTGCTCCTGAGAAGCTGAGCTGGATGGGCTCTGTCTGCAACTTGTTTTGAAGGAGTCTTCTGTAATTAAACAATTAACAGTTGGGCTTGATGATCTTAAAGACCTTTTCCAACCAAAATGATTCTGTGTGATGTCTGGATGAAATTCTCTATATTGTCGTAAGGCCGTGCAGGTTGGGTCACTACAGCTCTGCATTTGCTTGGTTGGATGAGGTGCAAGTGGACGCAAGTGTTGGTAATTCCCACCATGAAAAGCAAACCCTCCACTGCCTGCACCCAGCCGGGGAGCAGCCCCGCTGTAAATCACGGTGTGAGGCAGAGGCTGGGTGAACGGTTGTCTCAAAGGGGGCTGGAAGTGTTTGGCACCTCTGGAGGGCCAGGTGTTGGGCTGTTGTGAAAGATAAAGAGAAATGGATAGGATCCATTTGTGTTTCTGAGGGACCAATGCCTCCGGAGAGGGCAAGAATACAAATATCTCCTCTCTGTTTGCAAAAGGCTTTTGGACTATAACAGAGAGGCACCATGTGCCTGTCCATGGAGGTTGAACATCTGCACAGGCTGATGCAACTCCCTGTGCTACCAAAGACCCAGTTATAAAGCATGTTTCTGGCTGCATTATCATTATTTATACATTTGCTGAAGAAACAGAGATGATCTTGCCTGCAAATGGCTTAAAGAATGTGTTTTATTTTAGAGGAGTCAGGGACGTAAATAGAGCCCATTATGCTGAGATGCTGTAAGCAGGACTGAGATAAGGCTTGCATGGAGCTGATTTTTCTGGGGAGTTTGTGCAGAGATCAATTACGCTCCCGTTTTCTTAAAAAAACACAATAAATTGTGGCCTGGGGTGTGATTTGGCTCCGTTCCTGAAGCTTTGTATCCAAGCACACAAGAGGCTCCTCAGTATGTAACAGCTTGAAATCTAAGTGTGCGGGTCTGCTCTCCTTAGCTGGAGGGCTGTGTCTAGGGTTGTGTGCAAGGACATCTGGGGTTTATGGGACTGTGACAATTTGCGGTGTGGTAGATACAGAGGGGACTCACTCGTGCTGGGTGCTGTACAAACACAGCAAAACCAGCATCTCTGCCTCAGGACTCGCTGTTTCCTGCCTAACCCATTGCACAGATTTCCCCGTTCCCAGCCTCAGCTGGAGGCATCAGGTTTGCATGGGAGCAGAGAGCAATTTCTTCTTGGGCCACACAGAACTACCCCATCGCCAAGTCCATCCCAGCTCCCAAAGTATCCACATACGAGTAACGTCACCCGTCCCACGTAACCTCTCCCCATTCTTCACCGCTATACTTAGAGAAATTTAAGATGCAGCTTTGACGTTTTTCAATGAACTCTTTAATTTCTAGGAGTTTTCATCATGCCAAGATCGCCGTGATGGTTAGCGCTGAGCTGAAATGCTGCAGAGCACAGCAACTGATACAGTGTGCAAATAGAAATGAATGCGTTGAGAAGGCAGAGCTTGGGGAAAGTTAACAATTTCATTAAATTACCTTTAAAAGCTATGCTATTTGTCAGGTGCCAGGAGCACGCTAACAGTAGTGGTGACGTGAACGGTACTGATGGCCTGATGCTGCAGTGGGAGCAGCATTATTTTTAGCCTGATTAAGTCCTACTTTAGATTTTTAACCTAGTTACCAGATGTAGATAAAAACAAAACGAACGCGATCTGTTCCCTGCAGCGCAATGTCCTCGGGCTCTGGCGCGGGCGGCTTTCAAGAGCAAATGAAATGTAATGAACGGTGTACGAGAGGACGTAAGAAGATTGGATTTGTTTTAATGGTTTTCTATAAATACTCTGTCTGGCTGCTAAATGCAAGTGATTATTCTTGTGCTGGCCCCCAAAAGCCTCAAACGGCCCCTTCTACCTAAGGCAAGAGGTGATGTTGAGGGATCAGGAGGTGCCATGGGAGCACCGGCGTGTGTTTCTGCGCTGGTTGGGGCTTTGGGTTCGGGTGACTAATTGCATGGCGGTTTGCAGCATGCATAACTTCAGGGACTCGCCTCCCCGAGGATTTCTGGGCTTTTCTCATTCAGGCTCGTGCTTCTCTCTCCTGACTGAAGGCTGTGCTGATGGCTCCCGCTGGAGCAGGTCCGAGGGTGGTGATCGCACCCCGGCTTCCCGAAACCTCATCTGGGAGCGCTTCCCTTGCTCCTCCCGAGGGGATCAGTGCTGGCTGCCCTAACGGGGTCTGAACACCGCAGCAGATGTGATCCGGCTGCCCTAACGCCAAGTAAAGAGCAAAACGCTCCTTGGAGCCAGAGAGAGAAAAGACTGTATCCATCACCCTGCTGCTCCTCATGCTGCCAGACAGGGGCTGTCACGGCCGATGAACGTTTCCTCCCAGCACAGCGCCCTGGCGGGACTGGGGGTGAGTTTTGCTGCATCCGTTGCAGAGGTTTGTGCTGAGCGGTGCTCGCCCTGCGCCTGCACCTGAGACAGGACAGGGCCCTGCTGTTTGTCCAAAGGGTGATGGGTACGATTCATGTGAAAGTACAGAGCAGGGACATGTCCACATGTCCCCATGTCCCCGTCCCTCTGGGGGAAAGCTGGAAGATGCACAGTGCAGAGCAGATCACCCCCATTAGACCCAATTAAAACTGATAGCTGAATAACAAACATTTACTTGTCTGCAGAGCAGATGAATCTCTGCTTGGCTCTAATCCTGTCCAGGATACACTGCGGAACCTTGTATCTTGTCTTGTCTCTTCCTGCCTCAGTCTCCTCATCTGTTAAAGGGTTTAACAGCACTTACAGGAATATGCAATGAGGAGAAAAATAATTTAATGTCCCATAGTAGGAGCTGACCAACATGTAGGAGTTGACTTTTACGGGAGTCTGAAGTAATCCTCCTGCACCGAAAATCTGTGACTGCTTCCACTTTTCTTATGAAAAACCGGAGCTGACCACAAAAGAACCCTCAGCTGCTGAGGTGTGACTGCGTTTCATGTGGGTTCGGGACCTTTCCCTCTGTTTTGTTCCCCTTTCCGTTGGCAGAAAGAAGGGAGGTAGGAGCGAGGATGGGTATGTGCGGGTGGGAATGGTTCCTTTTCACACATGCTCTCAGATATGGTAATTAAAAGAACATGCATTCCCAAAGCTTCTCTTTGAAAAAAAAATGGTTTTCATTAAAAACAACCTCAGCTTTGATTGAAAACTTCCCTGTAGTTCACATCATCACTCTTGCTTGTCTGTTGTGTTCGGTTTTGGGTAACAGCATCACTTCTGCTTCTTTTTTCACGGACCCGCTTCTTCCCCGTTAGAGATGACCAGATGGCATCAAAGCGTCCGCCCGCGCCGGCTGCGCTGTGCCGGGCTGGTGGCACCAGCCGCTTCCGAACGGGACGTGACGCGCAGCGTCGCATCCGCTGCGCCGGGCAGATGGGGAACGTTGTCCCCCATCCTCCTCATTAAGCTTCAGCCCTGTTGCTACAGGCTCGTTCTCCCAGAAGGAAGATGGTGATGTGGTTTGAATTAGTGATTGTGCCGTGGGAGAAGCTCCTAATGAAGTAATGAGAAGATAAAGATGCAGGCCAGGCAGGCCCTACCTTGACCTAGTGACACACATGCAGAACCACTTGTTGCACTGTACTTATTAGCAGATAATTAGCTCTGATGAGGGAAACACCTTTGTTTCTAGTCATTGCAGAAAAACCCGGGAGCTGGGTTCCAGAAAGCCCTGCAGCACAAGGTTCCACGTCCATAATGTTGCTTCTGGACTGTATTTTTCTTCTTGACGTTTTTCTTCTCACTCATTGAGTATTAAGTGACCTATCAAATTCACTTTGAAATTAATAACACGATCATGACTCTAATGCTTTCCTCTTCGCCTGCATCGGGCTTTGCACTGACAGGATCCGTGCTGATGTTTCCCCTTCTTTCTTTCTTCTTAAATGCAAAAGCCCAAAAAGAAAAAAGGGGGGGGTTGGGAGGGTAGAAAAGCAAGATGTTTAAAATTTAAACTCCATGAAAGTAATTGTGTTGAGGACTGAGATCTCCCTGCACGCCACCAGGCACCGTGGAAATGCTCCTGACATCCAAGCTCCAGCGGCAGCGGGAGCATTCGCTGCAGAGCCAGGCTGTGATTTTCACTCCCCTTGAATGCTGATGGCACGTCATTCTTCTGGATCCAGAATAACTGAAAAGCTTAAAGTATCCGTGAGAGGCTACAGGTGGATTTAGGTGGACAACGGGGCAGAAGTGAAGTGGTGCTGGCCAGCTCTGCAGTCGCCCTGCTGCTCTAAAGTAGTGACTTTTCTATCACAGGAACATTAGAAAATGAGTTGGGCAGCCTGACGCGGGTAGCAGCACACAGCAGCTGCCCATGGACGGAGGAAGGACATCGCAACTGCCCTTTCTGTGGCTCTCTTTCGCTTTTTCCTTCCTCCAGCTCATAGGGGTTTTGAAAGACAGTGATTTCCTGATGTCCTGCACAGCTGGGAGTTGCAGTCTGGACAATTTGGATTTTCTCAGCATCAGGGGTTTCCCTCTGTGCCTCAGTTTCCCATTTTGCCTGTGCTGGTATTTGCCCAATGCTCAGTGAGTCATGGAGGACAAATGTCCCATTCCCCAGCAGTGACCAGAGGTGCAGTGAACCTCATACAGGCACGGAGTTAAAACCGGGCTCCTATTGCCCTACTGAGAAGACCAAGCTCAATCCAATGAACATTTCTAAAAAAGTGCACTGTGTTTGCTTTCCTCTCCTTCCCAACCACACTTGCAGTACTGAAGTGTGCAGTGCAAGGAAACTAAAGAACCCCAGTAAAAATATTCCCAAACTTTTTGAAAATGTTTCGCTCATGCATGTGTGATGTTTGCAATGTGGGGATAAAGGTGTCGTTGGCTCTTGTGGGGCCACATCTTTGTGGTTGTTTGGTAGTGATCGTCCTACCGGAGGGTGCCGAGAGGTGTCCGGTGATGGTGCCTCCGCACACTCCAGTGCAGCGCAGCGAGATCGGAGCCCTCATGTTCTCCCTCTGCGTTACCCACCCCCCGAGTCCAGCTCCTGCCTCTGCTGGGAACCCACGGCTGTTCCGTGCGTCCCTGGAAAGGCCAAACTGGTGAGCGTGTGAGTCGGCAGAGACAGCCGAGCGGAGCAACTGTTGCTGCTTTCGTGGGTGTGGGAGGAAAGACATCAGAGGAAATTGGGTTGGTAGAGGTAGGATGGCATGAAAATGCGTGGAAAACCTCCGCGAAGAAGGGACCCTTAGGCTCTATAGTGCTTTTCCTAAAATCTGTTATTTTCTCAGGGCGGAGAGATGTCTGCGGCCTGGCTTGCTCCTGCTGCAGGGCTGGTGGAGAGAGGCAAACTTGCCTGCGAGACACTGCTGTGATTAAAATGTTGGGCAGATCCTCGAAGGATGAAGCAGCAATTTCTGGCTCACAGCTGCAGGAAAGGAACAACAAGCAGGAGAAAAAAAACCCAACACACTCAAGATCTGGAAAGTCTGCTGGTAAATACTAATTGTTCCTCCTCCTTTTATTTCTCTGCTCTTGAACTTCAGTCTTGGTCTTTTGTTAGTAAACTATGTGAGTAGCAGCCCAGAGCAGCAATGTGAGCAGCACAAGGGATTCAGGGGCCTCCCGAGCTCCATCCCTGGGCTCGACACAGTTCGGCTGGTGACCTCTGCAGAGACATTTCACCTCTCTGCCCCAGCCTTGCCGAGCCCCGTGATGGATTTCAGCTCCTGGGAAAGCTGCAGGGATGACACGATGGTTGCGAGGAGCCTCTAGGATGCCAAAGCAAGTTGATTCTTCACTGGAGTGTGTGGGGGGGGAAATCATAACCCTGATCTGACCTCCTTTCCCAGCCCTTTTACAGAGTCGCCTCTGAGTTCATGCCCCTGTGCAGCCTCCCACATCCTCTATCATTTAAAAGGAGCATTTTGAGTGCACACTTGCCCTGGATGCTGAGCGGCGTTTCACCCTGTAACCTTTAAGCAAAGGCTCTGTCCTTCCACACAACCCGGCTTGTTTGCTTGTAAAACCAGGGGGAAAAGATTTGTGAATGTGGGGCTGGATTTCCAGCCCCTTGGGTGATGTGGGGAAGCTTCTCCCTATGGAGCCAGCACTTCCCTGTTCATCAATATCCTTGCAAAGATAAGGATCTGTTAATGACAGCAAAAAGCCACAGATAAAGCCTGAGAGAGAGCAGTGAGTGAATGTTTTAACTCTTCTTTGCAGCAGAAAACTTTCTGGAGGCCATTCAGACTTAATTGCTGGGAATTAGGGTGACTACACTTCAGACCCAAAAAACTGGGATCTCTTATAGGGTGGAAATTCCATGGCTAAATGCTACTTTCTGTTAGTAACAGTGGTGTGGAGTGAAAAGAGAGAAGAATATGGCGCTTCTGCTCCCCTTTCCAGAGATCTGGTCCCCCTCGAGTGGCATTTGTGCCTTGTTTTAATGAGCCCACATTCCACCAAAGTCAAATGAGTTCTTGAACCATTGACCTTAATGGGATTTTGTGTTGTCAGAATAGTAGGCAAAGATTATTGCTTATATTATATTGTGCACACAGACAATATGAATAAAATGAGGGCTGATCCAGCCTGCAGGATTACAGCGTTGTTCTGCAAGTGCTGGTAATCAGAGCGTGGAACAAGCCGTAAAAAGCAGCACAGTGGTTACAGATGAAGCAGCAATAGGTAATTTTATGACCACTAATAACCTTTGATGCTGTGCAAACTAAGGCTGTGATAAGGGTAACCAACCCTCACGCTTCAGGACATCAGAACACTTGCAGGGGAAGAGGAATTCATTGTGTTTTGCCCACTGAACAACCAGCTAAGCGCTTTATGGGTGCTTCTGCCCTTTCTCTGAAGCTTCAAGCCTTATCTGCACTTTGGAGTGTAATGGAACCCAATAGAAAATGTTTTGGGCAGACATGGGATTTTACTACCTGATACAGTGATTTTCATTATCTTAAATCCCATAAAAATAAATGGGATGTCTGCTCCATTAAGCTCATTGGGTTTTTGGCCCCAAAGAGTAATAGGGTTTGATGTATCTGAAAAGGAAAGGGCAAAGTTCTCAGCCTAGGTGCATGCTGTAAAAATGATATGGATGTGAACCAGATTGGGAGTCTCTGCCTTTGTTTCTAGTACAGCAGTATCGCTATGAATTTACTCACCAAAATACAAGGGAAATGGAGGTCCTGAAGGACTGATTCAGTTTCATGAAGTATTTTCTTTGCTAAAGATACAGGCAGAATGACAGAATGAGCCCTGAGCATCACCTGAAAGAAGCTGTGCAAACAGGTTACCGTATGTTGTTAGCCATCAGTGGGTACGCCCTTCCTCTGGAATAAAGCATCCAAATTACCCACAGGAAATTTAAATGGATTAAGCTCATTCAGAACAGGGATCTTAATTTTAGATGTGTTTTGCTGTAAAATTCCCTCCCATATTAATCCAGTTTAACTTGAGCACTAAACGTGAAATGCAGACTTTATGCTGGTAGCAGCACGAGGCTCTTACTGAGGTATTGCTCTGATAAAGGGAGCAAAAGTCCACGTGGAAGGAAAAATGACTTTATGTATGTCCTGGGTCACACTCTTCAAGGCATTTTCATGTTGTCCTTGCATATGATAACTTGCTGCAGCAAATGAAGTCTAATGACATTTCTAGGAGAACAATAGTTTTAATGGAGTAGCTTTGCCTTTCTTTCATGAGCAGTGTAATTATAAGGTGGCATTGTGCTAAATGTTTTTGGGTACTGAAATATTTAATTGATGAGTGTAATATAGGACATGCCACCAAAATTATTTCTAATTAGGATGAAGTGTAAGAAGTAAATCTGATTATAATGAAGGCCTCCAGCAGTTGTTGCCTTCGGCTGGGTGCAGAGCTGCTCTGCTGGGTCCCTGCAGGGCTCCCAGACAACGTGGCTGATGTCAGATCCTTCCCTTGCTGAGCATAATGGGTGGCCACCCACACCGGGCAAACGTGCCCTTTGCTACAAGAGGAAAGAGCAGAGATCTCTAGCAACAGGCTTTGGGGAAAAAAGAGAGAAAAGGAAGAAGATCTGTGGGAGAAAGGAGTCATTTGAGCTCAGTAAATGGTGGTTTAATTAAATGTATCTCCCGAGGGCCAGGCAGTAGGGGCTGAGCAGTCGGCGGCGCTGGCTGCGCTGCTGCGAGATGAGCGGTGCAGGCACCGCGCTGCTTACGAGCTGCAATTCTGTGGTTCCTGCAGCAGCGCAAGATCCGAACGAGCGTCACCAAGATCCAAACGAGCGTCACCGGTGAGAACCGCAGGGTCTGCTCATCAGTGCCCTCAGGACGCTGCTCCAGGGCTTGGCGAGAGGCCCCATGGGGAGCAGGGAACAAGGGACAGTGGGAATGTCACCTGGCGTGAACGCTACCTTTGGGAAAAGAGGAGATGGAGGAGGTCCATCCAAAAGTTTTGGATGTTCTTCAATGCTTAAATGCCTCAGTCCTGGCATTTCAGTCTATTTTAGATGCGAAGTGTTGCAGATTGGCTGTCAAAGAAGTGGAAAACGGTGTAAAAACTTGGGGAGATACCTTAAAAATGCAGGAAGCAGTTGTTGGCTGCTCACTCCCCGCTGCAAGTGCAAAGATACCGGCCCTGCTGTGTGCATCTCTATAAATCCACCTGCAGAAGGCAGAGGGAGGGGAAGGGGCTGAGACCCCCTGCTCCGTGCACCCCCGTTCAGCTGCCTCTGCGGGGTCTGCAGCGTCCTGCGAACCTCGGGGCAGCAGCTCTGTACGGGGGGGTAGGATGCAAAGCAACATTGATTTTCCTGCTGGAGAAATGTCTTATGTCAGGTTCTGCTGATGGTCTGATCAGCAGCTGGTAGTCCTGGAGATGGGCAAACTTCAGAGTCACCAGTGGAGACCAGGAGCAGCCCCTCACTGGGCACATGGGGGTGTGCCCTTAGAAATATGATGCTCCCTTTTTTAGAGAACACACTGTCACCTTTGACTTTTGGGGGGTCTCAGCCTGTGTTCCAAGAGGAATGATGTTCATAAGCTGAATTTATGGAGCTAAAACCACCTTCCTTTGAATCGAAGGCAAGAGCCAGCTTTGTGCTCCCCAGACACACATGCACCCCCACTCTTTTTCTCCCCCGCTCTTTTTGCCTGCTTTCCAAGTAAACTGCCTTTATAGCAAGATTCATCCTGTTTAAATATTAAATAGCAAAGCCATATAAATTAATGGTGCTGTTTTAAAACCCTCCGTTAAAGCCAGGCCTATCAGCAATGACAAATTGTCTCATTATGGGACATTAATTTCTTGTAATTTATTTTAGTGAGTGAAGGTAAATTTATGGTTCCCTTTTCCCTGGGGCAGTTGAGACCCAGCTCCCAGGTCACAGAGAGGTCACCGAGCCCCAGAAGAGCTGAACTGAACCTCTTGCCAGGCAGGGAAGGAAGGAAGGGAGGAGGGAATTAATCAGTGCAACCTCCAGCCAGTGCAAGAGCAGCAGCGAGCCCTGCGGTCCCCAGCTCTGCGGTCCCCAGCTCCACAGTCCCCAGCTGTCCCCACGGCGGCTTCATCTCAACTCTCAGCAGCCCTTGCGTCTTCCCCCAGCATTAAATTACGATGCACACACCGGTGTAAGACAACTGCAAGACCTGAGCCCTGGTGGCGGCGTGTTCTTGGAGCATCCACCTGCACAGCGTCATCCTGAACTCTGCATGTTAAAAACAAGGGGTTTGGGGGCTTTCTCAACCCATCTTGCTCAAACATGCACAGCAACGTGGGGCAGGACAGAGGGACCCAGGTTACCTGTGGTCCTGACTGTTGTTCCCACACCTGCACCTGACAATCTGAAGTTTCTTTTGGACTCATCAGAGGAAGGGTGGGGATTTTTCTCTCCCTTTGCTGACGGTGCAGTTTTCACAGCTAACGCAGCACATTTTTGGCTGTATATATATATATATATGTGAAGTAAATAAATTATGCATGAAGGGATTATTTTTTTTTCCTTAAATCCATTATAAACGCAGTTATTACATTTGAATCCTTGATGAGCTATGTACTGCACAAAACTAATTTAATGACTTCTTGATTCCCAAATCGGCGTGCAGAGCCTGCTCAGACCCAGGCTGGGCTTAACCCACTGAGAAAGCAATAGAATCGCAGCTGATGTTTCTGAGGCACCTCCTGTTCCACAGGGCTAACGGAGTGGTTTATAATCCCACACTGATGTTTTCACACCTGGATGCATAGATCCTGGCCCAGAGATCCCAAATGAGTGTGGTTCGTCATGAGCTGCTCAGCAAATGACAATTTTTTTTTTGGCTGGGAAAAGGAAGTTTTACTTACAGGTTGGAAATGAGGTTGCAGCGGCCCCGGCGAGGGCTGTAAGTGGGTTACTGTGATTGCGGGTCGGTCTGGCCCTTCCTCCTCCACGCGTCGGAAAGTGGGTCTTCCCATCCCAAAGGAGAGCTGGAGGAAGCAGGGCAGAGAGGCTGCCGTTCGGCAGGGAGGTGTGTTAGTGATGTTAGACCTTTGCAAAAGGAAAACAGAAGGAGAAATTAGATGTTATACCGGGGGAAAATATTTGCTTGGTGAAAACCTGCACAGGGCAGGGAGCACTGGGGCAAACGGGGCTTCTGCTTTTAAACAGAGAATTGGGGACAGCAAGAACTGCTCCCCTCTCCAGCTCATCATCTGCAAAGACTTTCCCCTCCTCAAATAACGCTTCATTGGCCTGAAAGATGCTGAGATATTTCCAGCACTGCTCTGATATTTGCACCCTGCTCCAGGGAAGGACGTTCCTGCTATGGAGGGGAATGCAGCAGGGGCTGGAGGGACATGTTCCATGCCCGAGCAGCCATGCCTGGAAATGATTGCATGGCATACAGGCCTGAAATCATTTTCCCTTGCAGTAAACTGTGAGCATCAAGTCCTGATCTGCCTTTTAAAAAAACAGAAAGAGCACCGAAACGCCAGCAGCGTGCACGCACTCACTGGAGGGAAAACACTTTTCACATCAGTGCATGGCTACCTGCTTCCACAAGATGTAATTTCCCCCGCAGTCGCCTTCTGCTCCATTAGCGCTTGCTGAAGACACAGACCATTGCTGCTCCTCAAAGCACAGCCTGGGCTTTCTGTTCCCATAGCCAGCTGCCCAAATGAAAGCAAAAGCTCCACTGCGGGGTACATGACAAGGCTTGGGCTCTGCTCTGGAACACGGACACGTGCCTGTCAAGTCACTGGGTGTTTGCTGAGGGATGGTAATTTGCCTGTTGTCTGCTGGGTATAGGACCTGTAGCTTTGCTTAATCCTTCTTTGGTGAAGTGAAAAGTTATATTACCTTGCACTTACCTGTGTGCTGTGTGTGCACAACACAGCCAGCCTGGGGTGAATTCTGCAGACGTGAGAGCTCAAAGGAAGCCCCAGATACAGGTCTGCAGCAGCTTTTATTACACAGCTTCTTCCAAAAAACGAGCAAGTAAACGAATGTCGAAACATGGCTGTTGTCTGAGGCTCAGAGGGTGGTGTAAGGGTCATGCAAGGGTAAGGGGTGACGGGTTTGCTCCATCGTACTGGAATGATCCAGGGCTGTCACAACCCACCCCTGGCACTGTCCCATGCCCTGAGAACCTCATCTCCATGTCCAGCCCTCCAGGGATGGTGACTCCAGCACTGCCCTGGGCAGCCTGTTCAATGCCCCACAGCCCTTTGGGGGAGAAATTGTTCCTAAATCCAACCTCAACCTCCCTGGCACAACTTGAGGCCGTTTCCGCTCCTCTCTCATGGAGATACCTACTCAGCTTCTAGTTCTGGGAAGCAAGGTGCTTCCTTACCTTGCAATGTTCCCAAACCCTGGGTTCCTGTCACCTGTCACATGCTGCAGATCAGAGCTGGAGACTTTACCCGGCCAGAAGAAACAACTTTAGGTCTGTCAGGAGCACTTTGGAGAGGGCGCCAGCCTGCAGGTTCATCCCTGTCTGTGTCAGCGTGAAGGCGCTGGAGGGGAATGAACATCCCCTTCCAGGGACAACTCTGAAGCAGCTGGGCTCCCGTGATGAGCTTCTGTCTGCTCCAGGGTGGTTTTGTGTTTAACAGCAACACAGCTTCTGCATGGCACGAGAGCTTCTCAGGAGGGCAAGACCTTCACTGCCCCCACCCCCCTGCAGAGCGTCCCTGCCAGCAGCACCAGCGCCCTGACGCAGCGCCGTGACGAATTGTGCCAGCGCCCAGCGCCCAGCGCCCGTCCGGGCTGCCTGACGGGGGGAGCGGGACAGTGAGCAATGGCAGCACCTTCGGAGTCCACCAGAAGTTCAGTCGAGTCTAAATTAAATCAAGCCTAAATTCCTGAGGAGAATCAAACCTGGGTTACCTAAATGTTGGAGGAGCTCCACAAATACAGAGTGAATAAAGAGGAAATAATACTTCTCAAGCCTCCAGCTTTGTTACGCACCTTATAAATGATTTATTTTTAATTATGAAAAGAGCTACAAGCAGCATAAATGCAAACAGCTTACATTTTATGTTGCTTACAACCAAATTGTAATTTTTTCTTTATTTATTTTGCCGTGATCTTCTAATCAGTTCCTTTCCCACATGGAAAGGAGACAGTTTCAGTGCAAGGTGATGATTTTGGGGTTAAAGGAAAGGTTTTGAAAGATCAGAGTGAAGTCTCCAGCACAGGCTGCCTGGCTCTGAGGACGCCAAATCTGCTGAAATATATATATAAAAAATATATGTATACATAAAAGATTGGCATTGCAACAGAGAGGTTTGTGGTGGAGAAGCAGTGCCTGGGGTTGCTGGTGGTCTGCAGAACAGCAGCTCGGGGCTGAGTGGCACAGCCTCTGCTCCGGGGCAGCGCGGAGCAGCTGGGAGACGTCGGAGCAGCAGCAAACGTCACCTCTGTGTCCTAGAGAAACCGAGATGGATCTAAACACGGAGCAAGCTCCTGGGAGCAAAGGAAAGCTTGAAAACCTTCAGTGGGATCGCTGAAGCCAACCCGGCACTGCTTTTATACAGCGCTCCGCATGTAAATCAGGACACTTGTGCTTCACGCTCTTTTCCATCTTTCTAGGAGAGATTTCGGAAGCCCTGACCCTTCAGGGACAAGCGTTCCTCCTGGCCGCAGCCACCTGCACGGCTGCCCGCAGTTACACACCACATTAGCGGTGTTAGTGAGGTTACGTTCTGCCAGCTACACAAATGAGCCGCTCTCCTTCCAGCAGCCACAGCCGCAAAGGACCCTTCGGAGGGGGGGGCTTGGCAATTAAACCGAAACACAAGAGCTCCCAGGTCCTGATAAGAGTCAAACGGCAGCGAGCAGCGCAAACGGGCAGCAACGGCGCTTGGACAGGGTTGGACAGGCGGAGATGAGGTTCTTGGGACGTGGGGCAGTGCCAGGGTGGGTTATGGTTGGACTCGGTGATCTTGAGGGGCTTTTCCAACCAAAATGATTCCATGATTCTAAGTCGGTATCTCCATGAGAGGCAGCAGTGCTCAGCGGGGCATGAGAACCCACCATGTTATTTAAAATCTGTCTGTGACACATGCTTCATGGCCCAGAAATAACCAGGAGAGCCTCAGACTGCTGCATTTTGGTCCCCTCTCTGCTACTTGTCAGACAGATCGTATTTAGTAAGTCGTGGTGTTCCCATGCCTCAGTTTCCCCAGCTCAGTAGGGATAGTGTTAGTGCCTTACCGTGGCCAGTCCTCCTGAGCTAGGGGTGGAAGAGGCAGTTCCAGAGCTCTTTGCCCGCTGACTCCAACTCACACCTTTCCAGGGCACTTCTGACCAGGCAGACAGCAAAATGTGACTCAGGTCTTGCTCAGCGTGCTGGGCTGTGGACATCACAGTACAGCCTTTTACATTCCTTCCAGCCCAAAATGGCAAAGAGGGGGCAGATTAAAACAAACACCTTTAATCTAACATCCCCCTCAAGCCGGATGAGTGTGTCTGTACGTACACAGCCCACATCAACACATTTTGGGTTAATTTCCCGTTCCCTAATGACTGACAAATGCTGTACAAAGCACTGGAGAATCAATAGAGCTTGACCCGGGGACTTTGTATCCTCAGGGGTCAGCTCGTCTGTGACAGCTCTGAGACCCCGAGAGCGTGGAAACCCGGGGATGTGCCAGATGTTGCAGGCACTCGGGGTATTCCAAGACCTTGTATAAATTTAACCCGTGTCATGTGTATCCGTCCAGGGCTCAGGGGAATCCCAGGGCTAAAATTGCTGACAGGGATAATTAGTGTTAATCCCAGTTAAACTGGCAAGTCCAGAGGCGACTCAGTGACCTGCTGGGACCAATATCATTGTGTTTTCATCTGAACTGGTGGGACGAGGCTGAACGGGGGGGAGCTCTCGGGAGCTTTATACGCATCGAGATTTTGGCGTAGTGATTGGGACTATTTCAACGTAAGACTGTGGGTTGATTTGTCAAACGAGAAGGTAAGTTGGCATCACAGACACGTATCATGCCCAGGAAATTGCAGGGGAAATGTAGACGTGGCACACAACGTCCTTCTGGTTCTCATCTCCTCCTGCAGGCAACAGTGGAATCTGGGAAGTTTCCCAGATGGAAACCTTCTTGCACTAAAGTGATGGGGAGCTTTTGAGAGAAATACGCAGAGTTTCAGCATTGTTTGTGAATTTAGCTGAGGGTTTTGATGCTAATCATGAGGATGGTTCAGAGGAGCAGGCTCAGGTCTCCAGAGTTTCTCCTGATGCCCTTGGAAATCTGGTCCACACAGTGCGTTTCTAGCAGGATTAATTGCTTGCCTCAGAAATATCAGAGCTGTTTCTCCTGTGATATTTTGCCTCTTTGCTTCTCGATTTTTCAGAAAGCAGTTTCCAGATCCTTGCCACGAAGCAGCTGCCTCCACGGTTGAATTCTGAAGACAAGGACTTGACTTGGTGCAGTTTATCCATCCGCCTCACTTGCGCCTCTCAGAATCCCTGCTCCTTAGCAGAGGGAACACAGACGTGATGGATGCCAAGCGCAGCTGTGTTTGTTTCATTTTGGGTTAGTCCTAAGGCCAGCGCAGATCTCTCGTTTCCTGCCAGACGATTTGCCTGTGCACGCTGCGCGGTTGTAGAAGGGCCGTGCAACACCTCTGTAATTGCCATAGCAACATGGAGCAAAACAGGTTGGTTCGGGTCTGCAGGAACAGGGATGAAAAACAGAGAAATGCAGGTGAAAGCGATTCTGCCCGAGCGATGCCCCTGCAGCGAAACAAGAGCCGCTTGCATCCACTCAGCTGCAGTGAACAGTTTTCTTCTGATTTTCCTCACCTCTCATGCAAAGAAAATGGAAACGCGATGCAAACGCGAATGTCGGGGATGCTCGTCCTGGGCGTCACCCGCTCTCATCTCCTTGGCCCTGACTCAGGCAAGTGGCTCTGCGTGTCTGAAGTCCCATTTCTTGCCTTTCCTACCTCAGACATTTTGTCCTCTAAACATCCCCTGCCATACAGATAATTAAAGCTGTACAGGTATTTAAGGCTGAACCTTCAGCTCAGGTAAATCAAACCATCTAGAAATCACCTTTTGACAATTCAGATTTTACCCACACACCCACTTTTAAGTGAGCTGCTGCTTCTGGAGCTGCTCGACTTCCGAGGGTATTTTCTGGGTGAGCCAAACACGTTTTTCAACATTTTTCATTGAAATTGTTTGAATTTCTCAAAAGCAAAATAAAAAATAGCAGGAAGTCGAGCACCATTCCTACTTAGAAGAAGTTCTTCCGTTGAGGGGAATATAAAGCAGTTTGGAGATGATATAAAGATTATTCATTTCCAGTTGTTCTGGTTGCTCTCCACAGTAAGGGTTCACTGGTTGGTGCGCGTTCCTCGTGCTGTTCGAGCTCTCTGTGCGAGCCGGGTGCCACGTGTTTGCTTGGTGTTGGTTTGTGCAGAAAGCATTTGAACTGGAAAGTGCTTCTTGGAAGCTGAAGATTTTGGGGTTTTTTACATTGAAGGGGGAAAAAAGACCCTGAATTGTGTTGATGGATGTAATAGAGGAAGAGGAATATCAAATACAGAGCTGAATAAGCCGCAGTCTATCTCTGGAATTTTGAGGGAATTTAACTAGGATATTGGCGTTATGGGCTTTGTGAAATTCATAGCCACAAAAAGACAATTTCATTTGTCGGCTATGAAAATGTTCAGAACCACTTCCAGTTAAGTTCTCTGCTGTTTCTGCCAAAACACTTCATTTCGGGAGTGTGACGGATCTGTAGAGGCTCTGTTAGAGACTCCTCAAAAGCACAGAACACCCTTCAAACCCCGGGCGCGCAGCGCCCGGCTCCGCGGCCTCCTGAGCGCGCACCGTGGAGAACCAGGATGCTCGCGCTGCTTGAGTCTCCGGCCGTAATTACACCTTGAGCTCCGGCACAGCTTTACCACAGCTGCCCTGTCCGGGTTTAAGGATTTCAGGGGATGCAGATACCGCTGTATCTCCTGGTAATTGCTTCTGATGCTGAATTACCTTCCCCGCTGAGCCCTTGCTCTGCTGGAAGGGTTTGTCTCGGCTGTTTGTGGGGTGCAGGTTGTTGTGTGGTTAAGGACGGGGTTCAACCCACTGGGATACCCACATTTAGGTGTCTGAACATGGGTGGCTACACACGTTTATGTGTCCAAGCTCACGTTTTGGTCAGCGCAGATGGATTCTGTTTTCTTTGTCTTTATCTAATTGCTTTCTGGCAAGGCCTTGGTGGGCGCATTTTGGCTTTTTAAAAGTCACATCTTACAATCACAGCACCTTCTGCTGTCTTATGAGCTCTCCGCACTTCACAGGCAGGTTGACTGAACCAGCCCCATGTTAAACATTCCCGTTAAACCTTTTATTTGGGCACACTCAGCAAATGTTTCTCACATGGAGGTTGAGAGCCTGGTGAATCTGCAGTCAAAATACTGGCTGGTTGTGCTCATGGCAGCCTTTGCCTTGATGGCCCCTTGGAAGTGTTCCTGTGATCCAGCCCTCCCTCACCTTCCCGGTGTATGACCACGGACTTTAAGCCAAATGATGGTGTGATCATTTGTCTCGATTTCAACTCCTGTAATAATTAGCCATGAATGATTTCTTTTTGTTTTTTTCAGGCTGTAATGCATTATTATTAGATTAGTATGCTAATTTATACTACAAAGAAATTAAAGCATTTGCCGTGGCATTAAGTTATTACTTTAGATATAAATCGCTTGTGGCGATCCAGAGTAACTCTCCATTTTAATGCTGGGCTCAGGGGTGTGTAAGCGACAAATGATCTCCCAGCACAGAGCTTTTAGGGACAAATTCAGTCAGTTTTCGTGGTGTCTGGGCGATGGTTTTAATCAATGTGGCAAACAGCAGGATGCATTTTTTAATTGTTTCCAGTCATCTGGGTTTAGTGGCATCCTTTGGGCAGCAGACGTGAATCCAGCCGAGCAAAGAGGCCCATTAGACACAGAGTCTGGGCGAGCAGGTCCTGTTGGACCGAGTTGAAAAACACTGATTGCAGAGAGATTTTCACCCAGGAAAGCACAAAAAATGAATAGGTCCATCTTTTCCATTTCCCTCCCATAACACACAGACATTTTTTTAACGTTACTCAAACATTTTGTCTCCCAAGATAAAGACCATTCCGATTAAAAATTGAGACTGCAGATTCTAGGCTGGATCCTGGGAGAGGCTTGGCCAGGTACAAGATGGTATTTCCACAATGTGACAGCAACATTTTTAGAACTTTCTCTGCCTCAGGGAGTTTTTAAACCTGGGCTGTTGGGCTTTGGATTAGGACTGAAAAAGGAGCTCAAATGTCAGGATTTCCAACGGGACAGAGTTGGGTTTTCAGCCAGTGCCGATAAACGAGCTGGTTCAGATCTCAGCTCCGCGCAGGCTGGTGCTGCCATCTGCTTTGGTGAAGATCTGAGCCCAGAGCAGGCCCTGGGCTGTGGTGCTGCGTGATGGACAAAACCACCCCATCACCATCCCATGGACAGTCTGATTTTTCCGAGCTTTCCAAGCAGGGAGCCAAAGGGTTTTTTAGGTCACTTATCCAGTTAGACCCAAAAAATCCCCCACCTGCCCAGCCCTCGTGCTGTGTATTGAGCGAAACAACTGCAGCGTGAAGTTGTGCGCAAACAGGGTGCTGGTGGGAGGCAAAGGCTGCCCAGGTTGGGGTGTCACCCCCGTGCGAGCCCTTGGTGCTGCGGTCACAGCCACGAACACCCGCATCCCAAAGAGCTTTACAAACACCAGCGGCTCCATTATCCCCTCAGCTACCACTGGTGTTCATGGAGGTGCAGGCACACAACTGACAAAAACTATCATGTCTTGCTTAATTGCGCTTCTCACTGTCCTTGTGGAGGAGGTAGGAGATAATTGCTGCTCTCGACTGAAGGAGGGGTTTGAGCCAAAGTGGGCAAACCTGATGTTGAATGTTCTGCATTTAAATTCCTAATTTTGCATCATTAAAGGTGGAGAGGAGAATAAATCTGTACGGACTCCCTCCATCCCAGCGGGAGATCTTTGTGCCCCGCTCCCCACAGAGACCAGGCCAAACGCTTCGTGGTCTGCAGTTGTGTCCTCCAAAGCTGAACCCTTAGCTTGGAGAACTTGAGATTTTCACAAGCAGGTCAGCAGCAGAGAAAGACGAGGTGATGGATGAACGGATGGGACCCCTTGGGTGACCAGTTCCCCCAGTCCTGGGTTGCAGGTTACAGGTGTTTTGTCCAAAATAGCTCATGGGAGCCTTGTTTTCCAGCCCCGCTCTGGAGCTGAGCACCAGGCAGGGCAGAGCCAGGGCCGGCATCCGTTGAGGGAGGACAGGATTAGCTCGTTCCCCGGTGCTTCACTGATCCCCGAGCTGTCGGAGGTGCTGAGATCTTCACCCAGGAAAAGTGTTTTTCAATTAGTGTCTTGCAGAACTTACACCAGCAGCCCTGGAAGGCTGCTGCTTCCCACCGGCATTCACATGCAGAGCAGCACTCCCGTTATTGCCATCCGCAGCACCAGGCTGTCACCCCTGTCTTTAATTGCTAATTATGTTTTCATTATATTTACAGCATTAAATTTTTTTAGTGATTACTGGCCAGAGCTGATTTGCACGGGCATTTGGATGAATTATTTTATCAGAAATCAACACGCGCTGCCAGAGCGCTTGCTCATGCCTGTATTTTCCTCAAAGAAAGGAGTAGAAGCGACTAATTGTTCTCAATCCATCAGCCTTGGAAACTGTTGCTTTGTGCAGACGAAGGCAGCAGCGCTTGGCCGATAGACGCGTACCGAGCCGCTCTGGCTGCGGTTCGCTGTGGAGCCTAAAGCGTCGCAGGGACGTGCAGAGGGACACGTGTAGGTAGGGTTAGAGTGATTATCTGATGATATTGATGTTGCACAGCCCCGGGTGACCACAAAAACCATAAAAAAGGATCAACCCTGCTTTTGGACCAACAGACTCGTTCCAGCATCAGCTACTGAGCACCGTGATGCAGTGGTCCTGTTCCTTTCGCCCTACAAGCACCTGGGGTTTTTGGAATATCCGTAGTGGCTCGGTCAATTCATCACCGACACCTTTTTTGTACCAGAGGAAAAGTGCGTTTCCATCAGGACTAAAAAGGAGACGATTTCCAGCAAAGCAGAGCAGTTAAGCTGGCCGTGTCTGTCTCCACGTGTTCTGTCACCTGCTGGCAGCCTGCTGCTGCACAGCGGGAGGGTAACAGCATTTCCCCAAGGGCTTTTCATTATTTGTGCAAATACAAGTGTATGAGCAGCTACATCAGAGGTGGAGGGTGGAGACGGAGAGGGGTTTAACTGACGATAATTTCACCTGTTGTTTCACATTCGGCCTTCAGAACTGTCACGCTGGGAGGAGAAAAGCAAACCACTGTGAGCCAGGAGCGGGCTGCAAACCCGGGGAAACGCGTGTGGCTGGAGGCAGAGCTGGGCTTTGGGGACAGGGGACAAACTGTCCCCCATCTCCAGGCTTGGGAGTGTCTTCCTGCAGAAGGTGCTTTGGAGTGAGCTGAATGTGAAACAAAGAGATTTTTAACCGTCAAAGTAAAAAGCCATAAAGTTGGCCCTGGGAGCCCCTCCTGTCCCATGCCAGGGGGTTTTTCTGCCCCTTTCCTACAAAACCCTCCCTTTGAGGGCTCTGCTGGTGGGACCACGACCTTCGTGCAGGTCCCATCTGGTGGGGCCAACAGTGGGACCATTGCCCGTCCAGGCAGCATCTCGTGCCAGCTTCAGGAAAGAGCAGATCTGCGCTGGGGAGAGGTGGGGCATGCTCAGCATTGCCGCCTGCACCCCCGGGAAAGCTCTGTTCTCTTGGGAAGCCCAGGGGAGCTGCGAGGTTTGCAAAACCCCAGTTTGCAGGGAACGCCCCACTGTGGTCGCGATGCAGCAGCTTGGGAGAGCGGCCACGCTCCTTCGAGTCCCTTGGCAAACCCGCTGGACAAGTCAATTAGGTTTTCTCCTTTTCTCTCAATTTGGCTCCTGAGCTGTGTTTGCCAGCTGATTAGTGTCACTTTCTCTCAGTGCCTGGCAGCTCCAGTGAAGCAGCTTCTAGCTGGAAGTGCACTCTCCAGGTTTTGCAGGATGCGATGCTCATCTGCATAGACACCAGTTAACGTATAACGCAGGATAAGGCGATGCCTCCCCTGTGGGAGGATGCTCCACTGGCACGGAGTTAGTTCCAGCCTAGAATAGCGTTTCCCATTAGAAATGGGATTAGTTGTGTTAAAAACATTCCCTGCTTCTCTGTCCTGGTCATGTTCTCTGTTCTGGCCCTGCACACTTGAACACCAGTAAATGCATCTTCCCTGACAGAGGGATTTTCTTTCTGGTGTTTATTTACACAACAGATTGGACTCGCTGTAGTGCTGAACCCAGCACAGGCCTCTGTGCCCCATCCCGTATGTAGCTGCTGTAGCTCTGACACCAAAACCTGATCTGGATGTTGGGGCAGAGAGCCCGGAGCAGTTGCTCTCCATGCCAGGTGGCAGCTCCCACTGCAGGTCCCTCTCCCTGTCACCCTCACAGCCCTGGGGACGGTCAAGCTCATTGTCAAAGGCAAGTTTTTGACCATCTGAATGGCTCACCCATGGGTTTATGCTCCCTGCTTTACCTTCCTGCCATCCCACCCCACACCAGCACCAGCAGGTCCCTTTCCCCCAGGGGCTGCATGCACAGCTGGTTCAGTGTTTGCAGGGGCGTCCCGCAGCGCTCTGCTCCTGTCTCCTCTGCAGAGCTCAGGGTTCGGTCTGTCCTCTCCAACCCTCGCGCTGCTCTTCGCTCTCACATCAGCTCATCTGCTTCTTTCTGGCTTGCAGATTTGGGCAGCTGGAGCTCTGCCGATGTTGTGCAGAGACCCCGCTCTGCTCACGAGCCGAGCTGTGTGCTGGGTGCACCCGCAGCCCTGCTCCTGATCGGGGACCAGAGCCCCGGGTTGGGTTGGCAGCCTGGGTCCCCAAGCGGGGGACACCGTGGTCCTGAGCCCCGGGCAGACCCTCGCGCCCCGGGGGCTCTGCCAGCGCCAGGTCCCCTCCTTCCCATCAGTGGAAGAATTACCCTGCCACAGAGTCAGCTGGGTATTTTTTTTGGCGTTGCTTTTTGGCTCCCAGGATTGGACTGCAGGTTTCCTTTGTTCCTGTGTTGTTTTTTTCACCTTCCACCTTCTTGGATAGCTAAAAATAACACATTTCCTTCTCGTTAGCAGCCAGCAGCTCTACCTCCATTGTTCTTAGAGGTCTGCCTGCGTATCTCTGCTGGTTTCATAAACCTCGGTGTCGGAGTTGAGCACTGTTTTTTCTCTCCTTAATTGTAAGGCAACAAGAAGCCACAGCTCTGCCAAAAGGTTTTATTAAAGAATAAAAACAGCCAGCAAGCAATCTACACGAGCCAATAAAATGGCAGCCCATATCCCCAAGCTAGCAAGCACATGGAATGGCTCTTAAACTGATATTTTACTTGGAAAAGAAATCAACCTTGACCCACTGCAGTCTATAAAATTAATCAGGCACGGTATGCCCCATGCAGATTTGCAGTCCTTACAGTGCAGGAGTCGAAGGAAAGTCATCACAGGAGGCACTTCAGCCCCCCATAGCACATCAGTGGGACGCATCCCGCAGAACAGCAAAGGCACTAGCGACAGGCTGCTCGTTACCATCCCCACGTGTGGCACGGCTGCGGGTGCTCGACATCTTCAATCTTCTGTGTGTCCCATGGGCTGGGGTGCATTCTGCAAAAGGGTTTGTGTCCAAGTGGCTCCTCCTGTGATGCTCGAGTACAAGTACGAAGTTTGTGGGCATCTCCAGTATGCACATCAGCCTGAACGGCCCTTTGAGTGGTGCCACGGTGAGCTGTGATTGTTCAGGTAAATTCCTCTGCAGCAATCTCTCATCTAAATATTTTAACCAAGCTGGCTGGCAAATGTGATTCTGCTCCCCGACGGATAACAGAGCACACGCAGACAGCGTTCGCAGCTCCAAGTGCTGCCGTTGATGATGGGGCCGCTGTTTGTGTGAACGCTGCGCACATGATTTAATTGCTTTAATACAGGCAGTTTATAGGGCTTGCTTGAGTGGAACAAGATGAGAGTTGCCAACGTAAGAAATGACTTGGGATATCAGTCCGGGCATATCTGTGGACAAAAACAAAGGATGGCAATAACTGTCAGCGTTACATCACTTGGCTGTTTCCCTGTCACAAAATTACTCTTCACAATACATTTCCTAACATGCTGCTGAATCTTGTTTTGACATTAACACCCCTCCAAGGCTTTCATTTATTGTTTTCCACAAGTGGATTTCCCAGGTCTTTATCAGTCTTACTATACTGCAGATGGGGAAACCGAGTCATGGGGACACATTCTAATTCAATTCAAGGCACGCAGTGACACAGACAGGAGCAGAGCCCCCTCCCAGACACACGGCCTGCCGTCTGTCCTGCCTGCGGGGTCTCCCCACGCTCCTGGGCAGGACCAGTGTGTCCACACGGGGGTCGCTGCCTCCATGCAGCAGCACGGGTGGGATGAGAAGGGCTGAGCGGCCTCTGGGAAGGACGTGAGGGGGCTGTGGGAAGGGGACATGCTGGGGGGCATCGGGGCTGGTACGTGTCCTTGCACTGGGAAAGGAGGGACAGTAATGAAAATAATTGAGCAGGAAGTTTAAGTTAATGACCAGTTAATTCCTTCTGCATAATTAGAATCTCTATAGCCTCATTTGCATTGTTTTGCATATCTGCAGATAATAATCTGCCATCAGGAAAGGGAAGGTATGGCAGAGCTGCATGGGCTGTTCGCTTGAGAGTGGATGGTGCCATGGGCGGCTTTGGAAGAACCGTGGGGAACGTGCCCTTTCCCTCTCCCCCAGGCTCTGGGTCCCGTTTCCTGCTCTTGGCTTCTTACTCCAGCATTGCTGCCTTTGCTTTTCAATTAAGAAACTCTCCCGAATCCTCGTGGTTAATTTAGGTTGTTGGCTTGCCCTCTCATGCTAATGAGGAGGTGGGCTGCATGCAGGCATATGTGCCGTACATAGGTCTGAGCATCAGACGCACGCTGCTCACCTTTGCAAGAAGCTTTTCTGCACAGAGGTTGGGTCTCATATCCAAAACCATGACCTCTCTACCCGCTGTGGACACCATTTGATGGACACAGTCTGACCTGCGACTCCACTCAACCCTCACGCTCTGGCCAAGCTCTGTCAGCCCCAGCATTGCCTGAAGACCCCCAGATGCCTTCATCCACCACTGACCGAAAAAGCATAAGGGTGACCCAGCTCCATGGCCCAGTGTGACTGCAAGTTTCTGTTGACACCATGGGCAAAACAGAGCTTTCCTTTCTCTGCCATGTTGGGCAGTCTGGTGAGTACAGAGATTCCTTGTGATCTTAAACCCAACATATCTGCTTCTGCATAGCCTTGTGCTGACGTTGTGCTCGGTTTTAGCACAGGGATGGGTAAACGGCCTGCATTGCAACCTTGGTTAGACCTTCTTTGCCATTCCCAGCCCATCATCTGTCTTGTTTACTCAGACTGTGGGTTCTCAGAGGCAGGGACCATTACTTATGTGTGTACTGTACTTAGCGCAAGGGGTTTCAGGCTTGGCTGGGTTCTCTAATAGCAATGAATATTCAATTTAAAAACCCCCAAACTACTTGATTAAAAGAAATCTATTTAGACTGCAAAGGCAAAGTACGGCCAATTTAATAGTTATCCCTCCAACCTTCAATCTGCCTCTAAAACTTTTCCAAATGAATAAAATTAGAAGATGTGCCATGTTTTCACCTCATCTAACTCCTACTACAAGTTAAAAAGACAAGGGGCATGACTCTTGCGGCAGGAGCTCCTCCGCTGGGATGCGAAGTGTCCTGGAAGGATGGAGAGGTTGACGTTTCTCCAAAGGCTGCAGGAAACATTGACAATGGTGTCGGGCAGAGCAGTGCAAAGGTTCCTCATGGGTTTCCTTCCAAAAAATAAAGTGCTTATTTCTCACCTCTGCAGAAATGAGTAAAATTTGGAGACATTTCTGGTATTTCCACCCCTTCCTGCTGAGGTTAAACAGGTTTTAGACTGTCCCTAAATCTCCTGCCAGCTCCCCAGGAACCAGTGGCGGAGAGCCGGGATGTGTCGCTGTCCCAGCCGCCTCCACAGCCATCTTTATTTGACCTTTCTTTCTTGCCTTTTATGCTGCTTTTATCAGACATCTGCAGCACGATTGCTCTTTTCCTGGATTTAGCAGCACTCCAGGCCTCCCACTCCTGGTTTTATGGAGCGTTCAGTGATCAGCAGGCCCGGATTTGTACAACTTTGTGAACAACACAGAGTAAAGGCAAACCCAGCACTGATGTGTTTTACTCAGCCGCACTGCTAAGCCATCTCCTTCCAGCCCAGCCTCCCGAGTGTGACGGTGCTTTAGAAGGGCTCACTCAGAGCTTAGTGTGTGTGTGCAGCTGATTTAAAGTCCCTGCTGATAGCAGAGGTTCTGTGTCCAGATCTGAGCCTGGATCAGGGTTTGATGCTGCTGGGGAGGGCACAGGTCTTCTGCTTTTTGAAAAAAACCCAAAAAACCAAACCCAACCCTCCTTGTGATACCTCCAGGTTCCTTTGAAGTTCTGATCCAGCTCAGATCCCAGCCCACAGAGCAGCTCCAGACTGGATGCTTTGCTGGTGTAAATCAGCTGAACTCTGCCAAACCCAGGGGAGCAGAGACAGTTTCCACCTCTTTGGTTGTGCTACTTGTCTGTTCTTCCTTCCCATTAGACCTCAGGCACCTCAACGTGTTCATCTCCACAGTACCCGGACACCTGGTAGCGGTGATGTGACAGCACAGGGAGGGGAGGCAGGAGCCTCACAAGTTGCTATATGTTTGCAGTTGTAGGTAAACGAGGATTATCGTGGCCTTATTGCAGCCTTTCTGTGCTTAAAAGGGACCTGTAAGAAAGATGGGGACAGACTTTTGAGCAGGGCCTGTTGTGACAGGAAAAGGGGTGATGGTTTAAGCTAAAGGAGGGAGATTCAGGCCGGACATGAGGAAGGAATTGTGGCCCTGAGGGTGGTGAGAGCCTGGCCCAGGTTCCCAGAGAGGTGGTGGATGAACCATCCCTGAGACATCCCAGGCCAGGCTGGACGGGGCTCTGAGCACCCTGAGCTGGTGAAGATGTCCCTGTCATGGCAGGGGGGGCACTGGGGGGCTGGCAAGGTCCCTCCAACTGCCAAGGATCCACAGGAGCGAGATCCCTATCAGCATTGGGGACCTTCAGAAATGACACAAGGTCTTTCGTAAGTTGCCAAGTGCTTCCTTGAAACCTCTGGGCTGGTGCTGAAGGGGCAACGGTGGTGAGTGACACCCACTGCATGCTCATAGCCCCCAGCCCAACTACGGGCACATCTAATGCACATTCCACCCAGCTCGTGGACTTCCCTGGAGCTCCTGGAGGTCCTGAGCACAGATCCCAGCCCCCTCACATGCCTGTGGAAAACCCCTGCCCCTGAAGTTCCTAGGAACCTACTTTCTGTCTGAGCCTATATTTACTTTTCCATATGAAACCCGGAGCATTAAATAAGTTTTATAGAGTGTCCTGATAGCAGAACAGACTGGTATCTCCCTTTTTTGACTCAACATAAGCTGTCTTTAGTCATTAAACACAACCAACAGCATGAACATTTCATGAGCAGATAGTTAAATTTTAATTTCCCCATTGAATTCATTAAGGTGTGATCATGCATCTGAATCGAATTTAGCAACCTGGCAAGGAACCAAATTAAACATGACATAGTGACAAGGTTTCCTTTTCATTGTACTTGATCACCCTCCTCTACCCTTGCCCTATTAAAATAAGTGTTGTTTCTTTCCCTCTTGAACATTTCTTAATCAAAGTCTTTGCTAAAATGAAGGAAGACCGTCCTGCCTTAAGCACCAGTCGGAGACATACGCAGTGCACTAAAGAGAGGTCTGACAGGATTTATGTTTATGTTGGTAGATGGAGTAATTGCAACAGAGGCAAAAACCCCAGGTGTTTCGCAGAGGAACGTGGTGGTCTCTGTTATAATGCTCAGTTTATGATATCAAATAGATTGCATGCCGGCAGAGTTTGCAGCAGATGTGCTTTCTGTCCTGCAGGCCTCCCTCCAGCCCTTCCATCTCCCCGTTCGTGGTTCCTGGTGGGGAGGAAGGGTTTTCTGAATGCAGGAGGCTGCTGCTGCAGAGGAGCAGAAATCCAAGGCTCAGCAGGGTGGATCCTCTCCCTTCTTTGCTGTCTGCTTTCGTTCTTTGGGAACAGGAGTGACCAAAACCAGCTGACTCTGGGGGACACACAGGGCTTTACTCAGAAGAAACTCTAATAAGACAACACACCAAGGAGGAACCAGGAGAACCTGTGTGCAGTTCCCTCAACACATCACCCCATCCCAGGTCTCTTCTCCTCTCCCATCTCTTTCTTGGAGAGCTTGGCCCTTTCCTAATATCTTGCTGGGTTTGGAGGGCTGAAGTTCCGCCCCACTTCTCCCATGTCTCTCAGTCCCAGGTCTTCAGGTCCTCCTTGCCCAGGGGACAGGCCAAGGGCTCCTGGTGCTTGGTGGTGTGGTAGGAGAAGGAGCAGTGTGGCCCTTCCACTCAGCTCCGGGAGATTCCCTGCACCCTGTGTTTGCCTGCAAAGAGATCGCTCATCAGGGACGAGGACAGGTCCCATATCCTCATGGGAGACCCTGGCAGAATATTCCAGATGAGACTTCCACTGTGTGCCCAGACACTGTGTTATAATTGTGGGCAAGAATTGGGAAAAATCACTCATTACCAGGCTGCCATCTGCATTTCTGAGCGTGGTGTGTGGTCTATGCAAGACGCTGGTAACGAGCCAGAATGTGCTTTTGAGACGTCTGTGTACCTGATGTCTCATATAATATTTAGTGTGGGCAACTTAGCAACCCATGATAAAACAACCATCCAGCTGGGTGGGTGGCAGTCACACCAGCAAGCCAGCTAGAAACAAAGTGGGAACTGCTCTTAAAACACTCACTGCTCGGTCCAAGAGTCACCACGAGCACTGGAGCTGCTGATGAGACAGGGTATGAGTACGAGCATCTTCTAAGGGCCCAGGAGAGCTGGGTCCACACAGGGCAGACAAGGACAGTTATATCCGCGTATGAAACAAACCTCCAAGGAGATGCAGCTGGGGTTTGGTGGAGGAGGGAAGCCTTTGGAGATGAGGATAATAGCAAGAAGATGGATTGTTGCTGTGAGAGCTTATTGCCAGCTCTGAGATGGGAGTCGTGTCAGGGGAGGTAAATGCTTGTTAAACCTCAGCTCCGTTTCTGGTTTGTATTTGTTTTACTTCTCACCTTTGCTTCCAATCTTGTACCTACAAATCTGACCTTAAATCTTAGAAGACTGCTCTCTCCTCGGTGTTCCTGTGAAATGTGGCGGGTATTTAGGGCACAGTGAAATACGGTGGAAGGGATGAACTGAGAATGCCTGGAAGCGGCAGATCTTAACCGTGTCTGGGCCGCTCGGGGGAGTCCTGCTGTCCTGCCAAACGCACAGGGGGAAGATTTGTTGCCACACATGAGTTTTTGGGCAGGAATTCCTGTAATCCCCACTCTGAGCCCACCCCCAGCAAAGGGAGCGGCGGGGTGCTCCGCGGCGCGAGCGGAGCCCTTGGTCTCAGCTCTGCTGGAAGATGGACAAACTGATTTCCAGGGCTGAAGCAGCTGGGAATGGTATTTCACATAACCAGCCGGTGCGCTGAGTGCTGACACAATGTTCTCCGAAAATGACCACAATTTGTCTCGGTGGCTGATCAGCCCCGCTGTTACACAAGTGTGCCGCCTCTCTCATTTACATGTGTCTGGCTCTAACTTTCAGACATTAGGTCTTCGTTCTGTTGTTCCCTGCAAGATTAAAGAGCCCTTTAGTCCTCGGTATTTTTCCCTGCAATGGTTCTTACGCACTGTAATCAAGTTACCTCTTGATCTTCCTCAGATGAGCTGGGAACACCGAGCGTGCTGTCTCTGGGAGACAGTTCTGCCATTTCCAACAGTATTTGGGAGGACTTGACTGCCTGTGCCCCTTCCCCTCTAATTTTTAATAACCTTTCTGAAATGTCAGCGCAGAAGCTGAGGACAATCTTCCAGCCCTGAGCACACGGAAAGTCAGCTCCGAACTCCCACTCATTAATTCCCCTTCTACTATTTCCCAGCGCCACGCAAACCCATTTCCAGCGCTGCCACCACGGGGCTCCCGCCCGCTGCCCCCCAGGGGTGTTCCCTCCCACGGCCCTGCTGGAAGCGGGGCTTCCACAAATAGTTTCTGGTTTGGAGGCCTGACCTTCATTTGCTTTTTCTTCAATAACTGACCTTGAATTTGTTGTTATTCAAATTACGCATTGTTTGAATGGATCTGATTTATTAAGGAAGTCGGGCGACTCGGACTGCACTGTCTTCGCTGTTGTTAATTGCTCTGCCAATCTTTGTGACATCTGTAATTATCAATGGTGATTTCCTTCCAGATCATTGCTAAAAATATTGAATAACTTGGCCTGGAAGTGCTCTTGGCAGAACGCACTTTAACGTCCCTGTTCAGCAGCGTCTCCCGCCGCTAACCGCCTTTTGAAAGCTGTCAGCTAACCCACCCTCAGCCATTTAACATGCACTCTGCTAATTTGGCACAGAGTTCATTATAAATCTATCACAATGTTGTGCAAGGGGAGACCCAAAGCTTAGCAGAAATCAATTTTTCTTTTTACAAGGCTGATTTCTGGGCAAAACAAAGGAAAAGAAGAAAACAGCAAAACTGATCAGCTGATGTTAATCACATCCTCATCGTTTGCTCTCCATCGAGTCCTGGACCAGTCTCTCATTTAGTTTGCAGGGACCAGCATAAAGTTAAGGGAGCAGTAAACATCCGAATGGTTTAGACTATGTCTGAGCACACAGCGGTGGCATTCATCCCATTTCCTGCAGGTATCCCAGTAATCCAAGATCATGAAAAATTAGCACAACTGGGCCAGAGCTCACCTTCGCCGATTATTTTAGGACTCCTGGGTGAAGCTCATCATGGTCTGCTGCTTTAAAACTTTCCACACTCAAAATAGTGACTGTAAGTAGCTGGAAATTACTGAAACTACTAAATGCCAGAAAAAAGTAGAACTTGAAATGGTTACGAGTGGTCTGGAAAGTTGTGCTGGAGCCCTATATACGGAGAGAACAAAGAGCTCTTTCAGCCAGTTTTCAGAGCTGGTCTCTTTGTTTCGCTGCGCTGGAGAGGCTGGAGAAGATTTACAGCAGGATGCCCTGGCGATTAAAGGCAAGGGTGCCCGCCCGGAGCAGGGAGACGTGCTGGATTCGTCCTGAAAGGAAGAGTTGTGGTCACAGGAAAACAAAAGATGACTGAATATGACCTGCAAAAATGCAGAAAGCGTTTTATGAGGCATGACTTGCAAAATATCACAATGCTAGTTTATAGCTCAAAGCCAACTGCATTCCTAAGAGGAAAAAAGTGAACATGGGTCGGGAAAATACCACCTGGAGGATCATCCCTCTGCAAGGTGGTGTGAGATGGGCAGGTGGGTGTTTTCTGCCAGAAGCAGTTCCTAAATCGGCAGTAAGAGGTTCACTGTGCTCCCAAAGACAGGGTGCGACCAGATCATGCCCACGCTCCTGGGGATGGTAAATCATTCATCCAGAGTGGAAATCGGCAAGAGAGACTGAGCATCTGCACAGCCCAGCACTGGGACCCTCTACCCCTCACGTGGCTCCTCCAGCACCTGGGCAAGGAGGTAGAAGGAGAACCCCATATCCATCAGTTCTTCAACACCCCCTTCCCCTTCACACCATAATTATTCTCCTTCCAAAACCATTTCCTGAGGTCCAGTTTACTTAAAAATCCCCTTCTGCCAAGAGCGGTCTCAGTTGAAACTGCCTCCTTTTGCACAGTTTGAGGTTCATTTATCCCGTGATGTAACCGATGTTGTTTCATGGAAGGCGATGAAGACACCTGAGGCCACGTGCAGCATTGCCGCAGTCTCAGAGCTCGGACCAATGTGTTATCCCCAATTAATAGGCAGAGATTTGGGCCCAGGGCGAGCGGCCCCGTGTCTGACACAGCAGCTTCCCAAGCATGGAGCCCAAACCCCTGGGGGCGGTGGCCATCACACTCTTTAATAGGTGAGCAAACCACAACAGGATGCTGTGAACGAGAGGGCATCCGCACAAAACCTGACATGAACAGCAGCAGAAGAAAAGGCCTGAATCGTTCTCCTGTGAAATGTTAAGCTTAAGTGCTATTCCCCTGTCACTGGCTTCTCATTCTCCTGATTTTTAATGCATCTTTTTTCATTTCCTTCCTCTTTATTTTTCTTGCTCCTCTGGATGGCCTGGCCTGCTTGTTTGCGATAGATTTATGACTGTTTGTATTTTGTGTGATTAATAAATTCTGCTGTGATTTATGTTCCAGGAGGCTTTAGCGATTCTGCTTCATTTTCCACCGCACGGTCTCTCCCCGAGGTGGGCGTTTTCACGCTATTGGAAGTGATGGGGTGTCTGAGCGTCACTCTGGGAGTTCATCAGCCTTAATTCTTTACTTAGGCAGATTTTGCTTTTGCATGACTTATTGCTTTCTAAAAGCGAACCGATGGCAGTGATGGGCTTTGTGTGTGCGTGTGTGTGGAGGGAAGGTAAGGGGAAGGGGAAGGGGAAGGGGAAGGGGAAGGGGAAGGGGAAGGGGAAGGGGAAGGGGAAGGGGAAGGGGAAGGGGAAGGGGAAGGGGAAGGGGAGGTGAGGGGGAAGGGGAAGGGGAGGGGAGGGGGAAGGGGAAGGGGAAGGGGAGGGGGAAGGGGAAGGGGAAGGGGAGGGAAGGGGAAGGGGAGGGAAGGGGAGGGGAGGGGAGGGGAGGGAAGGGAAGGGAAGGGAAGGGAAGGGAAGGGAAGGGAAGGGAAGGGAAGGGAAGGGAAGGGAAGGGAAGGGAAGGGAAGGGAAGGGAAGGGAAGGGAAGGGAAGGGAAGGGTATTCTTAATGGGACTGAGCTAACAGCTGTGTTCAGCCACTGCTGCCTCAGGAAATTCGCTTAATACATTAAAGGAAGGTTGAAAGTCAGTAATTTGCAGAACATAAAGTTTTATACCAAAATACGTTTTTTGTCGTTTATAAAGCGATTGAAGGCCTGGAAGCAAAGGTGCATCAGCGGGATCGGAGGCTCCGTGTGCCGACCTGCAGCTTTCCGCTCGCCTCGCAACCATTTCCCACCTATGTGGAACAAACCTGCTCAACACACTGCGTTCTGTTATTTCCTTTATTTCGGTGTAAATTCCATCCCCTTGAGAGCAGCGCGTTCCAGTTATTGTTTTTCACAGCTCACCAGCGTTATTCAACCTTGATTTCTTCCCTGAAAACAAAGCCCAATTCAGCTGGGCACGCAGATCTGGTACGGATATTTGATTTCCCTGGGCTCTGAGGGTGCTTTGAGCAGCCTCAGCTGAGATCCAGGACTAGACTATACAAAACTTGGCACTAAACCTCTACGAAGGGACTCTTGATCATAATTCCTGCTTCAAGCTTGTTTTTCCCTGCAGAACAGAGGCACAAATAGGGTGTGAGGCTGTTTGATCGTTATGGCCCTCCCTGAAAACACTTGGCATCATTTAGGAGGCAGCAGGGACCAGGGGCTGCTCCAGGTGGGTGGGATGGACGAGGGCGCTTTGGGGAGTGTGGGAAAGGGGTTTTACCTGCACACTTCAGTTACAGAGATCAATATAAATGAGGCCAGGTTGTGTCCTGGCTACCAAGTTATGGTGTTGATGATGCCTGGCCAGATATCTTCCGGAAGAGCTGATTTCTGTCCCATAAACAGGGAATTCCAGGAGCTTCTGACATGGAGCTGCTGAAGCTGGTGGGTACCTGGTGCCCAGCCTGGGTGGGTAGACACACCAGGCTGTGCTTTAAGCACTTCTCTGAAGCTCTGTAAATGCTCACTTTCAGCTCAAACGCCTGAAAGTTGGTGAAGTTATGAGCAATTGAAAACGGTGGGTAGCAATACAGAGGAGAGGTGTGTCACAGCTGAGGGTGTCATCAGCAATTGTAGGACATCTTTCAAATTTCCCCTCAGTAAGGATGTATAAAGATGTTGATACTTATGCTGCTGGCAATGTTCCTCCCCCCGGAGCTGTGATTGAGCTGGGCGAGGGAGCTGCAGCTGATCTGGGGAGGGTTTCCACCGCAGCAGGAATTTGTACGTTCTGTAAATCATGCAAATGTCATCTCCCCGCTCAGCAATCATCTCTGTAACGTGGCCAAGCAGAGAGCAGCGGTCTCCGCTACCCCACTCCGAGAGCCTCAGGTTATGTGATATTCATGGGAAAACCTGCTTAAAACACTAACAAGCCAGTTAGTGATCAGCTGCAGCATTAGATACGACGAAAGGGGGTGGGGGTGTGGAGAGGGCTCATCAGGGGATATGTGAAGGCTTTATTTTTCATCTCTTGTATTTTAAATAAAGCTATTGCCTTTGGAGCATGCATAACACACATTCCTTACAGAAATATTTGATTTGTGGGGATGAATTTAGCTCAAACCAGGGAGAACAACAACTGGGCTTCTCCCTGTGGCAGATGCAGTTTATACCCTGCACAAGCACCTCCAAAACAGTTTGGAGAGCTGGTTTGGGACTCGAGAAACCCCGATGCCCCCAGGGTTGTTCGCTCGGCTGAGCAGGGACGTGGCCGTGGCTCAGCAGGACCCTGGGTTTGGCGATGACCTGTAGACTGTGCTGAGATGGAAATAATAACCACATCATTACAGGCAACGGTGCTTGGAAGACCGAGGGCTTCAGGCAGCTCCTGCTGTGTGTATTTGCCCTCAGAGGCAGGGCAAAGTTAACAAGGGTATAAAAAAGGGGGGGGAGCTGTGACTAATCCAGTTATTTGCACACACACAAAACAGCAATTAATTTGCCTTGCGGGTTGGTGAGCCCTTGGGGCTTGACCAAGCAAAGGGAGGACACCTATAGCACAGGGCTCTGTGGCCGAGTGAGGGCTGTGGGAAGCCCCTCTCTTGTCAGTCAAATCCGCTAATTTATATAATTTCTAGGCAGCACCTTGGGGCAGTGTCAAGCGCAGTGTAATTACTGCTGCAATTGGTGGTGCTGACTTTGGTGGTTAAATGTTAATGCAACATATTAAGCTATGTTTGCCTACAGGCGAAGTCCTGCCCACCTGGTATCTCCTTGACTTTGCTCTCTGGGATTGTTTTTCAAAGTGTTTAGTGACTGGGAGCTCTGGAGGACTTGGAGGCGGTATTGGGTGCGCTGGGGACAAGAATGAGGGTGGTAAAGCTGTCACCTCCACCAAATCCCAGGCGAAGAAGGGTGGATGCCATGCAGCAGGGTGAACCCAGGGAAAGGGACAAACACAGGGACTGGGCACTTCGGCAGGAATTGGCCACTCCTGCAGGGTCGGTGCACTTCGCACTTCGCCTCCATCCTTTGTGTCACTGGGTTCCTG
Source organism: Patagioenas fasciata (assembly GCF_037038585.1). Taxonomy (NCBI): domain Eukaryota; kingdom Metazoa; phylum Chordata; class Aves; order Columbiformes; family Columbidae; genus Patagioenas; species Patagioenas fasciata. The sequence goes on along the minus strand of NC_092544.1, from coordinate 728,420 downwards.
CTGCAGTGCCCTCTGGGCTGAAAGCAAATGCTCCTTTTAATTAACTTCCTCGCTCCCTTTCTTTAGAATTCAAAACCCTTTTTTGTGCGGTAGATTGAGAACCAGTCAAGAGCCATTTGATTCTTCCAGCCTGTGTTCAAGTGGGTAAAACACCAGCCAGAGAGGCCAAGAAACTCCTGCATGAGCACACTGTGTCTCTATTGCTCGCATTGCCAGACCTCCAGGGGACCAGTTCGTGCCTGCACCGTTGCACATAGAGATGCTCGGATCTCACGGGGGGACCCTGAGTGCAGTTTTAACAGTTCTGAAATTCAGATTTTCCACCTGAAATAAAGGTTTTCAGAGCTGCTGTGCCCTCTCCGGAGCTGGTTCAATGGGCTCAGTGAGGGCGCCTGGTCCAGCACCCATATCCCCTCCGGGTTTTGGGGTCACCGCTGCGATCTGTGAGCAGACAAGGGATGTCCTGGGCAATCCCCTCTGGAAATACGCTCGGAAGCCCGGCTGGGGTGGCGCTGGCCGCCTCGCTGTGCCCAGGGGGTACAAGCAGCCCATCATTTCCAGGACAGGAGGGGTTTTGCTGCTTCCCCTGTTCCGCAGATCAATGCGCAGCGGTGTGACCTGCGGTTTTCCTGGCACTACATTCATTTAATTTTTAACCTTTTCTGAATGTGTATCACATACCTGGAGCTGAGAAAGTTGTTTTGCTGGAGAAACCTGGTGCTTGACTGTGCAAAGCAAACACCATGGGAGCGATTTTCCCTTCGAGTGTCTGAATATATTGAAAGCAGAAAGGAAAAAGGGTGTGAATTTAAATGAAGGGAAGGAAAATTAACCCACCAGTCACTACAGAATCTGCCGGCTTCTCAGCTGCTCATCCATCTCATCCATCCCGAGCTGTCGGACCAACAGGTGCCCCATTTTAAAAATTGCCCAGTGTTTCTCCAGCAGACACAACACAGCTAAATAAATACAGCAGTGGGATGGCGATAGCTCTTCTGCAGCCTAGCAGTACTCTAATGCAATTGTAGAGGCTGGCAGGTATGGCTTGAACATAGTTTTGATGGGAGGAGGAGAAAAATCCATTATACAGTGCCTTATATATATTCCTCAGGCTGGAAAGACCTTGATTGCGCAGACAGCAAAGCTCCGCTCCTGCAGACAATGACATGCAGGACAATTTGTGCCTTCGCTGGCAGCTCTGAATGCTGTCTGCATGGGCCGGGTGATCTATCTAGATAAACTATCCATTTTCTTCTATAGCTTCAGCATTGCAGCGTATGAACAGCCATTAACAATGACAATAATAATTTCATTTTAAATTCCAGCAGGCCTGTAGTTATGTCAGAGACTGGTGTTTCCAGCACTGTACAAAGATGGCTAGATAGGCAGATGGGGTGATGGATATTCAATTATGGTCAAATAAAGCTGGTATGTAATATTTATTTCTCACAGAGCAATTCTATAAAGAGTTGATTGAAACAGGAGGGAGAGTCTTGCCACCTAGAAAAGCCATCCTCTCTCCTCGAAATGCAGAAATTACTTCTCTTTCTTCCCCCTAAAAAACCCAATTTTGAAAGTTCAGTACAGCTGGGTGTGAGAACGGCTCTTGGTGAGGCTGTTCCCTAACGACACCGGTTCTTCAGGGAAACAGCGCAATAGTGCATTCAGGGAAGACAGGGATCTTCTCCAGTTTTAGCCATGGAAACACCTACTCAAACCACAGCCGCGGGCCAGATGCCTCCCCTTCTGCATCCCGGACACCTCCGATCCACCTCCTCCCGCTGCCACCTGCGCAGCACGGAAACTGCTGACATCGCACGGAGACGTGGTTTGGGTGAGGGTGGGAGGACCTGACCGCTCTTCACCACCACATTTCGGATCTCTCCTTTAGGTGACTCCTTCCTTTCTCTGCTGCTCCTTCCCCCTCTGCTGGTGACTGCGCTGCAGACAAAACTCGCTGCACAGGCAGGGACTCTGCCTGAAAGGTGGGGAAGTGCACCCACCCGAGCCCAAACCTGACCGAGGGACCCTGCCCAAGCGGAACCTCTGCAGTGGAACCCACAGCTCCCAGGGGAGCAGCTTTCGGTCAAAGCAAGACCAGTGGAAACCCTGGTGCTTGCAGGAGCCAGGCAGCAGGTGGAAACTGAGGGAACTAGTATTTCAAGTGCCTGGTTGGTAATTTTGTCAGTTAATTAACCATTGCCTTTAATAGGCTTGTTGTGTCACCGCTTGACTTACACAAATTGTCTCAGTGACATTACCGGGTCTGGCTGCACGGTGTGCTGGTCCTTGTGTGGATTCGGCCTTATCAAGTGTGGCTCCAGGCTGTAATTCTTCTTCTTCCTTACAAATACAGGTCCCTGCAGTATTGCCAAGGCTCATTAGGGCATGTGGATAATGGGATATTTTTATCCACGATAATTAAGTAATTATCACATGCAATATAGAGAGGGGTCAGTTGTACCCAGCCTGCTTCCATTTACATTGTCATAAGGAAAAAGGAACTACTTCTGTGTATTTTCTTTTCTTGAGAGGCAGGTCCATTCCAATCTCATTTATTATTTGTTGCTTTCTTTGTCACTTTGGTGCAAAATTAACATTATTAATGTCAAGATCTCAGGAAAGAAAATGCATGGTAAGTGTGATTTTATTCCGAGGTCCCGTCATCAGGAGGGAAGGATCGGCTTTAATCCTGATGCTGCGTGTGCGCTGGGACCGGGGTGACCCGGAGCGGGGGCGCTGGGGCGCTGGGGTCAGCCGGGGGTCCCCGCTCCCATCCAAACCTCAGGAGCCTCCGGGGTGCGTTCGGCAGCTTCGATCTCCCCCTTGTGGCCGAAGAGCAGGGACACGGGTGCGCAGCCCGGACCTGCACCTCAGCGCCTCGGGGGACGTGGGCGGGGAGCTGCGAGGGCTCCCCCTCATCGGCCAAATCTCCCGAGAAAGGGGCTTTTAAGCTTAATTCCAAGGTAAGAACACACAACTTATCAATTCCTTCACCCCACTGAGAACTTGTGGGAAAGTCTTTCACTGGGATTTGTGGATTCGAAGCCCCTCTTCAGAGCAGGCTGTTTGTATTTATGCAGGAAAGGTTTCTGGCGTGCTATGAGAAGTAAATAACTTCCCTGGCACCGTGTCCTTTTCCGTGGACACAAAGAGAAACAATATGTGTTTGCACAACATCTATTTACAGCCTGGGGGACCTTTTATTTCGGTTTTAGGAAGCACACACAAGTGACGTTTCCACGGAGGGGGGCAGAGGACACGCGCGGGGGCACTTGGCTGTAACGCTCGGATTTTAAATGCCTAAATTAGAGACATTTCAGTAGCTAAATCATCCGAGCTGGCTCCCTGAGCTCCTCGAGCGGGGAGCAGAGCACAGGCGGCCCCAGGGAGTGATTCGTCACATCCCGAGACAGATGTCAAACACGGGGCAGATGGATCGTGTTCTCGCAGCACTTTCCTCAGCAAGACAACACGTAGAATTCCCAGATTAGGGAAAATGAATCCTATGGGTACCAAAGTGAGGAGCTTTTAGTGCAAATAAACCAGCCCCAGGCACGTTTGGGGATGCAGGATAAAGAAGTGAGGGTGGCAAACTCCATTTTCCATTCAACACCCTCACTGCTCTTATATTTGCTGAATATTAAATGACTGAGATATTTATTTCTTTTCCCTTTTCCCAACAGTTGTCCAGCAGAGCAGGCGTCTATGATAATGAACTTAGCCTTCTGCTAATGGGCTTTTTATCCCCTCATAGCAGAGCACTCTGTCATTTTTATTGGTAGAGCAAAGCGCCAAACCCACCACCAAGCACAAGAAAATATACAGGCTTCTGTGTAGTTCTTTTCCCATAAATGAGACAAAAAACATTGCAAATAGGTGGTAGCACTAGCAAGTGAGCTGTTTCCATCCCTGGCATTGCTTGGATCCTCCTGACTACGGGGAAACTGCAGGTTAAAGCACACAAGGGTTTGCTGCAGATGTGTGTAAGAGCTGGGTTGTCTTTCAGCTGCAAAGAGACCTCTGGGACATGAGGAAGGACTCGTTGGCCCTGAGGGTGGTGAGAGCCTGGCCCAGGTACCCAGAGAGGTGGTGGATGAACCATCCCTGGGACATCCCAGGCCAGGCTGGACAGGCTCTGAGCAACCTGAGCTGGTGACGATGTCCCTGCTCATGGCAGGGGGGCACTGAGATGGTCCCTCCAACCCGAACCATTCCATGATACTGTGATTGCAGCACTTGATTTCTGCTTGGTATGTTCTGAGCAGCTGGAGCTGCCTTGCAATTACTGATTAGTAATACTCTCCACCTGACACCAAAGGGACCCCTCCCAGTGTGCCGGCTGCAGGGGCATTAACAGCCACAAAATGCCTCAGCATATAAACAAGTGCTAGGCTATAAAAGCAAGTGCCAGATATCTAAGATAAGCATAAGCTGAGTCTTGCAGAGGCTGAATGTAGCTGGCCTGGAAGCACATAAGGAGCTCCCAAGGATTCTGGCTGTAACCCCTGGCTTACCTGCAACAGGACCACGTTCAGTGGTGGTGTGAAGGTCTCACTGTGGCAATTCAAGAGCTGAATTTGTCCCCAAGGCAGCAATTTCCTGCAATGAGTGAGTCTCCGTGCTTTCGTTTCCCTGGTGGCCCTGCTGACCTCTCACTCTCTCCAGGATTTCGTTCTGCAGAGACACAGGTATAATCATAACTCTGTCATCTCTCTCAATAACAGCCTTGAACGGGTCTAGCGCTGGCTCGTCCCTGCCTGGCTGGTGACATTTCCATGAGTCTTGAGTGTACCTAAGCTGGAAATACGACCTCCCTCCCACACGTTCATAAGCTCTCGCTGAGTTTTGCTATCTAGCTATGGTGTGTAGACCAGAAATTATCCAGTCCATTATAAAACCTTTAAAATGTTATACTAGAGGTACAGCAGCTGAAAGGTCTCGCTGTGTTCCTGGACTGCGTGCTCCGGCTTATCCGGAGTCGCTCCCTGCTCTGACCATCAGGCTAAGCGAGGAGGACAGAGATTAGGAGAGGAAACAAGAAGCCAAGCGATCTGTCTTTGGGGAGGAATTTCAGAGGAAAGGTGGGAGGACAGCCCCGCACAGGCAGGTGGGACAAGCGACCACAGTTTATTTGAATCACTAAGGCAAGAAGGTGAGGGACAGGTCAGAAAAAGACAAAGTCTTCAAGGTGGCCTCTCATGAGTGAACTCCAGCAGATGAGGAGGGATAAAGCTAATTGGGTGGCTGTTTAAGAAGCTTCTCTTGCCCCTCTTGCTTGCAAAGAAATTGCATTAATTTGTTAAAGCATCTTTGCCATGCAGGCTGCTATTAAGCTGCATTTTGCTCTGCAACCTGATCTGCTGCAGAGGCACGAAGGGCAATGGGCCCTGCAGCTGCGGCCTGGGGACGCGGAGGTGCCAGAGTCACAGGCTGTGCAAGCTGAGCAGGGAGGGCTCCGAAACGAACCCCGCGGGACAGTCAGGCGCTGTGTGAGCCTTGGGTGCTGTCAGGGCTTGCACTTCCCCTCCTGCACAGCAGCACTCCTGTGCCAAACTGGATCTTATCCCTCTGGGTCCTGTGATGCGGTGATCATGGGTTTCTTCTTTCTAAATCATTATTTTAAGCATCGTGATCCCAAAGCTACCTGTTTCCTTGTAAGGGATGTGTGGTTCTTACAGATACATGACATCCAGGCAGTCTGGACTCAAATAATTGGATCTTTTGATGGGCTTGATGAGAAATGCTACCTCCTGTTCAATGATGGAGATGAAGGTGGTGGTGCTGCAGTCAGCCCTGTTTTCAGGGTGGTGCCCGGTTGGCCGTGTCCTGGCCCAGGCTCTGTCTGTACTGTGACAATATTGGGTCTTTGCTGTGTTTTAGCTACAAGGAGTATCTCCAGCTTCCTCCTTTTCTGATTTCCAGGCAGGGGCACGTGCTACCCCATTTTAATTTCTCCGTTTAATTTGCACCTCAAGGGTTTCCGTTGTAGTTGTTTCCAGTTGATGCCTTTATTATTTCAGTCACGTGCAGGTTATTAGTTTTGAACGGGTCAGAAATCTGACAGAAATGAAAATGTCTTTATTTGTGAGCGTGGTACAAGCCATACGACACAAACCCTTCCTTTGATTGCTTTCCATGGCTGTTGTGGGGCTGCTCGGCAGCTCGGAGGATTAGAAGATGGCATCAGAACTCATTCAGATATAAATGACTTTAATATGCTTTGACACGCACCTCGGTAAATAAGCCTGGTGTGTTGCCAAGGTGATGCTCCTTTGTTGCTATGACTATATCAAATAGCCATGGTTACTTCGTACCGGTTCCACTTGGAGAGACCTATTTTTGAAATGTCCTTTTAATAACTTGTGACACTAATAGAGTGATAGGAATTCTGGACGTGAATAGGATTTGTGTGGTACACGCCATGAGCTGTTGCCATTAACATATGCTGAAGGCTTTTCTGTAGGACAAACTACTCGGGCCCCGGGATCGCTCTGCTCGTCACCTCTGCCGATGGCTCTTGAGTCCCACCATGATGGATTTGGCCCTTGTCACCTACTGCTTCCTTTCAGCCATATCCAGACTAGATATACCTTGGCTATTCTTTTACCTAATTTTGATCTAGTTGTGCAATGAAAGGCATGCTTGCTTTTTTTTAGTGTATTTTTGATTTCCAAGGGTTGTGCACATTCAGAGACATAAGTCAGAGCAGCTATTTTGCATGTAAAGTCACTTCCTTTCTTACATTAGCAGACAAAGGTAGTAATTGGCATAATATCCCCAGTAGGTGGAAGTTAATAAAGCCTGGCTGACTTCAAAATGTGGTTTTATCTGAGGTCGTTTTGCCTGAACTCTGCAGTTCTGGTGAAATGTGTGGTCAGAAAGCAGTTGACATGGTTTTTTTCTTTGCAGTTGTGACTCACACAACATTGCAACTGAATTATCTTCTTCAATTGAGTCCAGACTTTTATATTCTAATACTTATGGAGTATTTATATGGTACATCAGAACACAACTTGGACATCCATAGGATCACACCAGCCTTTCTCGTGGCCATTTCCAGGATCTCGGAGCCAACCCCTGATTGCTGAGCACACTCTGGGATTTTCCTCCTTGCTCAGCTCTGGCTTAGGGTAGAAATTCCAGTTCTCTGCCTCCTTTATGCTGTTAAATTGCATTCCATTTCTATTACTGCATCTTTCAAAGCCACCTGATGTATTTCTAATCCCAAGAAGCAGCCGTAGGCCTCATTTTCTTGCTGTCCGTGGGTCTGAATTAGGCCGTTGGAGGGAACCAGTTCTGAAACACAGCTGGGTAAGATCACTTGTATTTGGTGCTGTCACCGTGGTCTCTTTACAGTGTAAATGATGAAATGCATGTTGGAATGAGGGAGCGCGAGTTTGTCTGTGCTCCACAAAGTAACGGCGTATGGCTACAGTGACATCAGCCAGTTTGTGTCTGTAAAAGATTGATTTTAAATTGATTCATTCCTATCACAATACTTGTTTCTTTTTGAAATGTAGAAGAGCCTTTGTGTGTCTAACTGTCCCTGAACTGAAATAGCTTGAGGGATTGCGTTCAAATCACCCATTAAAAACAATCTCCTGGCAGAGACCAAGCATGAAAAATTCAGCCCAAAAGATGAAAGGTTCAGAAAATGTTAGGAGTGCATGGAAAGAAGGGATTTTTAAGGGTTTGCAACCTATACTGGAGTTGCCATAAGCAATATGTACCCTAACACATATAGGGCCAAAGCTCCCATCAGCTTTAAAGGAAACTGGATTAAAGTTTTCAGCCCAAAGCCTCGTGACTAATCGTCCATGCGAGTAACCCAGGAGGCCAAGGATCCTTCGAGTGGCTTTTCTTCAGAGAGAGCTGCTGCTGGAAGCGCGCTGGGTTAATGCTCAGCTCGGGGGGCAGAAACGGGAGCCCTGAATGGGAAAGAGCTGGTGTTCCATCCCACGGAAAATCCAGCTGGAGAAGAGCTGCCTTTCCCTGTCATGGGAGCGAGCGGCGCTGGGGAAGGTGCTGTACTGAGTTTAATCTGCACCCCTACCAGGGGTCCTGCTGGATGGTGGGCAGGGTGGAGAGCGGCTTCCAGAAACCCAGCTGTCAAGAAAGAGGTTACAACCATTAATAAATGTTATTTATAAAGCACTTCCCCCACCAAGAGCCTTTTGGGAGCAGCATGAACCATCAAAATAAAATCCAATTATAAAAGCCAATCACAATTAAATTGTTCATATCCCTCCGCGGGAGCCCTGTCTCAATCAGTCGCTCCGTCTCTCTCCTATGGCCACGCTGCAGAGGAGGTTCTACTCATTTGTTTGTGGCATCAACAAGAGAATCCTCATTATCTGCATATTATAAAGCTGTATGGGCTAAAGTATTGAGATTAATATGAAATAATTAGCTCTGATGAAAGTTATACCTCACTCAGAACAGCTGGGACTTGAATAGGATGCAACTGAGACTTGATTACTGTGTCATTACAGTATTAGTGTTGTGTACAGTCATTGTCATACAACTCCAAAATGCCTTTGATATGATTACATTTTAATTGAGCACTAGCCATGCTCGGGCTCGATGGCAATGCAGCACTGGGGGTGGTAACTTTATTGTTGTGGTTTTCTGAGCAGAGCAAACTCCTTAGCCTTTAAAAAGCAATCCCCAAAGGGACACTTTCCTCCTGAGGAAGCTCTAAAACGCGTATTGGTGTTGTCTGCTCAGGTTTACACCAGAAAACGGCAGGACCAGGATTGTGATAAATTCATACCCCGTCACTGGGCTGGGTGCTGTAGTCACATGGAAATTCACAGTGACAGGTGGGACAGAGAAGGTCCAGCTGTGGCCACACCAGGATCTCAAAGGCTTGTCCCAAAGGGAAGTGTCCATCAAATCACTGCCGTGCAGTGGTCAGCTCTCCCGTCCCATGGACAAACCCCAATGGGGAGGCGATGCTTTGCTGTTCCACCCACAGGTCAAAACACCTTCAGAGTTGCTAACAGAAAAGGAGACCTTAAAGTCATTACAATCAGATTTCCATTTTATAACAATTAGTGTCAGATGGTTTAAAAAATACGTTCATTAGGAATTACCCATCTGAACGTCTGACCGACCGAGGCCTGAAGGTTTAAGGTTAACTCCGAGTTGGATATATTTCATCCCCTAGTGCTGTTTGGAGGACAATGGTTAAGGTTATGTTCTCACTGATGTATGCAACTGTGCTCTGATTTGCATATAGAAGTCAAATTTAATTTAACTTTTATTCTTTGGTAGCATTTTCTAGCAGAATGGAATTATACAGATAGCGTTTAAGGGTGAGAGACTGTGCCTGATTTAAACCAGAAAGGAGATGGACCTACGTCAGCATGTCCTGGCACTGCAGATTTAGCTCCCAGCACACACATCCAGAGCTGGGGGGTGTGTGGGTTTACAAGGGTGTGTTAAGAAGTGATGAGCTGCCGAAACGCAGATTTGCAGCCTCCGTGTTGACAGACGCGGGACTGTGCCCACAGCTTGGAGCCAGCTCCCCTGAGCTCAGGGGCTTTGGGTTCCAGATCTGGCTTTGAACTGGAGAGCTGGCTCTGTGCAATAACCCAGCCTAAACTCCTGCCTCAGACACCCCATAGTAATGTGAGGGTGTTCTACTCAGTGCTCCAAAGATTTGCCCCATCTTGTTCTCTCAATATGAGTCATCAGAAAGTGTAACTGCCATGTAAAATTACATTGTTTTGTTCCTAGCGGAGTCAATAGAGCTGTTCCTATAAGAATGGCTGGTCCTTTCCAGAGAGGGAACAAAACATGACATTATCAACCCAATTTTAGAGATCAAATAATTTAATTTGAGTTCAAATTAATCTTAAACAGGCATAGCTGTTGCTGCCAGTGAGCTGAATAATAGAATCCAGCCACAGTGCTGCTCTCCTGCCCCTTGCTCACCCAGCACGTGAGACCACAGCTTCTTTCTACATGGCCCGTGCCAGTCCCACAGAAGGTGTGTACGTACACACGCGTGTGCCATCCTACGTGTGTGATGGTGAGGAGGGTGCGGGGCTCTGCTCCAGGGAACAAGAATTCAGTTGGTTTATAACATCCCATTACTATTTTTGAAATTGGGTCAAAATAAATACCTAGAGATAACTCAGGAATGAACTATTGGGTCTTCTACAGACAAGCATGAGTTATGAGTAAAATTTACTGCTTGGCTGGAACATTTCTGAATGCTGACAGTGCTACACAGCCGGAGAAGGCAGACCACATACGCTGGTTTATTAGCTTAAAAATGAATGTCTAGGCTTTCTGCACTCACCAAACGCAGCCCAGAGGAAGATCAAGCTCTTCAGCTTTCTAAACATAACTCGACTGGTAGCTGGGTGCAAACCCACAGAACCTTCCAGTGCAGAGCACCTTGCCCAAAACTTCATTTAGCTCATTCACCCCTGGATATATTGACTTCAGTGATTTTACTGTAGACGTAGCAAATGATTCTGTATCATATCAAAAAACCATTCTCTGGAGCATCAGCGCAGAGTTACTTGATGCAGTCGGCAGAGGGAATACTCTCCCCAGCAGTAATAAAGCAGAGAGGCCAGCAGGAGAGGGGGACGATGGGCTCATGGAACAGGAGAGCCGCGTGGAGCCAGAGTTATCGCAGCTCTGGAGTTTGCCCTCCGCTCCACTGCTGCACCGGGACCCGAGCGGTTGGGTGCACTGGACACCCCGAGCCCGGGGAGGCAGGGCCAGGGGCTGCAGACAGTGCTGGTGTGGAAGTGAACAGCTGTTCTGCTCATAAATGCCTCTAGAAAGCACCCACGGAGATTTCTGCTCCCTCCTGCACATGCAAAGCCAGAGATGCTTGGCCCTGTGGCAGAGCTGTGGTCGTAAGGAAACAGACTCAAAGATTTGGGGGATTTCACTTAATTTATTTCTTGGCTTTTCCAAAGTCAGGCCCTGGTAATGGACGTGGGTTTTGCAAGAGCCGGCTCCCAAGGCAGACAGACCTGGCACGAAGGGAGAGGAAGGGAGAGGAATGACCGAAGTAAAGCGCTGCAAATGCTGGGGGTTGCATTGACTGAAAGGTATTAACCGTTGCCTGACCAGCAGCAGGGGGGCAAACCAGCCTGGAGTAATAAGACAAGGATTGGATGCATCAGAACTGTTTTCCTGCAGAAAACAGGGATTTTGAAACTTTGCTTCCACAGTCACTTATATGGAGCGTTTCCATTTCTGTCACCAACGGGAAACACATTTTTAACCGTTTGGTTTCACATCGAATGTTTGACAACAAAATTGGAAACCTGAAGCTGCAGCCCTGGAAGCTCCTTTTACATACGACTTCGATGTTTTATCTGGAGTCCAAAAGAGATGCAACAAAAACCAGCGTTTCCCCCACAGGTAGAAAATACACTCATTCTCTGCTCAGTTAACACACTTACTGATTAATCAGTTTTGCTATAGCATTTTTAGGGAAACATATGCACTGCTTCTCTTAGGATAGATGTGCAGCCATGAGCTATTTAGCCTTGATCTCACCCAACAGACGCCCCCCTGTGCTCTCTCACTGTGCAAAATTACACCTCAAGAAACGTTTTGGAGGTTCCTGTATCCTCGGCTCCGAGACTGCAGCGTGATGCTCACGGAGCGAATTCTCATGAGGCCAGATGCTGCAGAATGTATAAATGGAAATGTACGGAGCCGGCGTGGCCTCGTGTTACGGGGGGGCTGAGCCCAAAAAAAGCTGCCAGGCTGCAGAATGACTGCAGAGCCATGCCTGGGGGCTCTTCCTGCCCAAAGGCTTTAGGAAGGGGGGGGCTGGAAAGCATCTGGAAAGCTGTCACCACGGGGTCAGAGATTTGAAGGGGACAAAACAGGTCCATCTACGCAGAGAGATGAAGAGAATCAGCTTAAGCACATGGGACTCATTTGCTTGGATAAGAATCATCTGCAGATTAAGGTGATTTAATGTCTATGGCTCCATATGCGCTGAGTGTCCATCCTCCCATCAGAGTCAACAGAGATCTTGGGCCATTTGGAATGCCCTGAGGGCACCCAGGACATGTAGAGTGGCCTGGAAACTTGGCACAGGGTCTCAGAACAGTTCTCTGGAGGGACACGAGGAGGCCACGCGAGATGCCTCAGGGCAATTAAATTGCACTTAGATGTCTATACCTGAGCAGCCACATTGAGCTTCTCACCAGTGGAGATCTGGAGACCTTTCTGCTACGAAAGTGCACCCTGAGACTCTCCTTTTCCTGCGCCCTGGACACGTCCTTGTGAGCAGGACACTGGGGCTGAGACGGGGGGTGAACCTGGAGATGGACGTGGAGATGGACATGGAGACAGGCCAGACCAACCTTCCCCCAGGAAACGTGGGGACGAAATCCAGACACAAGTCCCTCTGAAGTGACAAACCCAGAGGCATCTCACAGCACTGTGCCCCAGCTACAGACCCGAGAGGGGTCTGGCTCTTCAGAGACGTAATCCAGATGCAGCTGGAACCAAAATCCCTCACTTTGGGCGCAGTAAACAGCGAACAAGAGATGCTTTCTTTCAAGCTGAACAGCTGGATCATCTTTGCATTCATTACCTTGGAGGGGTGGTTCATTTAGGACCTGAGATGGAAAGACAAGACCTGTCCCGTATCTGCCACCCAGCCTCACCGTGTCCCCCATGCCAATGAAGGGCCGCTATGGAAGCCCACGCTGGGGAAGGCGGTGGGGGCCGCCAGGACTCTTCCTCCCAAAGATTTTGCTTCACTCGTGAAAAAAGAAACAGCCCAGAGACAGTTTGTTCTGCTGATCGGAATCCAGGTGCCGTATTTACATTTTGTCTGAAATTAATTCAGTCAGATCTTTAAAATGTAAATAGCCAGGAAAGAAATAGCACTGGATTATCGGGGAAAATACATATATATATATTTTTGCCTTGATGAAATAATGCAGGCAATTGCTTGTGTTAGGGAGAAGCAGATTTCTAAACAATCCGAAGTATTACATTTACAGGTTAGTGAGAGGTACAAATGTTTTCTTCTCCTCTTTAACAAATATTGAAAACTGACATTGGCCAAAGCTACTAAATCTGCTGATAAAAGCAGATGCTTGCTCTCATTTCTATTTTTCCTGGTTAGCTTCTGATTAAAAAAATATGCGCAGGACAGAAGTAATCACGCATCCCAGTGTGTTCGCACGACACACCAAAATAGGCAGGACCTGCCTCTTCGTGCTTTGCCGTCACAGGGGGACCGGTTGTGTGTGCCTGGCTGTTCCGCTGCAGCCCGTACTTGAGGCACAGCGGCGTGTGTTCTCTTTCCACGTGGATGTGGTGTTTTGTGACATTCGCGTGGAGCAGCAGCTCCGAGTGCGTTGGACAGGAGATCATCTGCTGTGCTCCCACTTCGGGGAAACTGAGGCACGGGAAAGGGAAATGAGCTGCTCCTGGCCACGGGGTTTGGAAGCGTCGCTGCTGGTGGGCGAATCTCCCACCTCTGTTCCTGCTGCCTCTTTTAAACAGAATCATTTTTTCACCTTCGTTCTCCTAACACCTCCATAAGCACAGCAGGTTGTTTCTGTCTGGATGTGCTTCACTAAGCAGATGCCTCTTCACCCAGCGCACCTGTAATCTTTGGCAACCAAACAAGTCCCATGTTCCTCAGTGTAACCAGATCATTAGTGGGAACAGGTGCCTTGTACCTGGCCGCTTTGGGGACATTTCAGGGCATGTAAAGCTCCTTGTACTTGGGAATACCTGGTGCATTTGGCAGAGAAACAAACCTGTCCCACCTTGTGATGATGAGGAAACATGGCAGCAAATGAGGTTCTGCCGACTGGAGGGGGTAGCAGAGCAAAAAGTGGTAAAAGGTGCAGTGGGTTGAGCTCCTGGATTCCTCAGGTGTTCCCAGGGCTGCAAAGCGCGATTCAGCGGCCTCGGCGTGGTGGGGCCGGTGCTTGGCTTGGGTCAACCCAGAGCCAGAGCCAGGCTGTCCAGATCGCTGCTCAGAAAATGAAAACCAAGAACTTTTTTAACATGTCTGTTAAAAATGAAACCATTTCCATTTTCCACCCACCCGCAGCTCTGCAGGAGTTCTGGTTTGATCTGACACAGCTTCGTGTCTTTGCTCTTCCTTTTGAACAAAACGTTCTGCAACGTTCTGCCATCTTTGGTATCTAAGATTTTGAAAATGAAACCCCATTGCTTTCACTTCAGAGAGAGCAGGAAAAGATGTTCCATCACATCTGAATTCTTCTCCCATTTGTTTTTCTGAGCTGATGAATACAGCTCAGGTCGGCAAATGTTCCATGTCGGCTACTGGTCACTTTCATCGGCAAATAGATTAATCATGTGAGATAATTTGCCAAGTCTGTTTGGGAATCCTAACTTGTTACCTCTACCCTGATGATGAACAGCAGCCGTGCCAACGTGCCCTGACCTTCAGGGAAAGGTAAGAGGATTTTCCTATCACCACGGCTGAAGGTGAAACCAATGCGTTGCATTTTTCTTGGAACAAGGCTAGAAAGGAAAAGGAAAATATGAATCCTGCCAGGGCCTTGATGATTTCACTCCGTGCCAGCAAGGACCTGAATTCCTCAGAGCTCACTCACCACGCAGCCATTAATACCCAGTGGCAAATTAGAAGTCCCAGGAGTGCAGGGTTATTCTTATAAATGAGGTTTCTGTGGAAGCTGCTGGCTCGCTCGGCTCTGCGAGGTGCTGGGGAGGGAGGGAGCGGGGCTGGCCAAAGAGACCAACTTCTAAACAAGCCATTTAAAAAACATCTGGTTAATTTAGTTGGTGGACAAGAAATAAACATTTTGGTTTGGCCAGAGGCTCAGCGATGTCCCATCAGATCTGTCCTAGACTGGAAACCTGTGATGGGGACGCAGTCTTCCTCTTCAATTAAATTAATAGCAATTTGTGGCTTGGTTTTGTCTCTAGATGATGAACACAAGCCTCCTCGCGTTCCTCCAAGTGAGGATTTCTCTCTTCTCCCACCCAGGAGATCCTCATGATGTCAACGAATTTCTGTGGATTAGCAGAGAGAAGAACCTATCCCCAAACCATCTCCTGCGTTTTGGGAGGCTGTGGAGACACTGTGAGTATCAGCGCGGTGTGACACAGCGTCCACGGCCATCAGAGACAGCTCAGGGCCACCCTGCTCCGGCGGCACAGAAGCGCCCTGTGTCACATTTCCCAGCCCCACGCAGACACCTGAGCATCTGAAATGTCCCCTGTGTTCTCCCTTGTGGTGTTGGTGTAGAGGTCTGGAATTGGTGCGTTAACACTGGGCTTACAGTGGTACGAATGGGAACAGCATAGTTAGGCCAAATCTTTTAAAGGGACGTTTGCGTTGTGATGTGTCCAGGGTGTGATACCTGCCTTGGAGAACATATCAAACTTTCAGACGGGTTAAATAAGGTGCGATGAGCCCTATAACCAGTATTTCTGAATGGGATCCTTTGGGATCAAGATGTGAGTCTTTATGATCTCATTATGACTTTTGCTCCGCTTCCAGTATCATTTCAGTATCTCTGACTTCTGCCAACATCCTGTGCTTATGAAAATCTTTTCATTATCTGCTCATTTTACAGATATTAAGAGTGTGTGGCCTCACTCCATGTCTCAACCTTTACATCAGATAGACTTCATTGGCTTCAAAGCAAAATCAGGCACCCTGCTAATTTCATAATGACTCTGAGACAGCTGAGTGCTATAGGGCCCTTTCTGCTGTCAGGGCCAATTAGGAAGGGATCGGACTACGTCAGGTCTGGAACTGAAATGAAAAGCCCGAGGTTTCCAAACCTGAGCTATGTTGCAATATTCAAAATAATCATCTAAATTTAACCACTGCTGAGACTGCTTCGTGGATGGGAGAGGCAGCCAGGAGCCTAAAACTGCTAAAATACAGGAATGTCAAGTGAATCTGATATGGTGCTGGTGTAAGTCTGGTTCTTTGGCAAAAACAAAACAAAACATAAAACAGGACATCAAACCAAAAACAAACAAAAAAGACCCCCACATGCAACCTCAGACACTACTTGATGTCTTCAAAATGGATCTTCAGCAACATTCTCACATTTGGGGTTTGGGTAGGACCTTCCAAGCTTGCTCTCTGCACACCTCAGCATAGAGGGAATCTCAGTCTATATCGAACCTCTTGCTTCTCCCTGGTAGCTGCACACAGGGCCTTGGGGCTTTTTCAGTGTTCAGTTCAAAACCGTGTGCTGGGGGAGAAGGGCTAGAGCTGAAGTTCAGAACAGGAAGCAAAATATTCATGTATGCTCATGGGAAAAGAAACCGTCACATTACTCATGCTCTTGATTACTCGTTCTTCTGAGGACAGAACTCAAACACGGCAGAGTGCTTAAAATATCCCACCTGCTCTATGGCGTGTTCCGTCTTTCCAGTCAAGTGCGTTGAAGAGAAATGCGGCGAAAAAATGGTCTATCTGAGGATAGCTCAAGGATAGGGCTTCACCTGTGCATTGGAAGCCTCTCTTCTGTGATAAGACAAATTTCAGGTGGGTTGAAGGTCTTGTGCATAGTCACAAACTCATCAGAATTTCAAGGCCTTTCTTAGACCCACTCTTTGCACTACAGGAGTTCATCCTTCCAGTTCATTGGGTCTCCAAGGACATTTTAACTGGGGAAGAACTTCATCTGGCCAAGAAATGGGCATCTCCAGGGGCAATGAGTAGTTCTGCGTGAGAAAGAGTGAAGCGTGTGACCTCCACATACCTTGGAATATTTGTCATGCAATTCGGATATTGCTCATTATGCCGTGCTCAGGCGCTCACAAGGAGGTTTGTGTCCCTTGCTGCGTCGGTCCATGGGCTGGCGAGAACAAGTGTCTGTCCAGCCACGTCTGTCAGGGACCAGAACCCCTTTCCTAGGAAAGAGCACAGGAACAGAACACAGCATTTTCCAATATCCATCCATTTTCAGCGGAGGGATTTGGTTCATATAATGTAGTTTTAATAACTCTCTACGAATTTCTTTTCTCTGAACTCATCCATCCTTCCCTTACAAACTCTCAGCGTCCCACTGCTACACTGATTTGATGATGTCTGCCTCTCATTTTGTATTAGACCCTAAATGATCGATTCTCATACGCCTTCTCCATGCATCTCAGGAGTCCTTCAGCACCAGTGCTGAGCTGTCCCGAAGTGAAGGGGCTCTGATGTGTGCCAACAACGCCATCATGCCAGACAGTCCTGAAAGGGCGTAAGGATCATCGTAGATGCAGAGAGAATCAGGGCTGGAAGAGTCCTTGAGACTTCATATAATGCCTGCAGTTGTGGACAGACCATGAAGAATGCGCTCCTCTTGCACCAGGCAGGTGTGAGAAGGTGTTAATTCTTTCTGTAAACAGGTTTATTACGATAACAAGATGTCCGAAAGCCCCTTCCAAGCATGCACAGGACTGATACAAAATCCCCTTTGTGTGACCGTGGGTTGGTTTTCAAAAACATCATCCTCATGCACGTAAGGAGACCATATCCCCAGGAGATGCATGTTCCTGGACCAGGGTTTGCATTTCTAGGACATTTTTCTATTCCCACAAATCCCTGAGAGGGCACAGATGTGATCTGTTGGGATCCACACAGCCTGGAGCGTTAGAGGCTCCAGTCCTATGAAGGGAAAAAACAAACGGCCCCTCTCTGAGGTTTCATTCATCCGGCTCCAGGCGCCTGTGGATGTGCGAGCGGCTCTGAGGGAAGGGCTGTTGTCTTCCTTTGATAAATATTGGCAGCTGCTCCCCAGGTCTGAGCCAGTAAACAGTTTGTACCTATGGTCACGATGCGCCCAACCTTTGGGATTTGAAGGCAAAGGCTTACGGGAAAGCACAGCACCATTTCTCAGGTGCTTGGAAAGGCAGGGTGAGCTCCAAACTGCACTCGTTTGATGAAAAGGGCAGGAACCCCAGGTCAATGCAACACTCAGATGCCTGGGACATGTTAGGATCAGTTTCTCATCGCTTTGGATTTGCATCACGTAAAGTATTTTAATGCAAGGAATGGACAAGCATAAGCATGACGTGTTCAATGCCCTCGGAGGAGTAGGAACCTCCAACCCTGTCTTGGGCATCCTGGGTAGAAAATTCTTTTCCCTAATGTTATATTTTTGACTCTGGGCTTCTAATCTCAGTCACCCGTTTATTGTCCACAGAGATGCCTCTGGAGGCAGATACAGCTCAATGTTTGTTCTAACCTATCTGCAGGACATCTCATTTGAGTTACTTTTGGAAGGTTCCAGAAGGAGGAATGGCCGTGGGAGCTTTGTCTCACACCGTTCTCATTTACATTTCCTTGACTGGAGGTGATGTGCTGCTGCTCTCATCTATTTGCAGTTTATGCAGAGTTTTCCTCCTTAATGAAAGGAGTCTAGACATAATATTTAGTGTCACTTAATGCCTGCTGTATGTTAATATACATCTCTTTCTAAGCCATAAACTTAAACACTAGTGCAATGTGTTCATTATTACATTGATCTAGATGTTACTTTTAGGACAACTCTCTCATAATCTTACAAATAATTTACTTAAGTTTGGTTGCAATCCTTGATTTCTTACTTTGTCACACCGAATGCCCAGACACTGCAAAAAGAAGAGGAAAATGCATTACTAGTGCTCCATAACAAAATTCTACATCCTGTGAGAGAACACAATTCACAGATTGTTTTAATCTTGGTGGTTCTGAAAACAAATTGATGAGGTGTTATAAGCCAGTTCTAATTTATTCCAAAGGACCAAACGAACCCTGAAGTCTTTCTGAAGCGCAGAGATCCCTTTGTGACCATAGATCTTTGTGGGCTCCTGAAAAGCATAGAGCACTGACTCAAAGTACATCTAGAATAGAATCATCTATACATCATATTTCAAACATAACTGAGTCCCCTGTGCATGAATTACTGGATCGGAAAACCTCTGCTTTGCATCACTGGAGATGGTAGAGCCTGGAATAATAACAGAGCATCGAGGCCAGAAAGCGCTTGAGCCTCCTGTAAGGGCTGTTGGGATTTTGGCTGTTCAGGTCAGGGCGGTAGCTCCAGCACAAATAAAACCTGAGTATTGCTGTGTCAGTCTAACGTTCTGTTTGCACGGAGTCCGGCTTTGATCAGTGGTGCTGATGTCAGTGGAATGAATCACGGTACAACCCAGGGCGAGCGAGATCAGAAGTGAAAAGCAAGGCAAAACCAAGCACTCGAGTCAGTTCAGGACGATCTGCCTCATTTCTGACCACGATTAGCCCGCGAACAGGCTCCTGCAGAATTGCCGTGGTTCAGTCAGCGCTATACGTGTGCACACAGGGTTAACTCCCATGTTTTTGTATCGCCGCTGCATCCTGGGAATGCAAGATGATGAATTTCCAGCTCGAGATGCAGGGGCAATAAAAGCTGTGAGAATTCACGGAGAGGCCAAGAGCCGACTCCGAAGCCTCATCACTCCAGCCCTGTCAGTCCCTCCAAACGCCCCGGGAGAGCCGCAGCCAGGCTTCTCACCTCACCTACTTGCAAAACATCATTTCAGCATGAAAATGAGATGGGTTTGGTGAAATGTCTGAGTGTGTCTGTAAACCCGCATACTTCACTGTAAATAAAGCGCTTTGCTGCTCTCTCTCTAGCGCATTCATCGTAAGTTTTTCCCAGCACGGGAGCGCCGCACACCTATAGGATGCCAAGTCACACCTCGGGGGTGATGGAAGGAAATGTGATGGGGGAGGCAAACCAAAAACCCATGAAAAAATGGTTAAAATATGGAGTGTCTAAATATTTCCTTCAGGCTTCCAGCTTCTTCAGAATCATCATACGAGGCAACCGTTCTCCATCGGTCCCGTTTCTCGTGCCTGGCTCTGGTGACATGGTGACCTTGAAGTTTGCTTTTACTGCATCGCACTCCTAGCTTTTCATTAAATTATCTCCATGGCTCCCTCTGCCAAAAACGCTTCACCTGGCTTGCTATACATGAGCTCCCACTGCTGAATCCAGGCCTGTTCTCTTTAATTAAATCAAAACTCGCCTTTTTTCCTCGTCTGTCCCTCATGTTTGTTCCTGGAGCCTTTCCCTTCGGCAATGTCAGCCCTTGCAGGTCCGTGGCTCTGCCCGGCTGCTCCCCGCGGCGTTTTCCTTGGGCAGGTGCTGCGGGCACATCACTGCTGCCGCTGCCTGGGTTCCATTTGCCGGGGAAGTTTCTGATGCATCATTTTTCTACTTCTAGCAGCTCCCTTCGCTCCTTCAACACTTTGCTTAGAGTCTGGAGATTGGGCCATCTGGTCTGTCTTAATCCTGAATTCTGAACAGTCCCCTTTCTTGACCAGCTATTTGGCAAGATCTCTGTCACACATTTCTGCCTTCAGAAAACTATCACGTTTTTTCTTTTTATAGCACGTAAGCCCCACAATTCCGTGGCATGGGACATTTGAGAACAGATAGCACTGTGGACCAGGCATGGTCCGGCTTGGGCCACCAGAATTACATTCACTTCAGCTACCTGAAAGTCAACGTCTGGGGCTTTCAGCTCTTGGGGATCCATTTCGCAGCTTACGTGGACGTTTAGCCTTGTTTTCCCTCTAGGAACAGGCAGATTTGGGAGCGCAGGGTGTGTAGGTGGGGGTATTTTCGAGCCCAGCCCACAAAGCCTTTGTTCAAGAGTAGGTTTTTATGTGCTTTCTACTCACCCATCGCAGCTGTGAGCAGCACGAGTGCCCGGACACAGGTGGCTCTATGGAGCTGCTATTTCTGGAGCTGGTGCAGTTTGGGTTTCTGGGCAGCCCAAAGCCCTTTTGTGCCGGCGCTGCCCCCGCTGATGGCACCGAGTCCCCAATCCAGAGGATGACAGCTCCCTGGATATTTTTAATACTGCCTTGTTTAAACAAACACAGATCTGCATGGAGGGATGGGAAGGTTGAAGTGATTACAATCTACTGAATAGTCATGAAAGCTATATCCAGACATAGCAGCTCCTCAGAGTGCAAATTGCATGAATATATATGAAGAGACTTATTTAAAAACACTAGCCTGTAATGCCGGCACTTCTTCAGTTCATTTTACGCAGAAATAGAAGTGGAGTCTTAAGGTGAAAATCCATTCTCTTTCACGCTGCCATAGATCAAGATAGTTCATTCAGAACAGTGTCCAAGTCGGCCCCTGGGGTTGTGATTCACCTGGGTTCTGCTGGGAAGAATAAAAGGGGGTGTGAAAACACAGGGGTTTCTTTTGTGGAAAAGGAGCCAGGAGTAAATCATAATCAGGAGGATTTTCTGGATCACTCCCGTCCTCAAAACATTTTCCTCCCTTTCCACTGCTAGAGAAGAAACACCCAGTCAGTTCTCTGGTGGGGAAGAAAAAATAAAATACAAATAAAATAGATACTTTTTCTAAAGAAAAAAAAGAGAAAAAAAATGAATGCAAAGCACACAAACGTGCCTTATAAGGGTGTCTCTATTTCAGTGGCTGGGGCAAGGGGGCTGGAGTCGCTTTCTGAGGATGCAGAATTCAGCGGGGAGGCTGCGTGAAGGCTCAGCCGTCCCCAGCACAACAGCAGGGTCTGTGTTTCCCGGCCCGCGCGAGCGCCTCGAGAAGAGGGATCTGTTTCCAGAGGTGTGCGGCGGGATTTATGGCGTTCCGGCATTTAGGATGGAATGAAACGGAGCTCGTGTTTTCCCGGTTAAAGCCGGAGAGGAGGCCCGTGGGCTGCGAGTGACACAGCACTGTGCTCGTGTGGGGTTTGCAAGATACTTTCTGCTTCGAGAAAAAAAATAAAACAATCATTGAATTTAACAACTGAGTGCCAAAAGCTGCTTTGTGTGACAGGGTGCACGAGTGCAGACGGCGCTCCCGAGGGCCCTGCTTCCACCTGCCTTTCTTTGCAGGGACTTTCTTTGCAGCACTTACCATGGCGAGCACCGTTCCTGCTGCTGCAGCTCCTAATTCCTGGTTTCAGGGTAGTGCAATTAGCTTGGGATACTGACTGAATGGGACAGTGCACAGATCGCAGGAGCGCTGGTTCTGGCTCGTGCTGCCAGGTTCACGGTGCCCGATGCGTTGGTTGCGGGCGGCACCGCGGCCGCTTGCGCTGCAGATCCGAGTTCTGAGCTGAAAACTGGCGCCGGTGCACAGGGACGACAGCGCTTCTCACCGGCTGCCCGCTGGAGATGTGAAAATGGGTGAGAGCGCAGGAGCGGTGACGGCAGATTGAGAGATGACAGGGAACAGAAGGTGGGGAAGCAGCCGTCGTGCCGCTGGCTCGTTACCTCCACAGCTCAAGAAAATCTGGAGCTAAAACTCTGCACCCCTCCTCCATGGCCTCAATTTTTGGAGGCAGAACCTACCTGGAGTTGCAGAGGTGTAAATGGGACGTAACTCCACCAAAGCCAGCAGGATGGCCTCATGCACGCAACAACGTGAGGCTGCAATCTATATAGTTATAATGTAAACATGACCACAGTTCGGTCCCAGATGCTTTTATCACAGACATGCAAACTCTATATTCAGTCTTCCCATACTTCCCGATGCCCCGATGTCACTGGTTTGAAGATGACGTGTGTCTGGCGCAGCTGGGCTTGCAGAGCTGCGTTATCCTCTGGTGCCTCGCAGCACAAATCCGGCGCCTCGGAAGCAGCCGGGTGTCTGTTCCACACAAAACACAGCGAGGAGCCTGCGCTGCCCCGCTCGGCCTCGCCATGGAGAAACCCCCCAAAGCCCAGCGCCCAGCACGCGGTCACGGCCTTGTCTGGAGAAAGGGATGGACCTGGAATAGCTCTTTTAAAAGTGATGGTGACAAAGGGATATGTGTTAAACAACGGAAATCTTAATTGACCTAAGCAAAGCATTTGCTGAATTCCTTAGCAGATGTAGCAATATATATAGACTAGAAATAAGTACACTATGCTTATTGTAACATAAGAAAATGAATATTGTGGAGTAATGAAAGCAATTAATCTTGTAAATTTAGAGTGTGCAGAGAGGAGATAATACACAGTTCTAGCATCAAGTGTCCTTATGAGGCGTTAGTGAGTGAGGCTGTGATGAACCAGGCATTCTGCTCTGTATTTGTGAATTCTGAAAGTGATGCGTATGGGGGTCTTAACGCTGCCGTCAAGGTCAAAGCGATATGAATGTAATCTTAACCAGCAGAATGAGGTCTCGCTCAGTGCATCGTACGGGATGCAAGACTGCCTAGGTAATAAATTAGTATGTAAATTGGGGTAGTTTTCGGAGATAAAAGGGCATATTTGAGGGGTGTGCTCTGAGAGCTGTTCTCCCAAGACAAGGTCACCAACAGCTGCCATGGTCCTCCTGCTGTCGAATCTGCGTGTAACAGAAGTTACCGAAGATTTTGCTCTCTGAGAATGTTTCTGTGCTCCAGAGTACAGCAGGTACTGAACTCCTGGCCTGTCTGCCCTTTCCTTATTGCTTTTCTTCCAACAGATCTAATTTTCATGTGACTATTGAGAAAAAGTGGTATTTAACTGGCCTGTGTTTTCCACCCACCAACAACGGAGCAGGTTGCGCTCCAAAACCGAACCACACGCTCCTATTCAGGGATTTTCATAACGTCCCATTTCTTCGGTCAAAACAGCGCTCTAAGGATAACAATAAAATCCCCCACCTTCCTTCCTGAAGAGCCTGGTTTATTGCATCGCCTTTGCTACCTCCTGCAGAACGTGCTGTCTGCAAATGGAAGCCCAAACCTAGCGTTAGGGTTAGGGACAGGGGTTAGGGATAGGGGTTAGGGGTTAGGGTTGGGATTAGGCAAACCCCAGAGCTCCAAACACTCTATTCAGAAGCAATTCAAAATCCCATTCAAGACCTCATTAACTCAGTGGGAGCCTGTTCTGATCAAGAATTTTAAGCCTAGACCCTTAACAAGGACCGTCACAAGGCAACAGAGACAGCAGGATATATTCCATTTGTTTCTAACCAGGATGAAATTAATCTCTATGCAGAAAATCAGCTTAAGGACTCTACCCTACTTAAATTCCTGCAAGGCCTTCGTACTTCACTTGAGTAATCATTGATTGGATTCTTAAAAGATACCGGGAAGCTCTAGGTAATTACGGTCCATCTGTGAATAACTGCATTTCTAGTCCTTGGACAGTTATGAAATTTGTAAGGAAGAAAAAAAATCAACCTGAAAATTCAAAAATGCGGCATCTTGAAAAATAAGACTGTCCAAATCTGGTCAAGCGCATTTTTATTCGATTGCTACAGGGTTTTTTTACCATATATAACACTGAAACATACTTCGAGGTCAAATGTTTCCTCAACCTGAGAAGATGAAACGTTTCATTTTGGAAACGGTAAAACAAAATGTCCCAATTTTTTTTATTACAATTTGTGGGTGGAAGATTTTTTTAAAACAGTCTGCAAAGTTTTAATACATCTGCACAGGGTACCGGCTCATCCTCATCTGTGTAGGGTACCAGCTGAGCCTTAGCTACATAGGGTACCGGCTGATCCTCATCTGAGTTTTGGGGTTCAAAAGTTTGGGTCAGGCTTCGATTTTTTTGTGCCCAGGACGCAGAGCCCTCCTCCCGTGCTAAAGCTGCAGACAAAGCGCCTGCACGAGTGGGGCTGTCTCTATATTATAGGGGACAAATACAGAGAAAATGGATTGTTCTCATTTTGGCAGAAAAGACGAATGTTTATGTGATCTAAGCACACAAACTGCAGCAATATTTTAAGATCAATGGTACTGAGGACAGTCACAAGAAAAGACCATTTGCAACCCCGTAAGATTGATGCTGCCTTTTAGGAATGGGTGAAAAACACTGGAAAGATTTCTCTCTACTGCCTTCAGAATGCTCCCAGCCTGATCCAAAGCCACCCGAGCCAACAAGCTGATCAGCTGTACTACGGTGACATCAAGAGGCCGCTGCTGTTCCGCAGAGCTGGTGGCCCCTGGGAGCAGGGGGTGAGAGCAGTGACTTGCTCGGGGACGTCTCTGTGCTCAGGGCAGCGCTGTGACCCCGACTCGCCGGATCCCAACCCCGAACTGCCCCGCACGCCGCTTTGCCGCCGTCTGAGGCCGAGTTTTGAGGCTGCACAACAGCTTTATGGTCCACGGTTGCCCTTCTTTCCTACAGCTCCATCAGTGTGATGGACTCCTAGAAGCTCTCTGCCCTCCTGGGCTCAGTTCAGACTTCAGCTGACTGTCACGGTGCTGAGGAGGCGTCACTCTGCTGCCCAAAACAGCCATGTTTTCCTACATTTCTTGGCTATTGTTGTTGGCCATGGCTGGTTTGTTAAAAAAACATCTTCAGCATTTCTGCTGCAAGTGAATTTGGGTGGAAAGCTTGAGAGTGGGTGAAGGAGAAGCAGCAGCCTCCATACAGACTCCTATGGACGAGTAAATATTTGAAAGGTCATTCAGTTATTCATACAGTATGTTCTGCCAAGCTTTGTGCAGAAAAAACTCACCTTTTTCTGGTGTCTCCTAATAAATCTTCTGGGGTTTGTAAATGCAGAAGCAGGCTCTTCCCTTTAGCCGCTAAATAATCCATTGTTTGCTTGTTTATTTGTTTCCTGAGCAAATCAGGCCTAGGAAAAAAACTATCATTAATGGGAGGTCACTGCAGATGCTTACACCGAGCAACAAGGGCAGGTTCTGGACAAACCCGGGGATGGAAAAGGCAAAAGATTTTTATCTGATGACTAAGTTCCAGAAATATGATGTTTGCTCTTGTGGCAAGCAGCAAGCCACTGGCTGGGCAAACCTCCCGTGGTTTGCAATGGGCAGGGTCCAGGTCTGCGCCGTGAACAGGGCTCTCCTTTGCACTCACAGAAGGTGCATTTGGCTCTGGCTGTGAACCACTCTTGTGGAGCGTGGCCCCGTCCCCCGGCCTGACCTGGTCCCGGCTTGGCCCCTGTGCTGGACGCGGACCAGCGCTTCCCAGCACCCTCAGTCCTTTGGAGTCCAATGGACATTCCCAAATACGTGTGCTGATGTTGCAAGAGTCTGGAGACGTCTTGTTCCAGCCGCATGTAGGTGGGTCCCCCTGTCTCAGCCACCTCTCGGGCACAGACTCCCAAAGCCACAGGAGCTCCAAGGCAGAGGCTTCGTAGGACACACCTCGAAGTCTTTGTGTGCCCCAATTGTCCTTTCCATTTTGGAGGTGATCTGGGTCATGGTTTCCTCAATGATGCGGAGGCAGCTCCAGCTGCCATTGCAAAAGGGATTCACCTTTGCTAATGAGCTATTTATGAGTAAAGTACCTAACCCAAGTTGCTCATCCAGCTCCTACATTCGGGAGAGAGAATCGTCCCATGTGTCTCAGATTGGACACCCAGGGTGGGATTTAGCTCCAGGCTAAGGAGCGTCATTTGGTGTCAGACGGGGATATCTCTGCGTGCTGCTGGGGGAGGCTCTTAGGAGAATCAATGGAGATGTGGCCCTCGGAGCCAAGAGGGGGATGCAGTGTCTGCTCTAAGGTGACCTAAACAGCTTCCAGCTTCCACCATTGGGCCAGGTCTTCATTAAATGTATTGGCAATTTAGTTACCTGGCACACAAGTGGACACCTATATTGAAGTGTCCTAATGGGGTGTTGAATCCCATATTTAATTTCATAAGGCTAGGTCAAGGTGGAAGGGATCTCTCCAAACAGAAGTAGTGGTTTATTAATTTCTCCTTGTTGGATAACGCTCTAGAAGAAACTGCTGCCTTATATAAAACCAAGGGATGGTCTTGTTCTTGCATAGCTTTGTGAGTAAAAGCCTCCTCTATCCAGTGGAGTTAAAACAATAGCCTTTTACCTCTGTGAGCACTTAAATATACTCAAGATTATTATTTTTTATGTCTCAGTAAAGCAGAAGGCACGTAAAGTAATGTATAAAATATACTAAGGTATGTCTAGAGGGAGGCTGTATGGACATCAAGCATAGCAAACCTGATATAAAATACAATGAAAGACTAAAGCAGGTAACAGGGCAGATATAAATCCTGGTGCAATGAATAACGCATGTCACATAATGGCAATGAAAAACGTAGCAAATGGCAAAACACACATCAGCATAGACATAAAGCATAATGAACTGATGGATGAAAGTCACATTAATGGCGAGATTGCTCTTGTCACTCAGGATAAGCAAAACGATCATTTTGTCTCCTGAGGCCTCAGAGAGCTTCTGGCTACACAGGACTATGGGGAGGGTTTTCTGTTTTTCTTACTCAGAAACTAATGATATCCGACACTTGCAAATACCTTTGGCTGAATATCATCGTCAGGGCTTGACGGCTGTCAGGTGGAAAACCTTGGCTGCTGAGCGATAACCCCATCCATGGCCACGTCTGCAGGGCACGCACTTGTGCGAACACTTTTGCCCCAAATATCCCCGATGAAAGAGAGTCTGCTCCATAGGTGCGGGTAGACAGGCATAGAGGAGTTAACTTCCCCTGGGATATTGTTTTTCACCTTTGTTAAAAACATATTTGAAAGGTTGGGGTTTTTTAAATCATGGTGATGTAATTCTGTAACTGTTTCTGAATGCAGGGTTTCACCTTTTCACCGCCGTTTGGAAACAAAAAGCTTTACAGGGGGAACAGAGGAACACAGGTAATTGTCCCCAGAGAGCAGGAAACATCTCCCCGCAAGAGCAGAGCTGCACTGGGGTTCAGCTGGACAGACTCGGCAGAGATGTTAAACCATCACAGCCCTTTAAACTCACCGATTGTGGAGTATTTTTGCCTGGGAGCAGATCCCCAGTCCAGGGCAGGAGCCCATGACACAGAGCTCTGGTCACAGCTCACAAGCAGGTGCAAATTTTGATGACCCTCTGACTTTTGGAGAAAGCCCCACGTGTGCCCCCACCTCCCTCCGTGCTTCCATCTGCGATCTGTCAGGAGGCATCGATCACTTGGCGACCGCAACCTCGCCGCTGCTGCGTCCTTCACTAGTTGCATCTTTACAAACCTTTTGCAAACAGATTCGAAAGGAAAGTGCATTTAGTTTAATTAGGAGACTCTTCAAGCAGAAGCCATTTGTCAGCCACTTAACCAAAGTCTCCCTTTTTCCTGGCAGCAGCAGATGCCTGCGCCCGCCTGGTTTGCAGCAGGAATTTGCGGCAGCAGAGCCAACGCCAGCCTCTGCCGCGATTTACTGCTCTGCTGGCACGCAGCACCTCTCTCATTAAGGCCCCCACATTGTTGTTTGGCTTCTAAAGTGCAAATACACGAAGCGCTGCTGTGGAGGAAGCCAATTAGGAGGGACAGGAGAAACATTTCCCAGCGGCTGGGGCCAGGCCCAGGACTAAGCAGGACCAGGGCTGCATGGAAACTGGGAGCCGGTTACAGGGAGGGTGTTGGAGGTTTGTGTGCAGGAAGCTTAAGTACAAGTTGTAGCCTGGTTGTTTCTCTGGGAAAAGCTGCTTAATTTCCTTGTACCTTGTTTCCTCACCTGTGAAGTCAGCACTGGCCTTCCAGACTAAAAGCTTTGACCTCTTGCTTTCAGGATTCGCACTTCTTCCATAATTGTCCTTATGTAGAACAGTGCATGCCTGAAATATGTTTGAATCAGGCATAAAGATTTAGACAGGGAACATGCAGCTGAATTAACACCATTCTGAGCAACACAGGCAGCTCTGATTTACCCCTGGTGGCGGTCCCACGCAAACCAGAGGTACCACCTGGGATTGCTTCGAGACAGGAGTCAGCATCAAGGCTCTGCAAACCATATAAAATAGATGTCCGTAACCCCATAGAAAAGCCAGGGCTGTGTTCCCTAGAGCAGGCTGATCTCCAGCACCGGCCTGGGTGTCTGCAGAGGCTGCTGTGCAGACCACTGAAAGGGGCCACTCACCATAATGCGTTGGCCAAATACGCAGTGACCATTGGAAGCCAACGGCCCAGCCTGGGCCACATTTTCTATTTGTTTTTACACGTTGTGAGCTAAGTTTGGGTATGGTATGCTCCAACGCACAAGCAAGCCTCTGTCTGCCTCTAAAAGGACGGGGGGATTGGAAGGGGAAAGTACACTTTTCAAGCAAAGTCAGGTTCAAATTATGAACCGGCTTTTCATATTAGCAGGAAATACTTGATCCTCCTGCACCTTCATTCAGCTGGGCCCACAACATGGCTTTGAGGGGAGGCAACCCCGAAGGAAAACATATTTCATGTGGAGGAGGTAAAGCGAAGCCTGTATTTGGAACTGATTTGTAAATGAAAGAGGCATAAACAGATCAAGTTTTAAACCCAAATGTAATTTTTAACCCTATCTCTCCAAAGATGCTCCAGCCATTGTTGTGGCTCCATGTAGCTCTGGCTGTGTGTCCTTCAGCCCTGCTCTCTGGGCTTTCCCTGCTTATGAAGATGTTTCAGTTCCACGTTGTACTGTGGATCCACCAGCGAACCTCTGCAGCTGGATTATGTTTAATAGCAGTTAGAGGCTATGCCGAAAAATGTGCTACAACACCCTCATTTTTAGCCTGAAAAGCACACACCGAAACAGTGACAACCAACAGCGAGGTCAGAATTTACCAGTCATTAGTCATACGAGTCCATCTTCTTCCACAGCTTGTAATGATATTGGCTACAATGCAGCATGGTCACCAAACAGTGCAAAAAAGGGAAAGAGAGAAGCATGTGACTTCAAAACCTGGGGCTTAAGTAATAAACTGTCAGACTTGGTGAGATTCCAAAGAAAACGATGGGAATACGCAGCGGGACCCAGCTGCTCCGACCCTGCCCCGCAGCGCCCTAGTGCTGCAGGGATCGCTGGCTCTGGAGAGGGACCCTGCACATACAGGCATGGTCAGTCCCCCAGGGACCACCCGATTTAAGCTATAGACTGACCCTGTCTCAGATACAGTGTTCCCAGGGTCATTCAGCTACTTATATTTCATACCATCACTGCCCAAAACTCCTGAATTTCTCCAAAAACACATCGCTGTGGAACTCCCACGGCCTTTGGGAACATCCACTCAGCCAGACGGAAGCTCTCCAGCACACCTCCCATCATATAGCGGGCTCTGTAGCACCCTGTACAGACCTGGAGGGCTACAGAACAGCTATTTCCTGGCATTGAGGTGGAATTTGTGCATTTAGTTTCGTAAGAACAATCAAGAAAATCCTCTGCTTAAGCATTGTAGGGCCTGATGTTGCTGGCTAGGAACACTCCTGGACACACAGAACAATAAACTCATGGGATGCTGAAACCAGGCATGCTGGCACATAACTCCTACGAGAGTGTGCTGAGCCTGCCCAACTCTCTCATTAATTTCATTTTTTAATACTTGCATTTCCCTGCTGGAGAGCTGTCACCCTGCTGCGGCACACCAGACCTTGCCCAGGAAACCAGA
The DNA here is from genome assembly GCF_037038585.1 of Patagioenas fasciata. Taxonomy (NCBI): domain Eukaryota; kingdom Metazoa; phylum Chordata; class Aves; order Columbiformes; family Columbidae; genus Patagioenas; species Patagioenas fasciata. The sequence goes on along the minus strand of NC_092544.1, from coordinate 698,131 downwards.
AACGCAGGTCAATCCATTCCACACAAGGTCCAAAGCGTGATTTTTCTGTCCTGAGGGGTGGGAAGGGGAAAAGAAAAAGATGGTTTTTTAGGAGAATGGTAATACATATATAGCAAAGAGTAGAACTTCAGTGGTGAAGTCACCAGGCTCAGATCTCTCCCTTGCTTTTTTTCCCATCAGCTGTCCCAGCACCCAGCAGCAGATCTGCAGATGTCCCAGCCAACAACCCTGGCCCTTGGGGTCCCACCACCCTCCTGGTCCCAGCGGCCGGGCTGCTCAAGCATCGGCTCCCAGGAGCACTTCCAGGGAACGGTGACTTTGCTGGCAAGGAACGAGCCACTTCAAACGCAGGAATTTGGATGCCTCGCTGCAAAAACAGCGGGTCAAGCTTAAGGTGAAATTCTTGGCCCCCTGCTTTTGTTTCTGATGATTTTTGTAGGACAAAGCTGCACCCTGCTCCAGAACCCTCCTCTCCCCGTCCATCTCACCCACCCGACGCCACCTGCCCGGAGCAGCAGTTGTGCTTACGTTTGCCATCCGGGACGTGCAGGCTGCGAAAGATCTGTTAGAAAAGCAACACAATTTTGCTCGCTTTATTATTGAGAAATCAAAGACCTCATGTGACTTTGTAGATGACTTAACACATTTATAGACCAGGAAGGAAGTGGAGCTGCGCTGCTCGCTTCGCTTTTCAGCGAGGCGGTTGCTGCAAATTCGACCTCATTAACTCACGGCTGTGCAGAGGGACCAGAAAATGACGGTCCAAGCGGCCACCGAGCCCCCCAGATGCTGCTGCTTCAACATCACGACAGCAGCAGTCGCTCTGGGGATCTTCCACATGGTAAGTTACGGGATGGAAAGGGGACAGGGAGACAAGGAGAAGCAGAGGTGTCATCTTTGCAGAAGGTGTAATCATTGCAGATCGCAAGGTTTCCTGACTGTTGGCTTTTCTGTGTTGCAAAAAGAGACAAACCAATGATTTAAGAGGGAAGGACGAAAGAGGAGAAGGTGGCCAGGAAGAAATTGATTGTTCTGGGAGGGTTTTTTAAGTAGTTTTTCCCTGGCTCTACCAATCAGAGCTTATGGAAACTCGCTCTGCTTCCTGCTTTTCCCTCACAGCTTCGTGCAGGAGCTCTTACCGTGCAGGGTGCGAGCTCGGCCAGGGCTCAGCGCTGCTCCCTGCACCCATCGGTCAGAAATTGGGCAGCACAGCAGCAATGGAAACCGTGGGAGAGCTGAAATGCTGGGTCACTGGGGGGAGCGGGGATTTAGGTCCCAGGCAGCCAAGACGGGGTGGGCAAAGCTGCCTGGTTTCTCTCTCTACGACCCGTTGGGCACTGTATTCATCGCTTTGGTTTCTGTGTTGACCTGTGGCTGCGTTCAGCTGCTGTAACGTCCCCGGGGTGGTCACGGATGGCAGTGAGCAGAGGCAGCAGAGCCTGCAGGGACATTTCTTCCCCACCACTGGGTTGCACAGAGATGCTTTTAGGTAGCTTGAAGTCACACTGAGGATGTGGTTTCTCGCACGGCAGAGGCACTTAAAATAATCCTGTCTGTTGCACTGGGTGTGCATGGTCACAGGTTGGGAGCCTGTGGGTGATAAAGGTTAACGGGCACCCTTCACCCATAGAAGCGGAGTGAGGGGAGCTATAGCCAAGATCTGGAGAGGAGCTGGCAGAATCAAAGGTCTGTGCAAAGGTGGGAAACAAGACAGAACCACAACACCGAACAGCAACCATTCTTTCCCCTACTTTTTCTGAAACTTTTGATGATGCAGCTGCAGCTGGGCAGAGGGAGGGAAAATGAAAAGCGGATTTATACCTCGGCAGTGACTGGGATGATTTGCTACATCAATACTGTTGGTTTGTACCAGCATAAATTATTGCTGTGGGTCCCAGTGATGAATCATAGTGATGCTGGGTGATAGTAATGCCATCAAACACAAGCTCTCAGGCTTTGTGGAGATGTCTTGTCCTCCTGTAAATTGGATTTGTCTCACCACTGATCTCTCCATAGACAGTTGAAATAAATCGTGGGCATTCTCAAGCAAACAGGACAGAAGGAGGAGGGGAACGAGGAGGGGACGGAGCTGTGTGATTAGCAAAGATTCACTGGGTGCTGTGGGGCGCACTGGCAGGTGACTTCCAAAGAAAGCACGGAGGAATTTGTCCTGCTTGTTGCTCCTTCCAGGCATGAAGAAGGTCGAGTTATTTGACATTTTCTTCAAGAACAAGGCTGGAAAGTTGCAGCATGGGCAGAAAACCTGCCATTCATTTGCTACCAGCCTTTGATTAGAGCCAAAGGAGGCCTCGGAAGGCAGGATGTCAGCAGCTTGACCTGGCCCCTGTGGCAGCCCAGCTCTTCTCTTTGGCAGCTCTTTAACCCAAGGAGCAAAGCCCCACCTGTGGGACTCCCCCCAGGCCTGGTCCTCACCCGCGGACACACTCGTGTTGGTGCGGAGCTGTGGTTCCCTGTGCCTTCACCAGCCTGAGCCGGGATGTCCAGCAGTCGCTGGCTGCTCCTCGTCCTCACACAAACCAGATGGGGAGAGGAGGCAGCAGGCAGGAAGAACATGGAATGTTTTGAAAGGAAACCAAATGGGAGCTAAGAGCTCCTCACTTCATCCTACCCTGACACAACAACCGCTTCTACATTAAAACAAGAAAAGGCAAAGCACTGAAAGTATGGCATTTATACATGGTGTTATTTGTCTTCAAAGTGCTGGGTGTCACCCGCCTGCACACCCCGCTGTCAGAAACCTTCTAAGCATCCAATGCCCTGTCAGAGCAGCACGTCACTGCCCCCAGCGACCCCTGTTCATTATGGCTTCGAGCTCTTATTGCAGAAACATTCAGCATGAATTAAAAAAGGAACAGCTATCAGACTCTAGACAGATTTAAACCCAGAGGGCAGGCTGGTGGTGGGACACAGTCCCCGCTGCAGTGAGACTGTGGCTTGGTGGACACTCATTCTAGAAGCAAAGGGCTCTGGGGATGTGCTACAGCTCATCTGGAAGCTGTACCTGCAGCTTGTGGCACAGAAAGCTGATGAATTGGGTTTGGAAGGTAGTTTTGAGGTCTCCTGCAGCTGACGCAGACAGTCTGCATTCGGTTCCTGTCTGTGCTGCCGCCATCCCTCCCGGCCTGGCTTCCCCATTTCGGGGAAACGCGGCACCTTTCTTCCCACGCCTCCCCATTGTGTCTGCTCGCAGCGTCAGCTCGAGCACAGCAGGCACCTGACTGCACGTTACTGTTATCTGAACGCGGCCCAGCTCTCGCGTGGCACCTCCAGCCACCGCTCTACAGAGGACACACGCTGTTCTCCCTTCTGCTCCCTTAGAGGTTTGCCTCATCTCGCAGCTGCTTTTGTGCTGTTTCCCATATATGAGGTTTGCAAACACGAGCGCAGACCACAAGAGCTGCGGTTCCTCCTTGCCTGTGTCACTTCTCTAACCGCACGTTGAAACCAAAGGCTGCTGTAGCTATTGTGGAAAAGGTCTTCCAGCTGTAGAGTACCTGAATTGCTGTTGATCTTAGTGGCAGATAAAAACTTTCTTCCTGCATCGCTGTGGGGTTCTGATAACTCAGAGTCCAGATAAAATGGTTTTTCTCATTTACCCGTTCCCAACAAGCTCTTTTTGCTGATGGTACCTTTGTCGCTGGCTCCTGTCCCTGGAGAACAGTCTGCAGAACGAGTGCACCCAGTGCTGTTGGTGGGGTGAGATGGAGAATCACATTGGCACGGGTTTCTCCATTTCTTGAACAACACCGTTTGGGCTCAGTGTAAAACAACGCACACTTGCAGCTTTTTCTCAAATAAATAAAAGAAGGAACATGATATTTTTGTCAAGGGAGTAGTATAGCTGGTCTTACAGAGAGATCTGTTTTTCTTCTTGTGTTCCATTTTACACTTCAAAACACTACTGCTGCATTCGGCTCAGTTCTGAAGCAAAACGCAGTTTCAAAATGTGAAGCCAGGACTTGGAGACCCATCCTGCATTTAGGACCGCGGCCATCGCGTGCTCCCTGGGAACAGATCTGTTGATAGGACCTTGGCCCAAGCCCCTCTGGATTGTGTTTTGCTTTTGTTCTCTAGGTGATGAGCGTTCTGCTGCTGATCGAGTACTCCCTGGAGGTGGCCAGTGGGAAAGGCTTCTGCAAAGACCTGGACAAGGATTACTACAGGATTGGTAGGTCAGCGGGATGCTGGGACGCAGCAGAGGTCTGTGGGGTTGAGAAGCCCAAGGTCCTGCACTGGCCCCTCTTTCATCAAAGAAGACTGGAAACTGACATTCAGAGCAGATGGGCCAAGAGCTCAGAGCCAGCCCCGTCCCTTGGTCCCCATCTCCACATCTCCCCAGCCCCGGGTGTTTTTGCAGAACGTTGTTGTCTGGAAGCAGCAGCGGGGCTGAGACAGACATTTCAGATCATTCCCATACCAAACCGTTCTATGCTTTCTAAGCAAGACGTGCATTTCTGCAGATCCGGAGGGTTGTCTTTAAGAACAGAACTGTTCCAAGTGAAATTGGCCTGGTTTTAAACAGCCCTCCCTCTTCCCACACAATCAAAATGACAGGGCTTCCCCCTCCCCCCTCTTCCACAGCCTCCCACACAAAAAGGAACATTTTATAATGAAATCCCCAGCACTTCCACTTGGCTCCTCTTCCCAAGCATTTCAAAGGGCTCTGCTTGGGAGACTGTGAGTGTTTTCTGATTGCAGTTGGAATGAACACAGCGCAACCCTTCTATTTCCAGAAACAAGCGGGGAAGCGATACAGTAAAGCCATACAAAAAGTTCAGTTTGACTTCAAAACCCAGATGGAAGAGTTGGAGAACAATTTGGGGAGAGGTTCGCTCAATGCCCTCAGCATCTGCTGCTCTATTTGTAGATCCTGCCAGATTAAAGCACGTCTCAGAATATAGAATGCTAACACTATAGTCATAGCCCAAGAATATAAACAAGGCAAGGTTTATGGGAAAATGCTTTTCACATGGTACAGTAGGAAAAAATACACATAGGAGTTGAAGCAGTACGTTTTGCTACCCTAAAAAGAGGGGATGGGATGAGCTGCCTTTGTCTTTGGGAGCCTGGAAGGTGATTTTCCCAGCCCTAGCAGGGTCAATGCCAGGACACTGGCTAATTATAAGCAGGTCTAAATGTGCTACCTAACTAATATTTAAGAAATAACTCAAGATTAATTTGGTGAGGTGGAGGGAACAGGCGGCAAACTTTGCTGCGTGGTGATTTGGGGCATTCAGCTGCCATTTGGCAGGATCAGGTTCACATCTCTGTTCTCTGTCTCGCAGCACAAGTGGGTATGTGCGTTTCCCATGCAGCCGGTCCATTAGAAACCTCAGCCCGGAGCTGAGCAGCTCTCCTAGCACAAGTCTCCTTGGCCGAGCTCCACTCCTGCAAGCACACGAGCTTTGGCAGACCAGCTATTCCTGCTGGAAAAATAAACCCAAAACATCTCCATTAAACCCCCCTTACCAGTTCTAAGGCAGTAACATGGATGGTATTCTGCCTCGAAAAGGTCACACCTCACCGCTTGCCATAGGGCAGATCTTTAGGATGTCTCCAATTCATGCCGGTGTCCAGTCTGAGCGTTAATCACTTTTACTTTTCAGTAATGACTATAAAAACTGTCACTGTGGACAAAGTACAACGGGTGAAGTTGTTTCAATTTCTGTCCAGTCAGCCAAGAAAAATACCTCAGTTATACCCAAAGACCTCTGTGCACAGCACATACCATATCCTATGCATACCATAGCCTATGCAGAAAATACTCCCTCACTCTCTGATGGAAAGCAGACCAGGCTAAGGGGACAGGGACATTTCTTTCCCTTGCTGGTCCTGCCCGTCCTTTGGATGCAGCTGCCCAGAAACAACTCCCAGCACCATATCAGACACTACCGTCCTTGACAATCCAGGAATGCAACTGCTAAACCACAGCTTTATGAGCCATGGTTGTATTTCCCGTGCCAGTTTATTTGGCCATTAAATAGAAAGGGGTTTCTCTGCATTCATGAGGAACATTAGGAGTCATTCAATGTCCCTCCTGGCTACATTCAGGGCACAAACTCCAGTGGGAAGTTAATAAAAAAAAAAAAATAAAAAAAAAAAAGACATTTGGCAAATAAATGCTGTCTATTCCTGTTATTCTCTGAATACTCTGGTAGTTTTTAAGGTAACACAGATGAAAACAGCTTATTCCTGAGATAGGCACCCAAATGAACATGCAGGAGGAACAGAGGGGAAAACCATTAACTGATGCCCCTGTGTTTGAGATGATACAGGTCCAGCGGCTTGGTTCAAGATCCCTACATTTGGCCCTTTTCTGATAAGTTATTTTGTTAGAGTAAAACCTTTGATTACTGAGATCAAATCTGTTGGTGCTAAACACCCCGGAACAGAGAGATCTGCTGCCCACAGAAAGGGCGACTGTGTTTGCTGCGAACAAATAGGAGGCAGACAGTGCACGGGAAGTTGTTTTGTCTTGGTTTTCCTTTTCTTTCCAACCCTTTGTGTCCGTAGGTTTGCAGGCTTTTTGTTTCTTTGTTATTTTGTTTAGTTTTTTTTTTTTTTAAATGTCTGTTCTACTTGGAAAATTTAGCTGGGTTCTGCTGTTAATTATCTTGCAGAAGCAACGGTCAGTTGCCCAATTAATTAGTGAGCTTGCTGAGAGCGCTGGAGCAGGAGACAATGCAGAAAGAGGCAGGAAAATACAGTTGTCTTGAATCCGAGGAAACACCTCAGATAAATCCTAAAGAGATAAATCCTCTCTGGGCAAAACTTCTGACTGATGGTTCAGAGAAAATGGCTTCAGGCAGTCTGGGATTTAATGAGACTTCTCTTTTTATTGCTGTTCCTACCAGGGCTGGGTCTGCCTTTGTTAAGCTCTTGTTTAGCTGGAGTTTATGCTATCCTCACCTTAATCTCTGTTTTTCTGCACACCAAATCACAGCCCTGTCTGTGCTCTCCTGCTTCTGAGAGGTGGGTTTGGTTTCTGCATTGAAGTTTCGGTTCTCCCCATGACCCCCCAAGCAGCTTCTCCTGCAGTAAAGCCCTTTCTCCATTGCCCTCTCCCTTCTCATTGGGGTTTGCTGGATTTGAGTTGTCTGTCTTTGCTGCTTCCTAAGCCTTCTTCCTCTTCTGTGTTTCAATTCTCATTACTTTGTGGTAAGCAGATCCTGCAGTTGGGTTTTTTGGTGGGTGGTTGTAGCTCACACTTCGCGTCTGCCTGAGAGGCTGGCAGATCCTCCACCAGATTTCACTCGTGGTTACTCTATCTGTCTTCAAGTCTCAAAACAATTTCCAACTCAGACTTACTAATCATTAGCAGAAAGCACCCTGCCTTTTTTCCCTTCATTTTACCCTAATATTGTAGCCCAGGATACTTAAAACTTCAGTTAAGGCAAGAAAGGTTTTTGTCTCGCATGTGATTATGTTGACAGCCTATTCTACCTGGTGGCTAAAGAAACAGAAGCTTCAAATATAAATGAAAAAGTGGGTGTAGAAAAGGACAAAGGAGTTTACCTTCCAGCAGCGTGGCATTCATTCGCCCACACAATTCTTTCTTCTAGGCTATCACATCTTATCTCTTCCTCAGAGGTGTGATCAAGTGGGGACGGGAGGCTCCAGCTTTTGTAATGCTGTAATTACTGTTATCACTTTCAGCTGATGTCATCACCAGTTTCCTGTTGATCCTCATGCTGTTTGTCATCAGCTTCAACCTCCTCCTCGGTGTGGTGAAGGTGCGTTCTCCACTGATGACGTCCTGCTGCCGGGGCCTCTGCAGTCAGGATGTGTTAGAGGGGACTGGGCTGTGCTCTCTGAAAATGCTGAGGTTTGATCAGAAAAGCAGATAAATATCTCGGCTCTCTGACAGAAGGGGAAGGCGGCTGGTTTGCAGCCTCAGGCTCATCTGCAAGGCCACTGACTGCTGGATTTACCAAAGCTGGGCCCTATTTCCATCAAGACTATTTTTTGTGTTAAGGAATGGAAGTGCTGTGATTTGGAAACGTTGTTTTATTGCCCCATTTCCTTGTTCTTTCGCAAGTCAGATCCCGGAGGGGAACTGTAACTCCCCTAATGCACTGGGCATTCATTTCCCATTTCAGGAGAAGAAATGACCACGCATTGGTGTGAGAACCCAGCTTTCACTATAGTGGTAACCTTGGGGACAGGCAAATGACAGCCCTGATGGGGTCAAGTGCCAATGTTACATAGCGAAAATTCACAGAAACTTTCCAAGAGGGTGAAAAAAAATCAATATTGATGCCCTTCATTGTTCCTGAATCAATTGTCACCACAGTATGTGGAATTAGATACAGAAAGTCCAGGAAAGTATTTATTCTTGGAGTACCTTAATATACGTCCTTTCAGGTATTGACAGCTGGTCTCCTCCTCCCATTCAGAACAGGAATAACTGGCCTTGGTTTTCTTTCTCAGAGGAGGGAACGTCTCCTGATCCCGTTCCTTGCTCTACAAGTCCTGGACTTCCTCCTCAGCCTCCTGACGATGTTCAGTTCCTACGTTCAAGTCCCAGCGATCATTTCCGTGTCCTCGCTTCGCCACACAGTAGGTGACAGCTCACTTTTGGGGTGGTCGTCTCTGTTCTCTATACGATGGAGACTGAAGTGTGATGTATAAAGGATCTTTATCTCGGGCCATAGTTCTTCATGGTGAGGTGGGTTCTGTCCTGGCTGGAGATGGGATTAAATCCTTGGGGGCTGGAGGGTGCAAAGGAAAACCAGTGACAGCTGGGATGCTGTTTAGTTTCCCACGTCTGGGAATCTTCCTGTTGGTTTTATTTTCCGTCTCCTGGCCCTGGGGAGGTCATTATGGGTGTGCCTATGCTAGGAAGGGTTTGCTGGAGATAAGCTGGGAATATCACTGTGGAGCTTGTGTAAATCAGCCCAACAAGATGGTTTGCTCCTCATTGTGGGTACTATAAGTGAATTAAATAGCTTAGGCTGTCCATGTGGACAAACACAGGCCCTGTGAAAATGTGGAAAATCTATAGAAGCGATGCAAACCTGTAGCTATAACCACGTTCCTGTTCCCCTCTCGCAGCAGGGCCACTCCAAGATCCCTTTCCTGGCTCTGCAGCTGCTGGATTTCTGCCTGAGCATCCTCACCCTCTGCAGCTCTTACATGGAGGTCCCCACCTACCTCAGCCTCAAGTCTTCAGACAACGGGGTAGGTGGTGAGCAAGCTGGCTGATTCTCCTGCCGTGAGCCCCTACGAAGTTCTTTCAGTGGCTGTTAAGACAGAGTAAAGGTTCTCTGATCCCTGTGGTGTACCCAGAACTGCTCTGTTTGATGGCAAAAGAGGATTTTCCATGTGTTCTCACCAGCACGGTGTTCTTGACTGGCAGCTTGCTTATGCATGTGTTTCTTAAAAGTACGCCCTGCTTTTCTTGTAAGAATTTTATGGATGCAAATTGCAGAGCGACATGATTTGGATCGAGCCTGCCTGCATGCATTGAACATGCATCAACTTTTCATCTTTATTAAACAGTCATGCCTTCAGTTCTCATTTAAATAGTCTTCTGAACATCTTTGCCAAAGGTGTGTAAACAGGAGGAGGAACAAAATCTCCCTGTGATCTCTCTGATGAGGACAGGAAGGTGGCCTGGCCCACCTGCGAGGCAGACGGAGGAGTTGGCCGGGGTCTCCACCGCCTTGTGTGACCCTGGTAGAGGAACAAGCGTTCACGACTGAGACCCTCTCCCTCTTTCCACAGGGCTTTTTGCCAACCCTGGAGAAGTTACCAACAGAGGAATATGCCAAAGTGATGATCACCTTCACCATTGCATTCGTTGCTGTCCTCTTCCTGAAGGTAAACGGCTGCAGGGTCTGGTGAGGCTGAAAGGAAGCTTTCTTGCCTGAGGGATTGGATCAATTGGTTTTACTTCTCTCTCAGATCTGCCAGGGCACTGGGGAGAGCTGTTGGTCCCTCCTCAGGTGTGAGCATAGTGTCTGAGGCAGGTCTAACATTAAAACAACCGTGGTTTTGCTTCTGCACATGAGTTAGAAAGCAAAAGGTCTCTGCCACCTAGAAACTATCGCTTCCCATTCATCTCTAGAAGATGCTGAAAAACAAATGTAGGAAACTCTTCTGCTATTGTGTGCCAAAAGAAATTAGATCATTAAGCAGGAGGTTAGATCTTCCACTTGGGTAAGTCACTGTATCCACACTGATGTAAGCAGAATTATGCACACTGATACCCTGAAATTTAATTAAAACCTGTGAGCTGCTAAATCTTGCTTACACCTCAGGAAACTCCACTGTGAGATCATTTCTATTCTTCTTACTTCAATGGATGAGAGAGCAGGTTTTCCACCGAGGGGTTTCAGAGCAGCTAAGCAAACCAGATCATTCCGGGTACTTGAGCAGATTCTGTCACAGTGAAAAATGCTACTTGTTAGTTGGAAAGCGTTTGTCATTCAGACTCGTCCCAGGTGGCCAGACAAGGCAGCGTGGAGCGGAGCGTCTTGTGAGATTGCACTGCAGACACGACTTGAGGATATCTTTAATATTTGCATAAACTGAGCCATAGGAGAGGAGATAGCCCTGAAACGCAGCTGGCAGCGTGGGTCTGCAGCAGAAACCTCACTGACCTGGCAAATAGGTTGATTTGCATTTTCCACAGGGTTGGCTACAAGACTGCTTGACTTGCAATGAGTTTGTAGGAGGAGGATAATTTTAAAAACTGGACAGGCACAAGCACTCCTTCGTCTACTAAACTCCCCAAGTAAGTCATTAGGAAGCCCATCCTTTAAACTTAGTGACAATCCCTTTCCTTTTCCATGTGCAGTGAAGCCATTGTCATGAGTGTCCCTTCCAAGTGATAAAGATCCAATGAGGAGCAACATGAAGCATTTTAGAGTTAAAAGGGCCATTTGGCCAGTTCAGAGCCAATTGGTTTCAATTCACCAAATACACACACTGAGGTGGCATCTAAATACCTTGGACTTGCTCAGGATCTTTCACATAAATGGACTTGCTTAATGACCCATTGCAAGCATTTATTGCTCTTACACTAAAATGTTTCTGTGGATCTGGTGCTGTTTTCCTGCCAAATTGCAATTACTGTCCCCAATTAGTTATTTGCATCCCACATCAAAGCATAACTCAGATAGAGTTTTGTTTGTGGGATGAAGAGATGGGGCACCTGCCACGTTCGCGCCTCTGCCAGTGACCTCACACAAGACCTGCAAGGCTTTGCTCACCCCTTTAGCAGGAAAGATTTCTCTGGCCATGTTATGGAGATGGTATATTTATTTGTAGAGCCCCAACAGTGATACCGTCAGCTGTTCGAGTCTAAGCTTCTCGACTATGCAAAGTGTTCATAGAGCAAAGTGAGTGGAGGGGTGATGGTCACCCAGCACCATTAGTGCCATCTCCCTTGTCGGTCTGTATCCACAAGTAATCTTCATCTCGCCTCCATATCATCAAATCACTCCACGACCCTGATGATAAGAACGCAGAAAGCAATGGGACTCAATATTGCTGATGGGAAATGAAAGAAAAGGTTTAACCATTGAATCTGGTGCAGATTTCGAGCGGACTGCAGTGAACTCTGCCAGAATTAGAATCAAAGAAAGTATTTTTTGTTGTATGGTATTTTTTTAATGTATTGGGGTTTTTCAGGGATCAGTGGTGTTTTATGTACAGTTTCTATGATGGCTTCAGTGTCTTGCATGTTTGCTCTCTGTATGAAGAGGCTTTTGGAAGCGGGAAGGTATCTGCAGTATTCCCTAAAGGTGGTCAGAGTCTGGATTTACCTCCTCATCTCTGGAAGTCGGTTTGAGAGGCAGATTCCTCCAACTCGGATACTTCGTTCCTTGCTCTCGTTCTTTGTCTTGGCTTTGTGTCAAGACAAACAGGCCTTATTGTTCTAGGAAATCCTAAGCTCCATGGCTTGTTCTTGGGACATATAACTCCCTATGTTCCTTTGAAAATGCCAACTGTTTTTAACATAGAGTCTTATGCCAATAAAAATAGGAGGCACACGACTTTGCTTCGCTGCACAGAGCAGGGAAAATATTTATTTAATATGGTATGTTTCACAGGCCTTGCTTATTTTCTTGTACCACAATCCATCAATCGATCCATTTTGCTCAGAAAAGCTCCCTATTTATTGCATCTTGCAACGCTGTGAGGTGCAAAGCAGCCTTGCCATCACAGTGTACCTATTGCTAGTACAGGAAATTTCTTGACCTCTCAGGTCAGTCCTAGTTGACCAGGGAGCCTCGGATCTCTGGGAGCTGGATGTTGTGCCCAAGGTGATTTTCTGAGACATCCAAACTTTGTAGCCTGCTACAAAAAATAACATGAAAGACATGCTTTCCTTCCCTACCTGACAGCATTGCACTCTCAGGGGTCCTAAGTATGTGCTTTATATTTAATAGTGTTACTAATCCCATTGACTTCCCCCAAAAGACTGATTTAAGGCCTTGGGACACGTGGTTCCAGAGAAGAGAGGAGGACAACAACAGTAAAAATGCTCTTGTTGACTTGCAATTCAACGGCAGACTTCCCTTTCCCTTTCCTTTGCAGGCCTATATGTTCAAATGTGTCCTGAGCTGCTTTAAGTTTATTAAAGCCAGCAAGAGAGAGGAGGTGAAAGTTGACCCACAAGCAGTTGAAAAGGTGAGTAAAGACTGCTTCGGATTTACACCGTGAAAGCTCATGGGTTATAGTGATGAGATGCATGATAGTTCTTCCTTTTGGGTCTTTAATGAGAGATAGTTCAACCCTTCAAATGTGCAGTAACAGGTGCCAATAAACAGTTTCCAATTATATTACATTCCTTTAAGTTTTCTTTTGTATAAAAAGTCAATGGTATCTGTAAGGAACCTGGAACTCAGGCTTCAGGCAAAGCAGGTAAATGGGAATATATAACTTCTATTCTCTGATCCAGAGATCTGGTTTTAATTTCAGTTGAACTTTGGTTTCTGTGCCTAATAGTGCTACCCATGCTTAAAATTAAGTTTATCCTCACCTTTCACTGGGTCAACACCTGAGAGATTTTGTGCATTGCCCTTCATTTTAACAGTTTGCTAAATAATGAATATCAATGTCCTTACTTAGATTACTCACGATCTCTTTAATAGTAACATCCAGCTGCTCTGACACAACGGAAAGATATTGAAGACCTTCCAAAAATAAGAGATACTATAAAGATGGATGAGAAGGAAAGAGGAAGAATGTGGAATGCTAAGTGTAGGCATTTGTCTTGTTGAAACTTGGCAAATATGATGAGCCGTGCCTTGCCAGCAGTGTGTGCCGCTGCTGTGCACACATCATGGGCCTCTGCAATGATCTCAGCTTTGCTTCTTTGCTTAGGTAATGAGGCATTAAAGAGCCTTGGTCCATTTATTGCAGCCATGCTTCGAGAGAAGGAGGTGGGACTGGCATCAGCGTGGTTATAAAGTGCTGCTGACCTCTAACTCTTCTGGATTTCTGCCCTTTATCTCTTACAGCCCATGTGGTTCTCTCACTCTACTTTGAACTAGGCAGGGAAACACATATGAGATTAAATCCACTGGAAACCTCTGTGTGACCCCCAGAGCGTAACCAACGGTCTTCTCTTCCAGGCCGTGCTGCCATCGTATGATGAAGCCTTAGAGCTGACTTCCAAGGATTCCCCACCGCCCTACATCACAATCTGAGCTCCACTCATGGAGAGGAGACACCTCTGTTGCTGCTGGTGCCTCTTCCCCCTCCTGTCAGATAGTCAGCCTCGTTGACAAGCCCTAACTTTATAGCAGTATCATGCTTATTCCAATCACCTCACTTTATGAGCCTACAAAGAGTGATGGTGAACCCCTGGAGCTGGTGCCTTGCCCTACACTGGCAGTTTTGACTAGGTATGATACTATCAAGCTGCAATGCTAATTTTAATTAACCTGGCACCAGGCACCACGGAGGTTCCCATCACTGGCCTCTGACATCTGGCTAATGTGAGACGTAGGCACTGGCCTGAATCCCTTGTCAGGCTTGCTTTATGCCAGCAAGATGCTGTTCCTCATCTGTCTCACATCTAACTCAGCAGCTGAGACATTTAGGAAGCAGAATGGGGGGCAAAAAAGGCAAGAACCTTTTCACGGAGATATTGCAACCCTGCAGCTACGCTACCCAGCTTCTTTGAATGAGGACCCTGTGGGAAAGGGACCAGCCAAAGAAGGAAGATCTCAACCAAACGACGATGCAGCTCTCATCCCGTCTGCTTACGATGATGATTAATAGTGCGTACTCCAGAATATGCAACATGCAGGAATTGTCACAGTATTGCTCTGCCGTTTTAGACCGGAGTGTTTGCATTATTTGTTTTGCTTTCAGTGTGACTTGAGAGATGAGTTTCAATAAAAGAAAAAGTTAATGGCTTCAATACTTCGCTGTCTGATTTCTGAACGATGCTGTCCCAGTACGTCACAAGGAAGCAATAGTTTGCTTCCTAAAAAAATTAGCTAGCAGAAATGGTTATTTGGCTGTAGACCTATGTTATCTCACGTGTGTGCTGCTCGCACACCAACCTGGCAGCTTGAACGCCCCCGCTACCCGCGCACCTCGGCTGCGCCCTCAAAGCCGCCTCTCCCAGAGATGGGGTTTGTTTCAACACGTCTGGGAGCCAAGTCTTTGGGTACACACCTGATCTTCTAAAGGAGCCCGATGTTTCATGGCTCCTGGCAAGCCAAACCATCCCTCTGCTCAGTGCAGTGCTGTCTCTCCAGCGCTCAGAATAGCTCCCCATGAAAGACTGGGTAAAAAAACATTAAAAAATGCAGAAATCTGATAAAACATATAGATTTATTGTGAGCTTCCAGCCAGGTCAGGGTCTGAGCTCTAGACAGGAAGTGGTTTTGGTTTTCTGAGATGTTGGATGATTGGCCAACACAAACTGAACACCAGCTGTCCCGAGCCTGAAGTCAGACGATGGTGCTATCAATGCTGTTTTTTTAAATCTGATAAAAGACTCCCTTTAATATGCTACTGTTGTACTGTTTGTTCTTCTCTAAACTGATTTACTGATGTGAGTCTCTCCAACACAGGCTGAGAACCAATTCACACAAATATGCTTAATGCTGCTCCACACATTGCTTTTCAATTTCCAATTCAGAGGAGAAACGAGCAGCAATTCTTTGATGTAGAGTGTAGATCGAGCTCATGACCTCAGCACTAGCTGAACAGATATGTAAGAGGGATGGGACCACCTTTAGAAGCAGCAGCACCTCATGGAGGTGGAGCTGCTCCAGGACACCAAAGATATCCATTAAATTACCTGGCTGACCTTGGTTATTTCCGTTCATCCGATCTGGAGCAAAATCTCCACGGGGCTTTTTGCTCTGAGTGTCTGTGTATTTCACGTTGCTTTGAGTGCTTCTGCTTTGTTCAGTTTCCTGTTCTCCAGGCATTCTGGTGCCAGTGCCTTCAGGTGCAGGAGGTGTCTCAGAGCCTCTCCCTCGGCTCCAAAAAACCAACCAAACACACTTCACTGGAACGGCTCCCATGCAACGTTCACAGCCTGTTAGTCCACCACGCCATGAACCTCTCACTGGTGGGAGACGTTTTCTGGGGCAGGTGACCAGTGCAGGTTGCTCCAGCAATGCAGGACACACCTTTTGTAAGAGACTCTTTGACAGGGAAACTCAGTAAAACTTCAGATTCCACAGATCCTCCTGGGGGTTTCACAGTGCCAAAGCTGGCAGAAAACACAGTGTCAGTGAAGCCTGGGGGGGATCAGAAACATTCTTCTGGTGCTGCCTTCTATCAGGCTTTGAAATGGCATCTGGAAACACGATGGAGCTCCCAGCAACTTGGCAAAAATGCTGCATAATGCAATAGGAACAACAGTGCTGAAAACCAGGCAGATGGAGTCATAGCGTCCGCTGTGATGGAAAGGCCTCTCCTATCCCAAGGGCATTCTGATGTTCGTAAGTGGGTATAAATAGACCTTGAAGAGGGCAAAGACAGCGAGCTGGCAGCGTTCCCTGGCATCTCCTGGCGCTGACGGGAGCCCACGTGCGCTGGCCCTGCGGGGGGAATCCCGGGCGACGGGTGCGCGGCGCTCCTGCAGCAGCCTCTGCTGCCCTTCTCGCTCTCCTTGCTGCCCTGGCTCCTACTGACTTGAATGACAATGTAAACCTTCCAGGATTTGGAGCGTGGGACAGGCGCCGTTATAATTGCATAAATCAAACACCATAAAAAAAGACAAGCTTTACTTTAGCTTTCCTGGAGACAGTTCGTTAAGATAATTACTCATAGCAGTTGAACGAAGTCAATGCAACTGCTGTCCCCAGTGGTGGGCCCAGAATGACTGACATTGGAAAAGTAGGATGCCAAATTAAAACAAAGCACGTCTGCATTATTGAAACCAAAATGGCATTTTTCTTGTTTTTTCCCATCTGATTTATATTCCTGTGAAATGTCGTGCATATAGTGATAAAGAATCTGCATTTATGTAGTTTATGCCATCAGGCTTTGTTATCTTAGGACAAATGCGAAGTTCCCCACTCTGGCAGTTGTAATACTGCCTGTATGAGTATGTGCTCGCTTTTTACGGCTTTTACTACTTATTCTTAAACTGACCTTTGCTCCTTCCTGGCCCATCCCAAGGCTGGCACGTGTTGTCTTGCACTGTCACCTTTTTTGACTTAATACAAAGCATCAAGGTGCCTTTTCTCCTCCACCTGCACTCAGATGATAATACAACAGGACCATGGGTTTGGGTTAAAATCTCCCTGGCTGTACACAACAACTTCCCACCAGTCTGAAGCTTTTGATTTGAGCAGGAGCGAGGTGGGACCGGGAGTTTCCGCAGTGGAAGGAAAGCGGGGAACTGGTATTTACAACCAGCACGTTTTCAGTAAGGGGACACGGGCTGGGATGTGTCTGAGGGAGGGGCAGAACGGTCTGCAGCAGCCGCTGTGCGGAACGGCAGGGCCGCGCGGGCCAGCACGAGCCCTTCATGGTTTGTCTGTTTACACTGCAGCCAGGCTCAGGAAGAGCTTTAAATGCATATTTTCCTCTTGAAATATTGAACGCAGTGTTTTCATTTTCAGAGGCCTGGGGAAAAATTATGTTTCATATTTTAAAAATAAACACTGCTTTTACAGGGGTACAAATGCAGACCTATAGTACCCAGCACACCTTTGCCTCTCGCCTCATTTTCAAAGCTTTAATGTTGCTTGTGTGCCACAACCTCTACTAGTGAAAATATTCACCTGAAATGTATTTATCTTCCTTTGCTAATTAACAGCAAAATGACACAGAGAAACTTTATATTTTCCTCAACAAGAGCAGCCATAGAGACTTCATTTACAGAGGGCTCTGAATGATCCCTATTCATGGCGGGCAGGTACTGTCTGCACCAAGAGATCCTTGTGCGCACAGCACAGCAACGGGAGAAACCCCATCTTAGACAGAGCTGGAGGCAAAATCTCCCAGATTTTATGCTTTTATTTCACTTTGTTCCCTAATAAATGTAGGAGTGTAGCTGTTCTGTGCATTTGGGGAGCAAACGTATCTGTGTGCATACACCCAAGGGTATCAGTTAGCAGTATTTATACATATGAGCACTCATCTGAGTCCATGACGTGTCAATAAGGCTGTCCTCACTGGCAGCTTTAAAATAACAAAGGCCTGGGAGTGGAGGGGGAGTTGTGTGTCTGCATGTATGTGCACATGTGCATATTTAAATACATGAACATGTATGTGCACGCATACATATTTATATACATAAACACACACATGCAATCATGTTTATATACATGTATGGTCACGTGTAAGTATTTATGCATTCATCCACAGGCATAAGCATTTATTCGTGAAGTTTTTATAACAGGCTCCTTGTGCTCGCACATGTATACGTGAAGATCTGCATGTGTTTTCTAGACTAGATGGTAATCTGCAGTGTTCACATCCTGCACGGTGACCCTTTTAATCCTAGGGGCTCTGAAATAACTAGCAAATAAAATAAGATGCCACCAAGCTTGGAAAAGGGCCCCAGTGATAGAAAGAGGTGAAATGAGAGCATTTAATCCTTATGGGTAAAAATTTCTGGCTCGCTCCAGAGACGGTGCAAAGCCTGCGTGTACCTGGGGAGACAGCAGTGGGACAATCCATGCTGGTTTTGCATGAGAACATAGCCATCTTTTAATATTTTAATTAACATTTTAATGTTGGAAGAGTTAAGAATACCCTGGCAACTTCACTAAGGACGGGCCCTTTTTTGCTAATCAAAGAGCCGTTCTCCACAGGCGCGCTCAGCCCCTGCCGAAGCACGTTTGAGTGAAGAGTGACTGGAGAAGGGCAGAGAAACTGGGCTTTGAATTAAAGGCAGTTTGCCATGGCCCTGCGCTAGCACAACGCAGATCAAATGGACGAGCGCTCCAAGGGTGCGTGGCTGCAGAGGTGTGCAAAGACTAATCCGTCACAGAAGGGCTTTAATCAACTGACAGTAATGTAATACAGGAGTTAAAAAATAAAATAGATGCACTGCTTTGTGATGAACCCATCATTAAATTCATCTTGCTCTAGTACCAAATCTCCCTGCTGTTCTTCCATAAAGAAAACACTGGATTTCTGCTCACTTGCAGCATCATCAGTCTTATCTGTTGATTTAGATTATTGGCTTTTTGTGGCAGGAGCTATATGTCCCTCGTGTGTACGGACCTGAACGTTACGCTGTAAATAATAAATCAAGCTTCTAATCTGTCTGTCTATCCCGAGTTTCTTGTCTATTTATCTAGTTTAGGCTACCGAGTTCGCTCTTTCCGTCCCTGCTCTCCTGCACAGGGGCACAGCCTCATAGAAAAGTGACAGTTTCCCGCAGGAAGACATTTGGTTTGCATCGTACAGCTCAGCCCGTGCCCCCCCAGACCTCGCTCTCCTCTTCCTCTGAGCACTCGTCTGCAAATTAAGCCAAAGCAGCAGAGCCCCCCGGTCCCACAGGTTGGTTTCCAGCCCCATGCTTGGCAAACGTGGGACTGAGAGGTGATTTGTGTGACCTTATTGCCGTGTCCCCCCCGCTCCCCGGGCTTTGCCAGAGGAAGGACACGAGCCTGACGCACCGCAGACCGTTTGCTTAATGTGGCAAAGCCCAGGATTTGTAGACGGGAGCTGGTGATTGGCAGGTTAAGCCCAGTTCCCCAGGGCTGGCTTCACTGGTCCCACTGTTACGGTCCTGGATTCCCCACATACCAAACCCTCGCAGGTCTCTTTACAGCTTGGCGGAGCAATGAGGCCATTGTGGAGGGGCCGGGGGCCGGCAGGGCTGGACATCCTCCCTCTCCCCACCTTCGTGCAATATTTTCTCCTCGTCCTTCTCGTCCCTCTCCCCTCGGTGCCCCCCCAACACGTGGCAGGGGCTGGCCCCATGCCTCCCCGAGCAAGGGCAGGTTAATACCTCCGGGCCAAGGCTCTCGCTTGCCACTCTGCATCCAGGCTCCAGCTCCTCCGCAGCCATGGACAGGATTTTCTCTGCCTTGCTGCTCTCTTTGCTGCTCCTCCTGCAGAGCTACGGAGTTTGCGGGGCACCTCCGCAGCCCAGAGGTAAGCGGGGAGCTCAGCGCTGGGACGCGCGGTGTCCGTCCTCTGTCCCCTTGCCACCAGCTCGCTTCTGGACTGGGAAGGAGACGAAGGAAAAAGAAATACCCAGCATCAGTCAGGAAGCAAAGGAGCTTTCTCAAATGTTTTCCCAAGGCAGTAAAGCCTGGTGATGTGTTCACATCTGCCTGTTGCTTTGCTTTAGAGAAGTACTGGGAGGTCTGTACAGCAAAGGTGGCACCAGGTCAGCCCCGGCTCCCGGTGCAGCACCAGCCTGGGCTCGCTGCTCTCGGCAGGAGGTGGCCGGGCAGAAGGGCTCTTCTCCTCCACCTTCGCCTGCCCACAGCTCTGCAGAGGACTGGTTTTGCTGGGAGCTCCAGGAGGAGCTGGCCAGACCCCCCAAGCTCTGGTTAACCTCACAGAGCAGGAACCTCTGGCCAGGCTGCTGAGGATGGGCCTTTCCCAGGTTTTACGTTACCCATACCTGAGCAACATCCTGCTGCGTGTCTTTCCAAGGGGTGATGATCCGATGAGGGACGATCTGCCTGCTCTCTGAGGTTGCAGAGTCCTTTGTCTGCAATCAGTGTCAGCGAGGAAGCATCTCTGCTGTGCCGGGGCAGGATGCTGCTGGAGAGGCGACCAAGGCAAAAATTACTGATGGGTTTTAGAAGCGCTTGAAGGACCTTATGATGATGCATAATCCACATACCTGGGCAGGCTGACAGTTGTACAACAGGTGTGACAGTGACTGCAGCCCGAGCGGCTGATGTGAAGGGCAGTTTTCTGCTATACTGCCCGGTTTCTCCTCAGCAGTTTGGAGAGCTACAACTGCTGTAGAACTGCTGAGCGCTGCTGAAGTCAGGAAACCAAACAGATCGTTGTTCAGCTCAGCTCTACCGTGAGTGATCGCTGCTTCTAAAATAAACACCTTTTAATTCTGGGTTATGAGACAGGTTTCCTGTTCTTTTAATGAACATGCCAAAGATGCCCTAAGAGAGATTTTCCGCTAAATCAGTGCATGAAATTCAGCTATTTCTGAATAACTTCAAGTGCAGACATTTTTAAAAAACAGAGGGGGAATTTATTTCTGGTTTAATTCAACGTTAAAATAAACTACACTGAGTGAAGGCGCCATTCAAGCCCTGAGTGTCCCCTGCCGGAGTCACCGAGGCCTGTCCAGTGGCTGCAATCCCAAAGCTCCGATCTGATATCGCATCTTTTCTCTTTATTTCTATGGAATATACTTTGTTGTCATAAAAAGAGGTTAAAAATGTTAGCTAGGGCAAAATCACTGAGCTTCCATGCAAGAACAACAAATATATATACATATATATATATATCTGTACTTAAAACCACTACTGGATCCAACTGTTCCTAGGGAAAAAATACCAAAAAAAACCTGTTCCTTGATTTGTCACTGAGAACAGAGGGGACGCTTTAGCCACAATGGCAAAGAGGAATCTGGACTTTATTTCTGGAGGAACTGATTGCAAGAATCTGAGCCTTTCTCTACACTGTCATTTCTCACCTGTCAAATGGGCACAGCCACCCCGGTAAAGGGGTGAATGGACAGCCAGCTCTGGTTTTCCTTCCTGTGCGCTGAGTTATTGGTGGCACAGCAACAGTCACCCCCATGGGACAAGGTCACATTGCGCGTTAGTGGAAAATGAGCGTGTTGGGCAGAGCAAGCGCTGCCTGCTGCCCCCCCAGCAGCTCCACACAGACCTTCCCAGGGCCAGAAGCAAATTCAGCGTTAGTGTCTCTCAGACAACCAACCTGGTTATTTACCTCATGGATATATCACAGGGTGTTTGTTTTCATGCGCCTGAAAGATTGATCGCTTCCTTAGATTTCACACTGAGGACCGGCTATAGTATTTATATCATCATTTGGAACAGATTTGTTGGCCCAAAAGCTCCCATTTAAAAATCTGTCCACAGAAATCTCCTTTATAATATAACCTATATTGTCCCTCTCTGCAGAAATCAAACATTAACAGAGCACTTGATGCCCCTACAGAGACAGCCTAAATGATAGAAAAAAATTAACATAAGAGAATGCTATAGATCTGGTGGGGAAAACGGGACGATTCATTTAGAAAATAATAAAAAATATCAGTCCTTTTTATGCTTTGCCACAGCTGAAAATCAGGATGGAAAACAGCATGCAAATGAGAAATAAAACCCAAATCTCTCAGCTCTTTTTATTGCTGATGCTTCCTGTTTATACCATTTACTTTTTACAGTGGATATTCATGTCTTACTGTGGGGTTGCAGAGATTAACTCTCAATTACGGGGTTCTGCACCTCTCTGTTGTATTCTCCCTCACCAGCCCACAGAAACAAAGCAGCACTCATCTTTGCCGTGCTATAGTATTTCATTACTAGCGTCACTAGCTGGAAAACACAAGAGTGGTTCATGTTATGTTGGTTCGTTAATCTGAGCATTTTGATTCACAACTGAACCTCTGAGTTTCATGCCTGCTTCTGGTCATGCATGATGAAGATATAATCTCATTAATGAATCTCCACGTGGATTGCTTATCAGTGTCTGAATGCAATAGCTCCTTTTGAGACCTTGTTTGATGCAGAAGTGCATGCACCAGCTTTGGTTCTCAGCTCTGTTCCTCCCTCCACGCTGCTGTAAGCGCACCAAGTTTCATGTAGGCATTAGCAACAGCCTGGGGTTACAAGTGGGTAACCTGTTCCTGAAGCGCAGCGCTTGTATCCCATCCGCTCCTTCAGCAGCACATGTCACCCGGGAACTGTGCTTTTCTTACAGACACCTTCCTACGAAAGGAAAAAGAACATTTAGAACCATCAGGTTAAAGCGGTGTCACTGGGCTGCTGAGCCAGGCAGTGAAAGGATTGGAGCCTGCAGGTCCTCCACCTCCAGCTGCTGCTCTAAGACCATCCTCTCCCTCCTAGCACACGTTTCTTTTACTTTTATCCTCCCTCCTTGTCCTTTCCAGGCACGCTGTGTAGAACCAAACCCACCGACCTGGTGTTCGTCATCGACAGCTCTCGAAGTGTGCGCCCACATGAGTTTGAGAAAGTCAAAGTCTTCATGTCGCGGGTGATCGAGGGGTTGGACGTGGGCCCCAACTCCACGCGGGTGGGTGTGATCAATTATGCCAGCGCCGTCAAGAACGAGTTCTCCCTCAAGACCCACCAAACCAAAGCGGGGCTCCTGCAGGCGGTCCAGAAGATAGAGCCGCTCTCCACTGGGACCATGACCGGCCTGGCCATCCAGTTTGCCATTAGCCGGGTTTTTAATGACTCAGAAGGGGCCAGGGTGAGGTCTCCCAACTTTAATAAGGTAAGGAAATCATCCATTTAATCTGTGCTCCCTTCTTTCATGTGATTCATCATGAAGTGGTTGGAAAAATCCAAAAAGGAGGAATGATGATTTTGTCTTTGCTTTGAGTGTGGTGAAGCTTCCAGAATCACTGGACACGGTCCTCGCTCCTTCACACAGCAGAAATCCAGCAAGACCTTGTGAAAAATCTGGGCTGTGGTTGTCGACCGCATGGGACACTGGTCAAAGCATCACAAGATCCTTCGGTCTGGCTGTGCTCTGTGCAGCCAATGTCACCCCAGGACAGGGAGCAGCACTATTTGTTGCTGCAGCAGCTCAGGGAAAGGTCTGTTTATACCTTTACCGAGAACTACAGGGGTGCCCAATTACTTTTATCTTTCTTTTAAGAGAAACAACAACTACATTGTTAAATTACTGAGAAAATCAAGGGCTTATTCAACTTTGGACCCAATTCCCCTTTCAGTGCTGCTACAACATTCAGGTTGCACACTGCATAATGAGACATGGCTCCCTCGTTAGCTGCTGCATTGCCTACACACGGCAACCCTGAAATGTGAGCACCCAGGGATGCCTGCGAATACTCCTGTGTCTTAGTTAACCAAGAATAAATTGTGTCACGAGAACATGGGGGACTTCTATATGACAAAAGTAACACAAGGAAGTTGGGCATTCACAGGAAAATTAAATGTGGTGCTTGACCTTGAAAAGCAAAAGTTTGTGAGTTTTCTCAGGGCAAAACTGGAGGCCCTGCTTGGCTACTGGAGACAGCAGAAGCCTTCATCTTTTCTCAATTCGTGTCCCATGGCCGGGTCCAGCGCAGCCCGCGCTGCAGAGCGGGGTCAGCACCCCCTCTCCAGGCTGCCTCTGCCCTCTGCCAAGCCAGGCACTCACCAGGGCTCTCCGCGTTCTAAACGAGACCCGGCCATAGCACAGAGAACCACGGGGACCCCGTGACTGCAAATCGTTTGGAGGTACGTTTAAAGGATGGGTTTTTCATGCTGGAGGTCCCTGCATCAGCCTGACAGGGAGGGCAAAAGGCTGGAGGGGGAGTCCTAAGAAAAATCAGAATCTCCTAATTATCAAGATAATTACATATGAGAGCAAGATTACCTGACACTTGTTGTATTTTCACACTCTTTTTGTAGGGGCCTGGTCCAGGTCACAGACGCACTCTGGCTGGTGGGTGCTTGGTCTGACTCACCGTTAACGTCCATTTTAGCCATGGGTTCACTGATTAATTCCCGATTTCTGATCCAGATTCTTTGTACCCGAAAGTTCTGTTTTCTCCAAGAGCAGGTCAGAAAGCACCATGAATTCTGAGTGCTCTAGAGCAGATTTTCACACAGATGCATTGTGAAGATCTTTCCCATCAGATCCAGATGTGGATCCTGGGTTGTATCTGAGCCTCAGGCCTATGTGAGGATGACACAAAGAACCAAAGGAACTGATTAAACTTGGAGAATCACTATATTTAGACAGAGAAATGTCAGGAGAACATGCAACACCTCCATCCTGTGACAAACGCTGCAAGGAAGATCCGCAGCTACTGACAGAAACCTGTTCGTAGGGTGGTGTTGCTCGCGGAAGCTGCTTGATAGTACAGCGTGTCTGCTGACAGGCGGGCTCTCGATAAGCTCTAATTGGCAGCCGGTGCCGGAGCCGCGGGAGGACGCGGAGCCGCGAGGCTGCAGCGCGCCGAGCCGAGGGCTCTCTCTCCTGGCGGAACGCACGCTTGCACGGCTGCCTCTGCCCCGCGGGATCCTTCAGTTTGTAGCCCTTAGGAAGCGCAGGCAAACGTCTGAACCCACAGACCTTCGCCAGGTTGAAAAGCTCTACGTTTTTCCAGGTTTGCGCATCCTTTGCATAGAAGGAAAGCTCTGGATGGGCAGCAGGTTTAGTATTGCAGTGTTATCCCTCACTGAAGGGTGGGTAGAGGGGGAAGGACCCACTTTATCTGCATGGCCAAGGCCCCTTGGACACATGGAGCAGGGAACCCAACCACTGACCTTACCTGCGATGGCATTTTCTCCACCTGAGGATGTCAAGCAGCCACCACTCTGTCCTAACTGAGCAGCTGGTGCTTCTGGTTTTATCTTCAGAAAGTTGGAGAGCATGTAAGACATAGAGGAGAGTAGCAAATGATGCCTTAACGACCACATCAAACTCATTCAAACTCACTGTTGCTGCCAGGTGGATTTTTTTCTGCCTTTTTTTTTGATGTTTCTCTACTTTCTGTATTACTAAGGGCATCTGCCTGCGTTGTGTTCTGTTTAACAGCTCACCCATTCCTGTCGATTATATTTCTCCATCCTGCATTACATCCCAATCAGTGGCTTTGGAGTTGACAGCGGCGTCACAAGAAAACAGTTGTAAGAAAAAGTGGCAGGAGTTGAGCTGGCAAAGAACAAAAATGAAGGTTTTGTGAGAAGGTCACTTATCAGAAGAAAAATAAAGTGGAAAATGGACAGTCTAGCAAGAGGAGCAGGACTCTTGGAGGCTTTCAACTAGTTCAGGCTCCATCTAAACCAGGGTGAAATCCAGTTTCCACTTAAGCCAGTTGTCATTTTAATGCTGGTGTTGGCAGGGTTGGGATTTCAGCTCTGCTGTTTATTGTGGAGCAGGGAATCGGAAATCACGGCAGGCACGGGCACACAGGCAGGCACAGCTTCCCCGCTCTCTGCTTCAGCTTCTTCATCCATAAAATGGGGAACAGTGTTCATGTTATGACGTTTCCATGACACCTCCTGAGATTTTCGAAGTCTCATACTGAGTCAGAGTTGTCCTTAGTGTCATGAAGATAGTTTGGTTTGAGCATTAGTTTGCATACGAAGAACACAACCTCTACTTTGGTTTCCTGAGGGGTGAGATGCACCAATTGTCCCTTAATTAAATCAGTCAGGTCCCTGGCAATTTAACCTTTCTGGCTCAGAAATAAACAAATCTCACCTAAAAGAATGTCCTGCGTGATCTCAGGAAGAATGGGAAGAGAGAGGAAGGGGTGGCATTTCCTTTTCTTTAATTTTAGAAAACATGAAGCCTTCTATACTAATCCAGGCTGTTCCATTAGCAATAGCGATATTAATGCCCATTGAAGCACACACCTCGTCTCTGCCCTCCTCTATGCAGGTGGCGATCGTTGTGACCGACGGACGTCCCCAGGACGGAGTGCAGGACGTGTCAGCCAGGGCCAGAGCGGCCGGCATCGAGATCTTTGCCATCGGGGTTGGCCGGGTGGACATGCACACGCTGCGGCAAATGGCCAGCCAGCCCCTGGACGAGCACGTGGACTACGTGGAGAGCTACAGCGTCATCGAGAAGCTGACCCACAAGTTCCAAGAAGCTTTCTGCGGTAAGTGCTCGCCACAGCCCCCGGGCTCCCAGCCACGAGCTGCAGGTGGCGGTTGTACGTGTGATCGCCCTTCATCCATCTGCTCCCTTGCTCCAAGGACCCGGTCTGCAGGAGCACACAGCAGAGTGGAAGAGAGATGCTCTTTGAAGTTGCCTTTCACGAATTTCAGGTTTCAGTTAAAAAGTCTCCAGACTTCATTGGCACGGAAGAGTTTGCAAACATGACCCACGTGCTCCCTGAGTCATTGAAACAGAACAGAGAAAACATGATTTTTATACAGCTAAAATCAGTCTCCTTCTGTTTAAGCCTATCTGGGCAGTTCTGAGAATTTGTCTTGTAATTTTCCCCACCAGTATTGTCTTCTGAATCCCCAGCTGAGCAAGACACGGTCTCATTTCCCCTCTGGAGGCTGAACCGCTTCTGCCTGACTCCGCTGTTGTTTTCGCAAGCCTTGTGAGGCAGAAAACTCACCTGGCTGGGGCAGTATCTAATGCCTTTCTATGCAGTATATAAAGAGAACCTGACTACCCTACAAACACATACCCACTCCTACACAAAGTGGTGAATGGAGTGAGAAAGCTTTATTACTTTCAAATGTACCCACAAGACAGCAGGAGGTGGTCTATAAATACCCACTTTATGTGTCAGCAAGAGAGGCCTGGGGGCTTTGCACGCCCATCCCATCAAAGAACATACGTGTGGCAACACTTCTTAAACGGTGTGACACCCCACGGTGCCTATGGCAAGGGCTGCAAACACGTACACACACGGACCCGTAAAACTCCCCGAGACCAATTTCTTCAAGAGGTGTAAAATTTCATGCTTCAGCTTTCAGGTTGAAAATGATGGGGCTGAGCAGCTTTTTGTCAAGGAAAATTTCTTCCTCTGTAGGAAGGAGGAAAATTTTGAATTTAAAGTGAGTCATGTATTACAATCAGGTGTCACTGCACCTAAAGCTCATGAAAGAGGGGAATAAATACTTCATACTAAAGGGGGGATAGAGACAAAATTTGAGGAGGTGGAATCCAGGCCATGAATATTTGTAGAAGCTGTGTTGGCTGCCCTGGCGTCAGGAGTCAGCCAGAGATGGAGAGGCCTCAAAATGTGTTTTGAAGTCCTGGCGCTGGTGTCATTCAAAAGATAAAGAGAACAAAATCCTTTCTGTGCCTTGCTTTTCAAATTTGTAACATGCACATAACCAAGTTCTCCCCGTGGTAAAAACCCTCAGAGATGCATGGGAGGGAAGCGCTGTGCTAGGGACCAATATCACCAACAGAGGACAGCACCAGATTAACTGCCAAGTGGGCTGTTACCGCGCTACGCGAGCAGCTGCACGAACCCGCCCTCGGAGCCGTGCCCAACCACCTGCTGGTGCGGGCTCGGTTGGTGGGTTCTGACAGCGGGAAGACCCGTGCAGCACTGGCCAAGCTGCTCCCCATCACGCTCAACAAACACATGGGGAAAAGGGGACCCCAGTAGACTTCAGAGAACTCAGCCTGAGAGCCCAGTGTTACAGCCATCTGCATGGTTGGTAATATTCCTAATTATAGGAGCTACATATCTGCTGGAAAGATCTAGCAGTGCTGGCACCATATGCAGACACGTGAATTGGGAAGGCCAGCAGAAGTACAAAACACAAGCAGAGCAGAACACAACTTGAAATAACCAGTTTGAAAGACTTTGCGCCACCTCCCATCATTACAACAGAACCAGAAATGCTGTTTTCTCCACACACTTCCCTGGTATTTGTAAATGAAGCGCGTCAGCCGGATCTGTTTGCTTTTGAGTTTGTTTTCCATCACCATTGCTGTAGCTGTGACAGCGCTGGCAGGCACCGAACGCTGCTGGCTCAGCCTGCTGCAATTTAGCTTCTGTTTGCTCAGCATCTCAGGAGTCAGGCCCAGGCTAAGATCAGCAGGCAGAAATGATTGTAGATTGAGATTCTGAAAGCTGCACGTGCGAGGGTAGCGCTGAAGTGAATTCCAAGTATGTTTGCACATGAATCCCATCCAGAAAAGACAACTGTACATGGGGCTGAGCTCACTAATCATAATTGTACTACATGGCTGGAGAAGATGGGTATAGGCCAGCCCAGATGGTAGGTTGGAAACCCAATCTCAAGCAGTAGCTTTGGAGAGTGAAGTATATTGTGATATGCTCAACAGCCAGATGGGTTTTGCCCTACTTACAGAGACGATTTCTAGTCCTGGCTGTGCCTTGGAGTCTGGAGACTCGTGAAAATTTCTCCTTGCCTCTTCTATTTCAGTCACTATCCAAGAGTGATGACTTTGTCTTGCTGCTGTGTGGCTTGAGTTATTGAGTTTATGGGACAAATATGTTTGTGGATGAGCCCGGTGGGCTCTGGGTTGAGAGGCCTTGACACGGTCTCTGGTTTTAATCTGCTCCTTCGCTTACAGTGGTGTCGGACCTGTGTGCCACTGGAGACCACGACTGCGAGCAGATCTGCGTCAGCACCCCGGGAGCCTACAAGTGTGCTTGCAAAGAGGGATTCACGCTGAACAACGACGGCAAGACCTGCAGCGGTGTGTAATGATTCCCATTTGCACTGAGCCGAGCTGTGATCTGCAGTGGTGTGGTGGAGATAGTACTGAGAAAGCGTGGATGTGTCCTGTTCAGAAAATAACGTGCATTTATAACCACGAAATATTTTGAAAACAGTGTGAAGCGTTGTTGAGGATTGATTGAAGCTATTTCATTAGCAATAAAATGAAATTAAGGCGTTATTTTCCTATATGATTAATTGAGGTCTCAGTTGCTGTCTCCTTTCACCTTCTTCTCATATTTTGCTTCAGCTTGCAGTGGTGGGTCAGGATCTGCCCTGGATCTTGTTTTCCTGATCGATGGCTCCAAGAGTGTGCGGCCCGAGAACTTTGAGCTGGTGAAGAAATTCATTAACCAAATAGTGGACTCCCTAGAGGTGTCAGAGAAACAGGCCCAGGTTGGCCTGGTTCAGTACTCCAGTTCTGTCAGACAAGAGTTTCCACTGGGGCAGTTCAAGAACAAGAAGGACATCAAAGCAGCAGTCAAGAAGATGGCCTACATGGAGAAAGGAACCATGACAGGCCAGGCTCTGAAGTACCTCATTGACAACTCCTTTGCCGTCATCAATGGAGCTAGACCTGGGGTGCCCAAGGTGGGCATAGTCTTCACTGATGGACGGTCACAAGATTACATCACTGATGCTGCGAAGAAAGCCAAAGACTTAGGTAGGTCTCCTGAATTCTCACTGGCTTGTTTCTCCCTTGGACCAGGTACTGCGCCTACTGTCAACCTAGGTATGGTTCTTTTCCCAGAGATGTCTCTTACCTAGGATAGAAACAGCTTCCCGTAGAGTGATTTTGTTGAGATGTTGCCTGACTATCCCTGCACACTCACAGAGAACTTGGAGCAACTCTGGCTGGGGTCCAGATGAATATTTGTTTGCCTGCAGCTGGTTTTTGCTCCCACAGCCCCTCCAAGTCTTTGATCTGAGTCTGCTGGAGGTCTCTCTGCTGGGTGGGATGGAGTTTCACATGTTTGGTACGGGATGCACAGTGCTCTAGCACGGTTCACATGAATGTGAAGGGAACCGCAGGGAGAAGCTGAGGATCTGTCTGCTGTTGGTAATGGAAGGCAGGTCAACATCCGTGGCTCTCAGGGTGAGGCAAAGACGACCAACAGAGAGCCCCTTGGAGGAAAATGGGAGTTGTAGGGTCAAAAGTGGGGCTTGTCTGTGTTGGCCTTAAGGCCTGGAAGAGGAAAAGAAGAAACAAAACAACAAACAAAGCAGGAACACAGACTAAGGGAGTTACTGTGGACTCCCTGTCCGAATCCCAGACATACCCAGACACACTAATAAGAAACTTTCTTCGGCTTCTACCGGAATATTAAAAGCGCGCGGTGGCTACATGTTGATAAATGTATATGTCTAAACATTGTGAAGCATAAACATCTTGAGATCTGCCCCTGTGCTGACCCGCTGAACGAGTCCCCGGTCTCCTGACATCTCTGTTAAATGGATGCAGCCCATGTGAATTCACTCATGAATTGCTGAATTCTTTACTGCCTTTTAACTTCAGTCTCGGCCGCTAGATGGGACCGAGGGCTGGCACAAAACAACAAAGGTCAGCTAGGAGCTCTTGAAAAGCTGATGTTTACAAAGCAAGCTGCCATGTTGTGTGGATATTCTGCTCTTATGAAACAAAAGGGCTTTATAAGATGTATCCATAGAATTTATTACTCTGCGATAACGATAATTTACACCTTGTTTCTTCCTCCTCTTGTCCCACCAGAGAAATCTCCAATGTCTGCTCATAAGTTATTTCACTGGGATAAATAACAAGGTGTTGTAACTCCAAACGTGTTCCTTGAGTTGAACTTTGGAAAAAAAAAAAAATTAAAAATAAGAAATAAAATGGACACATGCAGAGGTAGAAAGACAGATGAGGCAAGAAGGGAGGAGGGGAAAGCACTACCAGTGTCTGAACACAGACAAGCAGAGACAACTATTTTAAAACAGGGGTTACCTAGCACTACCACTCAAGTCAATGTGAAAACTGCAGCTCAGTTCAATAGAAACAGGTTTAAGCCAGAGGTGGCCGATCAATCTCTTGGCAGAGAAACACAGACCCTGGACGCGTTCTTAAAGCACAGTGCGGGTTGCCCTTGACAGACTATGAGCTGTAATTTTAGAAAGAGATTCAGCTACAATTTTGCTGAACCACAGATGTCCCCTGTACAGGGGACTTTGCCACCACATCGGCTGATGAATGCAGGTTCTTCTGAAAACTTCCTGTTTCCTTTTGCTGCATTATCACTTCACTATGAGTTGGATGCATGGTCCTGTCACGGTGTTATGGTCATCTGTCCTTTCTTGTATCTCCAAAACATTCTTGTGCAGATGGTTGTAATTGTCTGGATAATTCTAGTAAGACTTTCCCTGAAAAAAATATTTTGGAGCCCTGGTTGACCTGGTTGGAATAAATCTCTAATAGTAGTTGGTAAAGGGGCTGATTTCCCAGTTACCGTCTGCTGTGCGGAGACCGTGGGTTGAGGAGGTGAGCGAGGACGTACAGACAGACGGGGGTTGGTACCAAGCTGCAGATGCTCCACGCTTGTCCAGCTGACAGGTTCCTGTTGCCCGCAGGTTTTAGGATGTTTGCTGTGGGTGTCGGCAACGCAGTGGAGGATGAGCTGAGGGAAATCGCTTCCGAACCGGTAGCAGAGCACTACTTCTACACGGCTGACTTCAGGACCATCAGCAAGATCGGGAAGAAGCTGCAGATGAAAATCTGCATTGGTGAGAGCGGGGGATCGGGGAGAAGGGGGGATTTAGTCACAGAATCTGAAGGCTGGAAGCAGGAGGACAAAAATGCGTCTTCAAATGGAGGTTGTGAACAGCGCTCTGGGGTACTTGGAAGGATCAGGAGACATCAACCTTTCGGGTGGTTTCCTGAACCACAACCACCCCTACTCCTCATCCATCTCCCCTCTCACTAACTGCCTTCTCCTTCTGTCTTCCTCCTCCCTTTCTCTTCCTGTAAATAACACGAGTCTAAAAATTACATCTAGATATTAAAAAAAGTCACCACAGTTATTTTAGATTTTCGTTTTGAAGGAATCACATACCTCCAATGAAATATTGGCCCTTTCCAATGCACCTGAAGAAAATAAGAATTGCTTTGTTTCACTTGTCTCACTGATTTTGATTTAATCCTCCTTTTTTTTTTTTGTGTGTGCCACTTAACTCATTTTCCTGATGCTCTGATCCACAGAGGAAGATCCATGTGAATGTAAATCTATCGTGAACTTCCAGACAAAAGTAGAAGACCTCATAAATTCACTGCAGCAGAAATATATCCTTCGGGTGTCTTTGTTCAGAGCTCAGCGGGTTGGGTTGTGCGTTCTGGAGGGGACACCAGGGAAAGTCCACATGTGGGGAAGGAGGTTGGGTAGGTGCTCAGGAAGCTGGGAAACGAGACAACTTCCATGGAATTGCTCGCTGCAAATAACTCTGGGGAGCCAGATCCCACCTGAGCTGAGCTTGTAGGATCACATCCTGCCATGCTGGGTCCTGCCGTATTGCACTGAGGTGTGAGCGAGATTCACACTTTGCATGGGGAGAGAAATCAGTGAAACCTTGGGGTGGCTCACTCAGGGTTAGGGAGGTTTTTCATTACTGAGAATAAGGGAGAATAGATTTTTAAAAGCTTTAACTATGTCAGTTGCACAGTTTATTTTCTACTCTTTAACTCAAATTGATTAAAATCCATGACTTATGCTATGCAAAAGGTCAGAGTAAATCAGTAGTTCTCACCCAGTGGGTTGCTGCTCCCAGGCACATCATGAAACGCAATTAGTGAGAAGAGTAGAAAATTGCGACACACCATGTAACTCTAGGAAAAGCTCTTCATGCAGCCCGTGCTGCTCAAGGTCAGCAATTCCCTGTCAGCCACTCAAAGCACACTCCAATCATTCCCACAATTTTTCCTCTTCCTTTAACAGTAAATGTATAGATGCCCGTGAGTATGTGTGCATGAGTATTTTCTACCTTTGATAAAAGTTCTGAAACCCGAGCAGTTCTGGAAACGCCAGGGCAGACAATGAGACCCTTCCTGCGCTACCCGCTCCCAGCGAGGTGGCTCCATCGCCAGCTGCTCTGCAAGCCGGGGGGGGCTTGAGCCACGAATCATTTACGTGTCGTTTTTCACCCTTAACTCTTGCTCACTGGAAGCTGTGGCTAAAAGGATCGAAGCCCTGGAGAACAAGATCATCTAAGATCCGAAAACAAAATGATTTCCCTCGCTAACGTAACCAAACTAGAACTCCTTCACTGGTAATGGAGGGCGGCTCGGTCGCAGTGCTATGGCCAGCTTGCATTTCTATTAAGAGTCTAGTCTACCTGCATTTGTTTAAAAGGGAAGAATTATAACAGTAGAGCAGACATTGTATAATGGGCAGAGCACCGTGTGTGACTGAGACCATGCTAATGTTTGTTGCATCGTATAGAGTGCATATATTAAAAAAAAAATTGAAATATTTGGTTTTTATGTAAAGCTTAATATATATATGTTAATAAGTACTTGATTATGAGTTCTGTGAATCCTCACTGTATTCTTCTGCATCTTTTGTTTCTATGCACGAGATAATTTAATTTAAAAGTCAAAGTGACTTAAAATCAACTCAGATGCTGAGTGTAAAACGTCAAAGCCACCAATCAGGTTATTATTGTAAGCATGATGCATTTCTCAGTAAGTAGGTGAAATCTAGTAATGATCTCTTGAGTGTGCAGTGCAGGCGACATAGGATAGGATGCTGCTGCTAGCTGGGTTTATCTATAGCTGCTGTACAGTATAAAAAGGGAAAAGCTCGGCTTTCCTAGCCAGTGAACGCTCTCACAACGTCTCGGTGAACAGCGCCTGAGCAGACCCGTGCTGGGTAAGTCCTGACAATGCGCAATGAGCCAGCGGCCGTGCTCCATACACCGCAAGGCTGTGACCTCCTGCTCCTCAGCTCTGCGCTCTCCACATCCTCAACCCAACCCACAAAACATCCTTAGAACCTCAAATACACGGAACTGCTGCTGGAGCTGCCGCCAATGGAAGCGGTGCCTCCATCACCTCCGTGACCAGGGTTCACCAGCTCCTTCCTCATCCCACATCTCGAAGCACCTTCAAAGCCAGAAAGCTCATCTCAGCACCTCTGGGACTCTTCTGCTGTTCCTGGATTCCCAGCACATGCAAGACAAAGCGCGAGGTGGGCCGGGAGCATCCCACGCCGTCCCCACAGCTGGAGCCGGAGCCGAGGCCGCGTCCACCGCGGCACCACGCACCGGTGGACGGGAGCACAGGGTCTCGAGTCTGCAGGGGCTTCTTATTGTCAATTTTTTTGTATCAAAATATTTATACTTGAGACAATGTGGAAAGCTTTTCAGAATAACTTGGCCTATTCAGAGATGTCACCATAGCAGATGTGTTTCTGGTGAATATTAAAAGTTTGCTGAAAATTTTAAAAGGGAACTTAATTTATTTGTGTAAGCTTTGGGGTAGCTGCCTGACATCATCACCTCTTCATAGTCTTTTTAGTGGGTAGGAAACCCTCCATCTCATGTCACAACCTTTTATTTCAATGGAAGAGTTCCACAGAGAAACTGAGACCCTTCTCAAAACAAAAAGCTTCTTTTATGGTGAAAAATGAATTAGCACAGTCTTGGTCTTGTAGGAGTGAGTCAACACATCTCCAAGCATTAGCTCATGGACTACAGACAGTTCCTGATAGCAAAACCTCATCCTCTCAGTCAAATCTCATATGTTCCAGATCCCAGCGTAACCCCCACCAACTCCTGAATTTCAAGGGATAAGATTTCTGGTGTCTAATTTTACACATGTAAATCCAGACCTCTAAGCTTGAGCTTGTAATTTTTTTCTCAATAGAAATAGCCACCACAGGTCATCCTTGTCAGGATTATCATCTTCTTATCCACCTTGCAGTAAGACAAAGCAGCACCCGAACCTGTTTCTCTTTATAGAGCATAACGACTCCTTCAGACTCGCACAACTGCCTCCTCCACGAGAAGACGGTCCCCCTCACTCACTGAGAACCGGGGTCCAAGCCGACCCCCTGCGTCACCAGCTCTACCTCACATCGCAAAATCCTCCTCAAGGAACACAGAACAGGATCGAGCCATAAACTGCAGGTGTAAACAGAAAAGAACGCTTTGCCAGCGCTCTGCAATGGCGGGAGGGTCAAGATGTATTATCAGGCACAGAATTGCTTCTGTAACTGATATTTTGTTTTGTGCAACAGATAAAGGAGAACTAAACTAATTAACAATTATTTTTCCTCCCTTCTGCTTCTCCTGGCTTAAAACAACAAAAAGAGCTCTCCCATCTCCAAAGTCAATTAGTCACTGGGCTAGAACATAGGCTTTTGACATTGTAATTAGACTTCATTAATGGATTGCCAACGGCGGCAAGATGGAAACCTACTCGATGAGCCTCTCTTTGCATTTTATTTCAGCTAATTACATGCTTATCTTGGAAACAAAAGATGCTGCACACAACTAAAAAAACCACTTCTGTGTCTCAAAATGTGGAGGGAGGTGCTTATGGCAAAATCCTTCTTGCTGCGGGCTATAAAATGATCCTGCTGCAGACATGGAACTTCTTTCCTATCTCTTTGCTGCTGTGTCCTACAAATGACTGGTCCTTCTCTCCACGTTGCCACCAAGTCCCATGTTCCTTTAGGTCTTTTGGCAACGTGATTTATGCAATGCTGTCCTTCGGGTATGGAAATCTCCTTGACCGGTTTTCCTCCGCTCCCCTTGGGTGTCGAGCGTGCCCTCAGAAGCCTCCACGGCT
The DNA here is from genome assembly GCF_037038585.1 of Patagioenas fasciata. Lineage (NCBI taxonomy): Eukaryota > Metazoa > Chordata > Aves > Columbiformes > Columbidae > Patagioenas > Patagioenas fasciata. The sequence continues at coordinate 662,548 of NC_092544.1, read as the reverse complement.
CCCGAAGCGGGGACGCTTTGCCTTCCAGCAGAGCGACTTTGCCAACAAGATCCCTCTGGGGCTGCAATTTTCTCACGCAGGTCATGGATATTATAACACAGGACCATTAGTAATCAAATAAAAAAGTGTTTTCAATTAAACCGAGGGCTTCTAGCTTGGTAACATCTCTCAATAGCAATTTGTAACACTAGTATAGTGTAATTGCTGCTAATGAATGGGTAGGTAGCAGACCAGTTATTATTATTATTTTTCTCCAGCAGCACGCGGCAGTGAAACCTGTCTCGCTCCGTACGAATCTACTGCTCTTTGTGAAAAGCAGCGAGTTTCCTCCCAGTCCTCTGCAGTAGTTCAATCAACAGAGAGTTTAAGGTGCTAGTAAATTTATGTTGTGCAAATTATTACTTGTCATTTTATGTTCAACTTGGGAAGAGGCTTCAACAAGGCAGAGCACAGCACCCTGCGTAGCACCTTTAATGATGAACTCGCTAAGGATCGGATCTCCGGCACTAAATTGTCAGTGGCTTTATACTTCAGATAGTCATTTGGATTTAATTATTTTTTAACTGCCAAGCATGGCAGGAACTGGTTTGTGAATCTGACAATTGTTGTGGCCTATTCCCACTATCATATACCGCATAGATTAGACTAGGGGTCACAAATCCTGAGCAGTTCTCGGTCCTCAGGCGGTGCTCTGGTCTTCGATCAGACTGCTGTCCTAGGGAACCCTAGTGAGGCAGAGCAGGCAGCACCATAAAGCCATGGGCAACGTCCTCAGACACACCGTGTCTCACCAGCTCGTAGAAGAAAGTAATCACCGGTGCCACCGCTAGAGCCGATAGCAAGAGCTACTTTGGGAAATAAAGGATTAATTTCACATATATACGCAGGAGACCCTGGTAGCAGCAGGTGTAAGTGGAAAAGAAAATTTAAGGTAGACAAATGTGAGGAGATACAACAGTCAAAGTATATTTGGAACTGAAGTGTGATATTTTCAGCATGTAGGACAGCAATGGAAATTTCTCAAACCTAAAGGTTGTTTTCTTTCAGTATTAACCGAACAAAGTGAGAAAACTCAGAGAGAGAAGGTAGTGATGGAAAGATGGGGTTTTCATGTCTCAGGGGCCTGTTCAGAAAAATAAAAGTGAATTAGGGTGATAGATGCAAGTGTGAAAGGATCCTCGCTTCAAAATGCATACGGCTTCCTGGCCTGGATGAGACTGTCAGTCTGTCTGCACGCAGGGACAGCCCCTGTCACCGAGCACCCAGGAGCATCCTCGGGAGGATGCCCCATTGCAGCAGCAGGTGAAGGTGACGGGGGGAACCAGCATCATCGATGCAAAATTTGCTTTCCGGGAGGGCCGGGGCTGCAGACCGAGCTTCCCAGCTCCCTCCCAGCGCCGGTCGCTCGAGCCCTGCAGTACGTCACCGCGGCCACTAGATGTCCCCGTCTGAACACAAATGACAGCCTGCCAAACCCCGACACCAGACCCACACCCCCGCAGCACCACCCGCTTGTTCTCCCTGACACTGACAGTAATTAAAGATAACACCACTTAGCCTTCTGTCATTTGCACTGAATCAGTAATGTTTGATTTGTTTAACCTTTGCATCAAAAAAAAAGTAAATAAACAAGCGGCTCTGCAGGGTGTGCGGCACTAAACGGAACCGGCAGCAGCGGTGATACCGTGGGGCTCCAGGGAGGTGGCACTGAGGTCGCGCTTATTCCTTACCCCCATTTCAGTGCACCCTCTTCGCCTCCTGCGTCCCCTGTAAAGCTCCACTCCAACGGGACCCTTCCCCTGTGCAGCTTCTCATCCCTGTCACTGGGGGGAGCAGAAAGGACAAGGTGCTGGTTCCTCCCGAAATGATGCTGCGCTGAGCCAGAACTGGCCATAACGATGGTTTCCATCTCACTTGTAATGCTGGGAGCATTAATTAACCCCGAGGTTGATCTGCGAGCTCCCCTCATCTCCCTTTCTGCATCCCTTACTGCAGAGCATGAGCAAGACCCCACGGAGAGGGGCTGGATGTATTGCTGGACACACCACAGGGGCTGCCCCGTCCCTGATCTTGTACTCTGGGGACAGTCAGGACACCATTGCCCATGGCAGGCTGGTTGCAGACAGGGATGGCCATTCTGGGCTGCTCTGCTAAGCTGTCCCCTGCTGCTCACGCTCTTTTTTTCCACCTCCTCTGTCTTATTTTACCTGGCTGATTATCTCCGACTTAATGTTTCCAGGTCATTTAAGCTGCTTTATTTCCTTAAGGAGAGGCAAGTGGAGATGGTAACCAGAGTTGATAAATCCTTAGACTTTGACCTCAACATTTATCTGCTTAGGCTGGTGCTCTCCATTTCTCCAGGCTGTGCAGGGGAGGACAAGCAGCTCCATTCCCCTTGCAGACAGGTTTTCATTTAAAGGCAGAGCATGACTCCTTGGCAGACCTTCCCACCCGCACTCTGCAATGCCCTGGTGATATCTAGGCTGGGCTTTATTCAGCCTGGGATCAGCTATTTCCTCTTCACTGGCCTGGTTTTGTCACGCTCGCCCACTACGTCCCAGGGAAACATCTTTGTTCTTTCTCTCTCAAAAGAGAGATCAGAGGACTGACCGGGCTGTGTGACAAGGCTGATCCCATAATATGTCCAGGAACTGCAAGACATCATTTCTCACATCACAGGAAAATGGCCCACAGCCATCAAAAGGAAAAAAGAGGCTCTAATAGCCAGCCATTATCTGATGACAATGGCTCTGTTAACACACGCTAACCCTTCCAATGTGCTTAGAAATCTGAGAAATGAAAGGTGCTGCCGCTAAGGAGAGCTTGTAGTTGGTGGTTCTGCCCAGGTGGAGAAATGGGAAGTGGAATTGGAGGCAGCAGTCCTGCAGGCTTAGGGAAATAGATTGAAAAATGCATTTGGAGAGCGGAAACAGCATAAAACATGTTGCAGCTTGGCTCATTTGGGATTCCAGTCATACGGGCAGCGACACTGGAGGATTTAGCTTGCCAATCAACATCTTATTTATTTCCTCTGAACAGGATATCTTCATTCCGTGGCCATCTCTTCCTCCGACATCTATAGAGATTGCAAACTCCAGCAGCTCGACTCATTTGTTGTTGCTGGTTTTGTTTTGTCCGGAGCAGCAGGAGAAGCAGGAAAACACGGATGCTGAAGAGAGCTCCTTGGGATGGCTGCAGACTCATTCACCCCCAGGTCACCCGGCTGAGTCTGGCTCAGCTGGACGGATTACATGGTGCTGAGGCTTGAGCTCAGCCTGCCAGGGATCAGCTGCCTGGCCTGGGTAGAAATATCTGCTTAAGTGCCTTAGGCTACGCTGGATGAGGAGAGGAGTGAAGCAATTTAGAGGAGGACAAAGACTGGGAAAGAAAATCCAGCCTCCCTGCCTTCCATGCTCTCAGCACTTCAAGCAGGGGCCCAGATGCACAGGTCACGTCTGGTGGCCTGTGTGACATGAGAAGTGGCCCAGAGCAGCTCCCAGCTGACTGCACCAGAGGAAAAACCTGCAAAAGGCTCAGGGGATGGACCAAAAGCCTGGGGGGTGTTTAAAGCCCAAAGGCTCCCCAGCAGCAAGAGCACAAGTGTGATGGGAGCGGCTGAGGGATCTGGGGGGTTCAGCTGGAGAGCAGGAGCTGAGGGGAGACCTTCTGATCTCTGAACTGCCTGAAAGGAGCTTGGAGCCAGGGGGGTCGGGCTCTGCTCCCCAGGAACAAGCGCCAGGAGCAGAGGAAACGGCCTCAAGTTGTGCCAGGGGAGATTGAGGTTGGATTTAGGAACAATTTCTTCCCCAAAGGGCTGTGGGGCATTGGAACAGGCTGCCCAGGGCAGTGCTGGAGTCACCATCCCTGGAGGGCTGGATACGGAGATGAGATTCTCAGGACATGGGGCCTTTTGCAACCAAAATGATTCTAAGGACTGTGGAACCCAAGGGACTGACACAGACCAGCACTCCCAGGGTGTCCAACCTCTCTGAGCCACTACAAGAAGGTCCCTTTACTCCCCTGCAGGACCTCTCAGACGGCTCCAGCTTCCTGGGCCAGCCCCGTGGCTTCCCCAGGTTTGTGGAGCTCCCAGCAGTGTTTTGTAACCACGAGGAGTGGCCAGCGCGCCGCGCAACCTGAGCCTCGGGGTTGTTTCAGGGGGGAACAAAACGGAGCGTTTCAAACAGAAACAGCTCTTTGCTCTTAGCTCTTGTTTTGTTTTTCTAAAGCTTTTCCAGAACTCCCAGGGTAGGAGAAAGCATTCAAATTCTCATTTTCGCTCTGCTCAAAGAGAAAACCTTTTCCTGCAGTTGGTCCCTCAAAACAGAATTTTTTTTTCCACTAACCCTCCTTGAATCAATTAAAGAAAAAGGGTTATTCGAATGAAAGCCAGTGCTCAGAAGGTTTAATACATTAAATTAGATGCAGTGAAATAAAAGCACACTGGACCTGTTTCTTCATTGAATTACTTTGATAACAGATCTCCCTATTAAAAATGAATCTCTGCCATTGTTTTTCCCTGAAGATATTTGAAGTCTACTGCAAAACAAAGCAAAAACTTTCCTAAGAGAACCATCAGAAAATAACTCTGGATTCAAATAAATGTAACGTTATGCTTTGTTTGGGATTTCGGAACTGGAAAAACAGACTTTTTGCAGACAAAACCACAGCAAATGCAAGAGCGTGCGGGTGAAGGCAGCGTGCCACAACATCAGCACGGAAATAGGGGGTTTGCTGTAATAAACTTTGAAACATCAAGGTTCATAAATTAGGTCTAAAAGAAACAATATCACTTCAATGTGTTGAAACAGCCAACTGGTTTTGGTTTGGGGGTTCTTTGGGTTGTTGTTTTTTTCTTCCCCAAAGTTTCGTGTTCCTCCCACTTAAAAAATATTAACAAAATAATCCCCCTCACTTGAAATGCTTCTCACCAAAGGTTTTCCTACCTCATTTTCCACGGGAAGGTGCTGGTTTCCTGAGGAGCTCCATGGTGCTCAGCAGACCTTTGCCTTCCACATCCCCAGCAACATAGAGGAAACATCCAGCAGAAAGGTCTCACACAGGCCCCACAGGGCACCTGAGATCAGCACCAGCAGTTTCTGCTACATTAAAGGTCTTATGCTGCAGGCCCCCTGAAATGCAGATTATCTTCAATCCCCCATACCCATTCACAGCTTCAGCCATCGCTCCAGAGCTGCAGGCAGCACCAGCTCTGCATAGACCCCTAAACATTTTACACTGCAGCATCCCTTCCTCACGTATGGAGGACTGAGAGTCAAATCACTCACACACCTCAGTGACGGGCAGGGCTGACAACAAAGCCTCAGATCCCAGCTGTACGAGGTCACCTCAAATGGGCTGAGCCCCTGCGTGGGTGGGTCAGCCACTCAGGACCAAACTGAGCTCAGGTGTGGATGCCCTGGGACAGAGAGAGGCTCTGTGCGCGGGACACTGATCAAACACAGCTGTGTGGTGAAAGGACCACACAGCCGAAATGTTATCAACCTGCCACGGGCTTCCCTTGTTAAAAAGGAACAGTCCACAAGGCTGCTGTAGCCTTCAGGGGAGCACTGAACCCAGCAGAAGTTTCTGAAGGAAAAAAGTGTTTTATGCTTTGATTCAGGAGGTGAAAGCACAGGGCACGTCACAGTGAAAGCCCAAGGACTGCATTGATGTACAGATACTGTCCAGCAAAGCTGGTGTCTCGGCTTCGGTGTCACCCAGATTCATTCATCTCCTCTGCATGGGAGTCACTCCCACCCAGAGTGGGTACTTCTGCTTGCTTTTCCTCACTCCTTCATTTCATCCTCTGGAAAAGGAGAAAAAAAGCTAGAACATCAGTCCTTTTTTAGCGTGGGGCACAAGGGAAGGAATCTTATTGATAACAGTAAGTGCTGATGAAGAGGAAGCACATCTGCGGAGGATACTTTCCAATGGATTATTGTCTGCTGGGTGTCGCCAGCCCATTTCCTCCAAATCTGAATTCTGCTGGTGGAAGCACTCCCGAGAGACACAGCTTCACATCTGTACACAGCACCAGAGCTCGGAAGAAATGTGAATCCAGCTTTCAAATGCCAGTAATGAGAGGAGAGCGGGGGAGTAAGAATTGCTTCTTTTATTAATCAAATTCCCCCCTCCCATCCGCACCGCCTGCTATCATCCATTGTGAGAGCATCATCCCCAGGGCACGCCTGCCTGTTTCTTGTGGAGTCTGTTGGTAGGGGAGCCCCAGGTACCACACGCACAGTTTTGACGGTGCTCCCACCAGCAGGGCTCTGGCAGCTAATGGAGAATGTTCTGAGCTGCCTGGAGGGACGATCCATCACACAGGGTTCAGGCCTGACTGCAGATGGAGGACGCCCGGCTCGTGAGAGCGAGAGCAAGCGGGGTATCGGGTAAGGACAAGGAAAAGGAAGGTTCGTGCTGATCTGTTTAGTCAGCAGTGATTCCTAATCCATCACCTCGCAGGTGCCCGAGGGGAGAATGCAGCCTGGGGCAGGAGCAGAATCATAAAGAGGAACCTGTCAGGCAATGCAAGGGAAGAACAAATCATCCTGGCACGGGCAAGGTCAGAAATCAAAGCTCTCCTAATGTTCCCTGGCAGAGGAAGGAAATCGGCTCCAGTTTACTGCAAGCAAAATGGATAAAATGACGTTTTCTTTGCGGGGGAAATCACAGGAGCTGGGTTTCCAGGGACGCTCCTCTTGCTGACACCAGGGATCGGTCACTCCAGGCATTCAGCCAATGCAGCCATTAATCCCTCATGGAGCAGAGTTGCCCACCTGGTACCAGTAAGAACCAGTTTCAGATTTTCAAATTCTTGTCACAGCCAAAGGAACTGAGAGGGTGTTGGGCTGGGAGTCCAGCCCAGGCTCTCAGGCACTGCTGGCCCACAGAGCACGAGCCAAGGGCAGCAGAGTGTGTCCGGACTCCTGGGCTGGTTTTACACGATGCTTCTGCTGACAAACACAAACCAAAACCTTGTCAGCACCAAAGTGAAGGTGTGTTTGCTTCAGATTGCAGCTCAAGGCTCTCAGCACAGCCATTTCATTGCCACGGGCAATGTCATCGCGTGAGTCTGCAGACGGTGCTGGCTCCCCAGGGACTGGGGTAAGTGATGTCTGGGACACAGGGCAGTGTCCACCTGCAACACCCCTGGTGACCCCACGTCATCAGCTCATTTTGCGGGTGTCAGTGCTGCCCAGCAGCAGCTGCTGCTCGCTCCCCGGCCAGCAGGACTCCTGATTCCAACACTTTTCATTTTTCCTTCCCTCCTTTTTTTTTTTTGTTTGCGATTTCTTTGACAAGCCCCTGGACTCAGCTGCAAAGCATCAGCTTCTCCTCAGCCTACCAGAGATATCATTTACACCCTCAGAAAGGAAGCAGCTGTGAGCCGATCCAAGTATCGGAATGGGAATATCACCCCTGCAGAACAGGAGCAGCATATTCACAGCTGATACCAGGAGCATCCAGGGACGGGAGAACACGTGCACTGCCCTGCGCTTTTTGCTCTCTCTCCAATGCTTTTCTTTAGGGGCCTACGAACTCCCGGAAGCAAATTTAGGGCTCACATACATCATGGCATTTTTCCTCCGTGTGGTACAGGTCTGTGGAAAGCCCTGTTGCTGGTTCTGAGATGGAAACTTAATCTGGGCATCAGCACGACTGGCAGAGCTTCCGTTCAGGGCGCTGCACAACAGTGGTGTCAGGCCTGAGAAACTGTACCTGTGCCCTAGTCTGTGCTGTAAAACGCCAAAGGGTGCAGGTCCTGCTTGCCCTTGGAGGGTGGGCATGCTGGAAAGACCCAGGTCTGCACTAGGTACGATTCAAATTGCTTGCAAGAGCTGACTCCTGTTGCTAAGAGTATGAAGAAATCAGAGTCAGGAAAAAGGGTTTTTTTCCCTGCTTTTACAGGTAAAAAACCTGCAATGCAAAGGATAAATGACTCCCCCTAAATCACCATGCGCCTCTTCAGCAGAGTAATCTCTCCAACGTACTGCAAGATCCTCTTTAGACCAGGGCACTGTCTGATAGATGCACTTTATTATTCTGGACGAAGCCATTTCCAACTTGACTCGAGGGTAAAAGGATTTGTGTAACTTTCCGTGGCCCTGTTGCCAGCGGGAATGTGTGGTTTCCATCAGCATCAGCAGAAGTGATGAACCTGCCCCTGTGAGGAAAAGCAAAAATTGCACCCCCCCAGATAAAAGTGACCCCATGTAAAGGATAACACGTTTGAAGCTTTTCATCAATCCCATTAGGGAGAAGTGGTATCTACTCTCCTGTAATCAAAATCCTACCTGCACACTGCCAGTCTGGCTTAGACAAGCTTGTTTCTCCTGCAGCCTTTTTCAGATCTAGAGATTGGCTTGTGCTGAGGTGATATTGAATTGATTCAAAACAAATTTTAAGATGTTTCAGGCATTAAAGTTCTTTGGGAAGGTCACTGGTTATACGATACAAGTGGCTCCTTTTCAATCTACCCTTTAGTTTCAATTTACAGTTCTGCAGAGAAACACGGAGTGCTCTGATTCCTGGTTTAGAAGAAAATAAAACAAACTCGCACGGTGAGCACGGGCAGAAGCCTCTGCATTTGATTGCAGCGACTCCTCTGCTTGTGTCAGTAGTTGGACCTTGGATTTCACGTCTAAAAGCACATTTTTTGCTGGTATGAGGTTAAAGAAAAGTGCAAAACCAAAGAAATGTTGCTGCACATGGGTGTCCTTGGTGTAGAAACTGCAGCACTTACCTGTGGGGCTGTGACAGCACAGACCTGGTGAAATCCAGGGGGGTGCGGGGGGCAAGTCAGAGACCGCGGGTTTGGGAGCGGGCTCCTGTGTGCGCTGTTGTGAAAAGGTCACACGTCTGACTCTTGTCATGGGCTGTTGAGGAGAGAAATGTGGTGGGGAATGGTACACGGTGTGAGGCTGCAGCCGGTGGGGGGCAGGTGTGCAGAGGGTGGTCAGACCTGTCCTGGAGACCATGGGGGTGATGGAGGGGCTAATGAGGCAGATGTGCAAGAGGGGAGAACCACAGCGGTGCTCCGGCCACGATGGTCTGAGGATTCCATGGAGACAAGGTTTGCAGGGAGAGGTAATAGCTTCTATTAGAACAACTGGTATCATCGAGGGGAAAAAACGGCCGGCTTTTGAGCACCCAGTCATTGCAGCGCTATGAAAAGGAAATTTGGGTGAAGGATTACAGAAAATGCAGTGAGAGAGAACCTGACAAACTCATTTAAACAGCTGGTGGCTGGCTGGTAGATCCCTGTTGTCTGATGCTCTTTTGGGGCATTTCCAATCAAGCAGGCAGGGTGTAAAATGCCTCTGAATCAGAGCGGAATGACTCACATTTCCCTTGTTCTCATGTTTACTTATGTAAATGATAACAGTAAGCGCAGGACAGATGGAGCTGGATCCTTGCTGCTCTCACACAATGTACATTTTTCCTTCAGTGGCCGGAAGTACTGCTCTGTATTATTATGCACTGCAGCCAGGGATACGTTGGTGCAGCGAGCCACACAGGAGATGTATAGACAGTATGAATCAAACCAATTATCCTCAGGGTGAAAGCCGGTGTTGTCTATTTATGGGGAAATGGAAAATTCACATACTGGCAAATAGCAAGTCGGAGGCATTTTTCATTGCCGGGACAGCTACTAGAGGGAGACATCACCACACACTAAGCGAGGGCCACCTAATTTGTGGCAATATGGCTATAATATCTCTCAAATAATGAGCAAGACGAATGTGTTAGTACCAAAGCCGGGTGAGAGGACCGCTGACGGAGCTGGGCCACCTCGCGCAGGTTGTCCCCCGCTCCTTCCACGGCTCCAGGAGCTGTGGATTATTCTGAGAAATCTGATGTCTTGTCATTTCTCCAGTGTTGAAACCCAGCCGTTCATTCCTGCTGCCGCCTTTCTCCTTTCTCAGGAAGGTCCTTCCTGTTCCTTTCAGCAGAGGGGACCCTGCGGTTGTTTGTTTGCTTCCCTTTGATCTCCTTGCTGTTCTGCTTTCCAACTTTTCAAGCTTGTTTGCAAACTGAATTGCTCCTTTTATTCCTGAGAAGGGCTAATGACCTCTCTTAGGGCAGCTCCGAGTGTAGCTTGTCCGCAGGTTATTCAGCATTTTAATGCCAGCACACAGTGTAAAACAGCACCAGTACTCTTTTATTCACTAGCAGTCATTAAGCCAGCTTGATTGGTTTAGAGGGCTTTTTTCCTTTATTATTGCTAACATGAGAAATTTTAACTTATTATTTACCCTTTGATAAAGACAGGTCAACCGAGACAAAATATTATTGCAAGTTTCCCCAAAACAATGTCGCAATTGCTGAGTGGATTTCCCACTTTTCTGAGCACCTGTGGCTGGGTTTAGATGGTCACAGGAACTGTTGGTCCTCTCTTCATTAGGGCAGAAAGGAAGAGCAAATTTGATGGAAATTCTTGAGACCTGAGAGCAGAAACAGACAATTCCGTCCGCCTCACTGTCTCTAGAGAAAGCAGGAGCCATGAATCAGATGGAAATTGCTATAATCTCGCTATGTATTAATAATACTCAATTTCATTTATTGTGAGCGAGAGGAATACAGACCTCCCCTGCCTCCTGCTATGTTCATAATTTATCCCCAGCCAATTAACTTCTTCTGCTGCAGAATTAATAAACTATTCTATTATTGATGCCAAGAAGTGGGTATGGCATTCTCTGTCTTTCTGACAGCGTTGTGAAAAGTTACGCGTATCATGGCGACAGGAAGGGGAGCTTTCGGAACTCCCTTTGGTACCAGGCGTGGGAGGGACACTGCGTGGGAATCGGCTCTCAGCCCATCACTAACCCTGCGCTCACCCTCACCCGACTTTTCTCAAACCATGGAAACCTATTGATGCCCCTCAAAATTTCCAGAGTCAATAGTATTGCTGAGGTCAATTAATGAGGTCAAATGGTGGATTTTCCATGTTTGCCTCATCACTAAGATGCATAGTCACTTCAGATATAAAAAAACTGAAGGTAGCACTTCAGTTTGGGATGAGACTCATCTCGCTGAGCTACCAGTCAGCGCAGTGTGCCGCCACGCTGAAGCAAACCCTGCAGCCTCCTTTCAAAGGCACTGAAGAGAGACAGTTGCTGCGAGGAGCAATCCTTCTAACCGCTGTAGACATCTATTTCGAGACAACATGAAACACACTGCAGGCAGCACCGACTCCGACAGCCAACCGGGTCTGTATCAGGGAGGCCTGCACTGCAAATACCTGTTTGTAACTGGAGAAACCCCTTCGTTCCCTTGCTGAGCAACCTGAATACTTTCAGAGGGTCACCCGTGCCACCTGCTCCAGAGGAGGGTGACGTGTGGAAGCGAAGGGAGGTTGCATGACCAGCTTGCCCTGGTGCCAGCCTTTTAGACAGGCAAGTTTTGGAAAGATGAGTCTCAGGACCTTGGTTTGTGAACCCACGGAGGGGTACGGATGTGGGGATGCAGCCTCTGACGATGGTGGTGAGGATCCCAAGATGCCTTTTGTAAAATACCACAGGTCCCGAGTGGCATCTTCAATTCCCCTCATGATGACCTGCACGATGGTTGAGGGGATCTGGCTCTAAGTGCCACCACTGTTTGCACCCCTTGTACAATACAAAAGGATTTTTAGTGCAGGAAAAGTAAGGTATTTCTACCCAAAAAAGCCATTCTGCAGTGCAGCTTTTACATTGCCTCAGATTCGCATATGCCCTGCCCTCATAGGAAGCTCCAAAGCAGTGGGTACTGTTGGACAAAGCCATGGTTTGCCAAGCACGTTCTTGTTCAGAAATGGGGGTTTGCTCAAACCTATGCCATTTGAGGGAATGTACCTTTTCCGGGAGCAAAATTTCTCAGACCTACAATACCTCTTCCATTTTGGCCAGAAACATTAAATAGGGCCTGACTGCCCCATAACAAAAGACCAGGTTGTTTTCTTTGGGCCACAATTGAAGTCAAAAGGCTGAGAGGCGCCTAAGCCAGCTGTAATGTTTGCACTGGAAGCTGTATCTCCTGTGCTCCAGGAAAAAGCACATGTCGCCAGCCTGTCACCTGCTCTGGATGCTGATGCACTTCTCTTGGAGCTTTTCCATCTCTACAAGTGAACCTTGCGGCACAGACTGTCTCTGCTGCACACCAAACCGTTACTCGCTTCCCACACACAACTCTCAGCTCCTCTGGTCTCTGAATAGGAAAAAAACAAACCTCATAAAACAAATAACTCACTATCTAGCTAACCAAGCAACTCACCCTGCCTCCCAAAATATTGTTGTTTCAGTGCAATACGAAATAGAGAAACAAAGGCTGAAATATTTGTCTAGCTTCTGCAGGGACAGAATCCTCCCTGCTCTGCAGAGGGCTGAAGGCTCCATTTCTGGCTCATGTGAAGTTTTATTTAAAAACCAAAAAGTCCATGTAAACAAAGTCGAAGTGCTATTGTTTCTAAAGACAGCTCTGGGCTTTTCTCTATGGTAACCTCGCAGAAGGTAATTAGGGAGCCATAGCAACAGCTACCCCTCCCAGCACACTGTCTGCTCCCTCCCAAATACTGTGCAAGCTCCAAAACCTACAGGCAAGCATCCTGGGGATGCTGGACTGATTTACATTATGTAAGAGGCAATCTGATGTTGCCCAACATCACTTGGGGCTTTGTTTTTGACAATGTTCTATTTATTTCTGCTCCAGTGTGTGAACAGGAGACAGTGGCCAAAAGCTGTGATGGTGTGTCCTTGCGGTATGTGTGGCAGTGCATCTGCCTCTCTAATTGTGAATTATGCCGTGCTGTGCTTGGATCCACATCCTGCAGCCATTTCTGCAGTGGGGTAGATGCTTTGTATCTGGGGGGAAATCGTGGCCTCGGTCTTCTGCCCTCCCCAGGTCTGAGCTCTGTGCTTTGGAGTTCTTGGGACTTTGCTCCATTGCTGACGGGGGTTAAATGAACTCTGGAGGTATCTGATTTGTCCTGTTCCCTGGTGGGTATCTCCAGCACTGGTACCCGCTCCGCCCCAGCGAGTCCCTCTCGTCCTCATTATAAAACTGATGCTCTGTGAAGCCCAAAAATGCAGCTTGGCAAAAATCCCCGAGCAGGGATGGAGCAGCAGTGTGGCTTTGTGCTTGATCTGACATCCAAACACCCAAAACAGTGATCTCGCCCAGCTTTCCGCAGGTGTCCTCTTCGGAAAGTGGGCCAACAACATCACTCTGCTTATGAAATTCTCACAAGAGACATTCAAAAGCTCTGACATTCAAAAGCTCTTTTGTTACATGAGGGCAGAAGAAATGACAAGGTGACAGTTTCCGTCCCGCCCTTACAGAGCAGCTCGATGTAAAATGCAATGGAAGGCGGAATATTGAAAGCAAGGCAAGGCAACCATGTAGATTGGGCATTGCCCTCCTCTCACGCGCAATGGCACAGGACACAGGCACAAGTGTCCTGAATGAACCTTGGAGCAGGAGTACTCCTGAGGCTCAACCATCGCAGCACTCCTGCCACCTTCTACGTACAACTTCTGCCTGGCCCCAGACACTAGGACAGAAGCAGCAATTTCTGCTGAAAAGAGCAATGATTTGGAGCGTGCTTAAGCCTATCCACCCACTTAAGCAAGGTATTTAGACGCAACAGGTCTCTGGCTTGGAGCTGACAGGCGTTTACTCTATGAAGACACGAAAGCTGTAATTTCCCATAATGAATAGCAACTGCTTATTAGCTGATCTCTCCTTCCCTAATTTTGTTTTATGTGCGATCTTGGCAGAAGTGCAGCCGCTCAGCTGCAGGTGGGAGATAGGAAGTATATTTAAATATGCAGGAATGAAGAAAGAGTATAGTAGAAATACGCAGTAAGATACATCTAAAAATTTTGCAGAAAGGGATCAAGGAAAGTGGGTTCAGGAAACATTTTCCTCTCTGGACAAGCGTTTCAGTCTGACTTACCTGCAGGTGGGAGCACAGTGGTTTTCAGTCTCCTCTCCACAGCACCTTGTATCTGATCTTGTTGAATTTGGCTTTCAAGATCAGGACTGGATGCACCATTTTACTTTCTCCTCCTCAGGCTGTGGCTGTTAAAAAATACAGAGTTGATTTAGTTCAAGGATCTGACTGGTACCCAGTGATTCTGTCAGCTTCTCCTCCATTTTAAAGGCCTCTCTGCCTGCCTGGTTTTGCCCTCTGATTTCTATCTGTGATATCTCTCAGCTCAGCTCCAGCTCTGTTTCCCTGAATGGTCCCATAAATGAACACGATTTGAGTGTTTTGTGACCTCTATCTTGTTGCAAGGAATGGCTTTTTCTATCTCCCAAGAGTCGAACGGGTCACGCAGGACTGTAATTACCACTGAACGATCCAGGTGGGAGCGAGACAGGTAGGGCTGAAGATAAAGGACAAGCAGCCACACCACAGTCATCACAAGCACTAGAGCCGAACTGGGGCTGTCTCGGTGGGAAGGATGGTCTTGAATGGGCTGTGGAGAGAAAATAACACTCTGCTGCACCCTTGGCAGTCCCATTAGTGTTGTCAAGAGACCGGCAGAGCAAGGCAAGGGGTCGAGCTGTCATTTTCTATCCTGCAATCACTCTGCAAGGGCAGCAGCATCTTCCAGGTTGTCCGTCAGGGAATAAAATTCCTCCTCCAAGAAAAGAAGAGCAGAGAAATGTCTTGATGAGAATTGATAACATACGAATGTAGACACTCTGAGTCCTTATTCGGCTGTTTTCCCATCCTAAGAAAGTTCTGTTTATTTTAAACTCTTTGTTTCCCTGTTTGCAAGACATAACACAGACTTGGTTCTTTCTTTGGTCTTTGGATGGGGTTACTGAAGGAGATGTGGACACAGGGGTTCTAATTGGACCCAATCCTTTTAACTACCAACAGCACACACACCAGTGATTTTTACAGCAAAGGCAACGCAGACTGGAGTGATCAGCCTTAGAAGGGGTGATGAGGGTCCAGAAACTACTGCCAGACATTAGACCTTAATTTTTTACCTTCTAGTTTTGTCTACGTGGGCAAACCCAGAAGTCCAAGAGTGTTCCAAATACATGAATCAAAGGAGCAAAGAAGTTTGTAGAGGGATAACAACCGGCGCCTGCTCCACGTCCAAGAGCTGACAGCCCAGGGCAGAGGAAGGACTGTGCGGGGTGGGGGACACAGCAACAGCCCCACGCATCCTCCATGGCAGCTGCAGCCAAAACAGGTTTTGCTTAATTTAATTTCTTGCCAGTTAACACCAACTTCTGAGTCTATAGGTCTGTATGCAATGAGGGCTGATACTGCTCTGGTGTGGGTCACCCACAGGGTACAGACCTGGCGTGACTCAAACCCTGTGATTTACACCCGATCCGGAGCAGAGAGGGGCGACCCAGCCCTGTGCAACCTCGACAGAGGTTTCAGCATCCCCCAGTGGATCTCTGAAACAGAGGTCACCAGATTAATGTACATCCTGCTGTCACTTCATTGAAACAACCACGGACTGATTGCTCTGAGCGCCCTGTCAGCTATTCATTAAACGCTTGATTGAGGACTGTCACCGATGCCTTTTCTCTTTTAATTAAGCCAGGTGCTCCTGCAGGCAGGCTGGGAGCGCCGGGGCCGGCTCGGCTCTGCTGCCGGGCTGGGGGCACCAGGAGGTCCCTTCCCCCTGTCTCCTCTCTCCGCTCTGATCCTGAATTTGAAGAGAGCGTTAATTAAAAACTGTTTCACGGATTCATCTGCTGAGGCTCCTTTCTTAATTAGCACACCCTATTAGCAGTAAAACTGTGCAAGGCAAACAAGGTTTTACATATCTTCCCATTTTCTTCCCCTACACTTGCTGGGCGATAACGGAAGATGGATGATCCGTGGGTGTTTCAGCTGATTAGGAGCCAAAGTTTTGTTTTCTCTGTCCCTTTCTGTTACAAATGTCCGGATGCGGGAGATTTCATCTGTGTGAACGACCCTGGAAAGCAGTTAGCGCACAGCGAGCGTGTTAACATGGTGAAGACCAGCTCCCAGAGGAGCCTCAAAAGACCAAAAACAGCAACAGCAAAGAATAAATACATTCAGTCAGAAAAAAAGGGTTTTGTTGGTGCTGAAATACACGATCTCGAGTCTTTCCACTTCCTTTACAGGGGACAGCGTTAACCCTTCTGGGAACTGAGGAACGTCATCCAGAGGTTTCACCGAGGGCTTGGAGCCACAGCCGTCGGGTTCTGCTCCGCTCTGTGAGGCTGTGGCTGGGCTGTGTGGAGCTGCAGCTGAGCGGTCCCTCTGCCCGGGGGTCCCCTCCGCAGCACCTGGCCCGGCACAACCCCTGTTGCTCTGGAACCCCTCACCTTGGCTGGCGGCTCCGGTCCTGCCACTGCTGTTTACCACAAAGCCACACGCCCAGCTTGGAGTGAAGAAGGGTGGTGATTTCTGAATTCTTCAGAGGAATACAAAGCCCAAATATTATATTCAAATATAGAGTCTCCTAAACCCCTATTAACAAGCTTCTCTTCATTATTCCTTTGATTTGCATAGTGCTGTCTTAATGCAGACTAAATGTAATTATTTCTCATTGCTGTTTTGCCTGCATTAGTAAAAACCAATGCCACAGGGCCTTGTTCAAAAACGGCCTGTATAAATATTGTTAAAAATAAATGCATAACATTAATTCTTCATCGTTCATGTCACTGTTTATTTAATGCTCTAAAAAGCTAATTACCACTAATTTTATTCTACATCTTCTTCAGGTCTTACAGTCTCGGCACTATAAGATAAAAGAATTAATTGTTAATTAGCATACCTTTTTTGGAGAACACTTTTTCTTTATCAAAGATTACAAGAGGAGGAAGCGAGGGGGAAGGGGAAGCAATGAAGCTCTCAATATTTCTGCCAGCTATGGTGCCAAAACGGCCTTTTTCTTAAACAACAACACAAACTTTTATCTGGCTCTGGGGAGGAGAAGTACAAGCTATGGTGTGTGAAGCCAATAAAAGCACCAGTATTATTATTAGTTTTCCTTGCACTGGATGTCTGAACACATTGTACCTGACTGCGTCTGCAGCCTGATGGATTTGTAGAACGGGAAGTGCTGTTGCTGGAATTTGAGACTTCCACAACCAAAAGCCAGGTGTCCTTCGCTGTGAAATGACCTGGGAGGCAGCGTGAACATTCATTCTGAATGTCACCTCTGGACATGAGCAGGGGGAATTGTGTTTGAAGGAGCATTGATGGGGATCCAGCACTGCCGTGCACGTTCCTGGGCATCCAGGGGAAGCCAGAGAGGGTTTCACAAATTCCTCCAGAGCCTGATTAGCACAAACTGTGCTGCTCTGCAGGTGGTGAGAGCCTGGCCCAGGTACCCAGAGGGGTGGTGGATGAACCATCCCTGAGACATCCCAGGCCAGGCTGGACGGGGCTCTGAGCACCCTGAGCTGGTGAAGATGTCCCTGCTCATGGCAGGGGGGCACTGGGGGGCTGGGACGGTCCCAACCCAAACTGTTCTGTGATTTTCTGGTTCTCTGATTCTACCCTCTGGGCTCGCCCCCACACACGGGGCCTTTCCTCCATGCCGGGCACAGGTTCCTGTATGGAGGGACCACAGGGCAAAGGAGGCTTTTCCATCTTTCTGCCCTTTTCTGGGACCTCCCTCGTCCAGACCAGGTGGGATTTCAAGGAAGGGAGCTCCTGTGGGAAGGCAGTGGTCCTATTCCTGCCCTCATTTCAGGATTCCAGCCACCACCCACATTTCTTTGCTTCGAGGCAGTTGCCGTGTCACTCCTACGTGTCTTGGGCAGAGATGTTTACAGTGAGTTGAGCCTGACAGCAGCAGCTTTGCAGGTCACAGGAAAGGGCATTTCATCAACTCCGTCTTGCAGAAGCCAGGACCCTGTCGAACATCACCGTGCTGATGTACTAAACCTACTCCTCTCCCCAGCTTATTAAGCCTGAGATCAGCCAAGAGGAGCAACACTGAGTTGGGTTTAGCCCCAATGGTAGTTTCTTTGCCCTTGTGCTCAAATTTTCAGCCGTCACCTGCCACAAATTCTCTGTTACCTCCCCAGGGCCATGGGCCACCATGCCATGGACCCACGTCGGAGCCTCGCCGTCCGGTGTCGCGATGGGAGCGTGCGGTTTATGCCAGAGCAGACTTGCTGGCTTTGTGATGTATTTATAGTCACATCGGTTTTCTCTCCAGCTAATTGGAAATGTCAGGGAACTTTTAATTTGTAACAATGAAGTGAAACGCGTCCGCCTCCGTATTTACATAAATTAGGGGGAGTTTGCACACATACATTTCCAGGAAGAAAAGACTAAAAAGAAACAAATTCAGGATGAGTTTCCCGCTTGAAATATTCATGAAGCCAGGCGTAAAAAGATAGCAATGACTAGACAGACTTGTCAAAGGAGAAAATTAAGGACAGAGCCATGGGGACATGTCCTGGGAGGCTTCTTGCCCTTCCCACTCACTTGGGGCTGGACTCTGCCCTCGTTAGCGCAGGTCAGGACCCACCGCACAGAAGTCAACAAGAGCTCTGCTCCAGCTGGCAACCCAGGCCTGGGCCCGGCTTTAGCAAGTCTCTGCTTTGAGCTGCTCTGATGGGGATTTGTGGGATGCTGGCTTTTTGCTAAAAGACTGGGGGTTTTATTGGCTGCTGCTTTGCAGAAGTTCATGCAGCCTTAATGAGATGCCCTGGTGAGGAGCTACAAACTGGTGCCTTGGCCCTGGACGGGCTGAAGGAAACAGAGGATTCGCGTGTAGAAAACGAGCATTTATTCAACACAGCAACTGGTGGATTCTGTTGCTTCTCAGCAGGAAGGGAGAGTCAGAAAAATTCAGTGCTTATGGCTTGTCCTGGCTCCATCTAAGCATCTGTCCACATCCATGACCTATTAGCTCTTCCCAGTAAATATTTAAATCTCAGACAGCTTAGCACTTTTTGGCTATTTTTATTGCACCTGCAGTCAGAGCACAGCAAGGGTCAGTGATTCATCTGCTGGCATAATTCATGCACAGTATTCTCCAGCATTATCCTCTGAATCTGCTATTAACCTGCATTATTCCATTAATTCAATATTTATCTCTGGTGCTGTTAATGGAGTATTTGATTTAACAGTACATGAATATTGCATCCTGCAGTAGTAAGAAAAAAGGTGAAATTAGAATTTAAAACCAGAACAGGATAATTGCTAATCTAATATACTTGCAAAATTGTTAAACACAAATTCTGCTAGGCTTACCCCAACCACGGGGTTGACATTTCAATCCATTTAGCACAGATGGAGCATTTTGTAATTTGTAGAAAGGGACGTATTCCGTGAAGGATGCTGGAACCCTGATAAGTTCACATCTGTTAGATGTTTCATACGGTTTGCTGCAGCTACGCAAAAACTCAAATCCAACGGTAAAACTGTGTCTTGGAGGAGCAATAACAGCTTGATTGAGTCTTGACGTTTTGTCATTGCTGCTGCGATGGCACGAGGACACAGCCTAGAGCACAGGTCTGGGCCCCACATGAACAGCCCATATGGAGGAACTGGGCCTGGAGAACTATGGCTTGATTCCCTTAATCATATGTTCTTGTGTCTTCAAAATGGCTCAGAAAGTCTTGCTTGCAGACCTTGTAAGTTCCCAGGCAGACTGAAATCAAGCAGTGACAGTAAGATAAGCTTTGGAATAAGCTGATCTCTTGAGTAGCTCTATTTTGGGCCAAGTGACGGACACCGGACAGATGCTTGTCCAACATCTTCCAGATAATTGCCGCATTTTCATTTGAAACTGCCAAAGATGGAGAACCTTCCACTGTTTGTTTTAGTGGTTGATCATTTATACTGCTAGTGTGCTATGGTTTATTTCTCATCTCTCTTATGGTTTCTTTCTCATCTCTCTCACTATAGTTTCCAAATACTGGGGTTTGTTGTTCTTTCCTCCAGACCACTTTGAAAGAGTCTACGATCAATTCACCTCTAGGTTTCTACATTTAAAAGCCTGTTTAGGTCTTAGCGCTGGTCTGAGAGGTTTGCAGAAAAATCAGCGTCTGGAAAAACCAGGAAGTGAGAGGCGGTGCCACCAGCCCGAGGCCCGATTCACGGCTTGGACCCCAAGCCTGCACAGCAGCTCCGCGCTGCCGCCTGGGCCCCTTGCTGAGCCTGTTCCACCAGGTGAAACCTCCTCCGTCCTGAAATTTCCCCTCCTGCACGACAGACAAGGACTTTGCACAGAAGTTGACAGCTAGTCCCACATCTCTTACTCCATTCCGAATGCAAACCCTCCCATGGGAAGGTTGGGACATCTCTGTTTCCTTTCATTTGAAATGCTCTCGCAGATTCCTGATCAGGGCTTTAAAGAAACAAAGGTGCTGTCTGCAGACAATCCCCTTTGAGTTTTATCTTGATATCACTGCATGCTGGGAGAGGGGGTTTGAAGCTTTTACCAGGGCTTTGTGGTTATGCAGGCAGTACAGATCGATAAAGCTTGTTGATACACAGCTCATTATCCTGTCTCTGACTCCAGAAGCTCCTGTTCACCCAGGTCATCAGAGAATACCTTTAAGTAGGTCATTTTGGGGGAGGAGGGGACATCTACCCACTCTCCCTGTTCAGTATTCAAAATTTGCACTGAATTTCCCATCTCTCATGGGGTGCTGAGTGTTAATTACACGGGTGATGAGAAGCGAGGGAGGGAGAAGGCAGCATCAATCTCGCCCTTCTGCTGCTTGCCAGAATATTCATGCAGAGCCTTTTCTTGTTCCCGGATCTGCTCAAGCGTGTAATGATGAGAGCTTTTTTTCATTATTTTCTGTGGAAGTTCAGACTTCCCATCCAGCGAGAGCCTCCTGCTCTGACGCGATGTTTCCAGAACCGCACTCCTGCAGCTTGGGGAAAGGAAAGGAAAGGAAAGGAAAGGACCGTCTCTCTCTTGCAGAATACAGAGACCGTTTTCAAGTCGTCGGTGCTTCTCCCTGTCTCCTTTGAGCATTTGAAGGTGTTAGCAAGCAAAGCTTTTATGGGGAGTATAACAGACCGATGCTGAAAAGAGAGAGCTGTTATCTGGTAAGCGCAGGCAGTGATGAAAGGAAATCAGGGTCAAGGATCAGGGAGTTTGTATGGGGCAGATGGATCAGACACGCAGTGTATTAAATTGATGAGATAGCTCTCCCCCAGCTATTTACAATATCAGGGCCTTGCTGGAAGAGCAGTACAAAGGCAGGTTTGTTCAGGTTTCCTTGCTGCGGTGTAGTCAGCCATGTCAATACGCCACAATTACTGCCACGTGTAGAGGACCAAACTCCTCCTCGTCTTCACCACAGAGTCTGATCCAGGAAGAGATTTGGACAAAGTGCTGAATAACAGCTTTCTTAGTGATGCTGCATGATTAAAACTGAGTCTGGGCTTTGGTGCTGGACCTAGTCCAAAATAACGCCTTAGTTTTGCTTGAAAGGTCCTGCCAAATCACTGCAATATGACAGTGCGGCTGAGCTGGTTCAGCACCTTCCACGAGCACCTCACCGCTCCTCAGCACCGGTTGCTTGGGGCTTTGTGCATGGGCTTAGTCCATCTGCTGATTTTATTCTTCTTTTTGCAAACAAAAAATAGAGTAAGAAATCTGAGTATTAGTGAGAACGCATTTTCAAGTAAACATTTCCATCTGGCTCCACTAATTAGCTTTAATGGGTTTGTCTGATTACCTGTAGCTAAAGGGAAACCAGCACCAGTTCCAATTAATGCTCTCTCTCTATCCAGTTTTCCTTTTATCACTCTCTAGAAAATCACTAACGATGTCAAATTCAGGGTTAAGAGGATTTTATGCTTTTTATTATTGTAGCATTCCTCTGATCCAGGAGATTGAGCTGAGACAAGCAGGACCTGCACCCAGCCCTTCACCCTTCGCACACGTAAGCTGGTAATTCCACACAGACACAACGTTCCTGTGCCAGACAAACCCTGGCCTTCCGCCACCTCCTGTTCCTGTCCCAAGAAGAAAATCATTAAAGAAATTACTGATTGAAATGTTAGTTAAGGTGTCAGCCAGCAAAAGAGGCGGAATCAGCCACGAGCTGCCAGTCTGTGCTCAGTTGGTCATCGTCACCCTCCTGGGAGCCCACGGGCAGGAACGAGAACTCACACAGACAATTCTCCTTCCACATGGTCTGCAGATGGATCGGTGACTCTGGAAATGTCCTTGTCTTTCTATTCACTACTGGTACAGCTTGAATAATTTAAACAAGGTGCCTGATTTCGGAAAGGTGCAGTTAGTTGCAGTGAATCCCAGCCCCACCCAGCAGAGTGTGGAGAATAACTCATCCTACACACACCAAAAGCTTCAGTTTCATTGTTCACTCTTTGGACAGAATGAGAAGAGAATGTCAAGAACAATCTGGTAGATCAGAGAGTACACTGGGTTCAAACTGAAATGAATCAGCTCAGGTTGGAGGTTTCTGTATCTCTTTAAACCTTTTGAAAAGTTAAATTTAGGTCAGTATCAAAGTAAAACCTCATCTCAGCATGCCATGGCAAAGTATTCGTTTTGCCAGTGTAGAAACTGACTTTTAAATGTTTTATGTATTATTTTCTCTGTTTGTCTCCTCCTTTGGCTTGAAAACATTTGTCAAAGTTGGCTCAGATTCATAAATAATTATTTTTAACCTGGCCAGCAAATGGAAACAGCAGAGCTGAGACCCTCGCGCACCCCAGGCTCCGAGCTGCTCCGAATGAGCATTTGCTATGCACACATCTCTGTGCTTTGAAACAAAAGCAGTACAGAAAAAGGAT
Source organism: Patagioenas fasciata (assembly GCF_037038585.1). Classification (NCBI taxonomy): domain Eukaryota; kingdom Metazoa; phylum Chordata; class Aves; order Columbiformes; family Columbidae; genus Patagioenas; species Patagioenas fasciata. Next base: position 639,813 of record NC_092544.1, on the reverse strand, counting down.
GACTTGGCATTTTTCCTCCTGTGTCCTCTCTGCAGGGTTTCCAGCTCCAGACACAGCCCGAAGTGCAAGGTGGCGATTGCCTCATGGCAGACAATTCCTATTTACCTGTTCATTTACTCACCTGTTTTAAAAAAGCAGTAAGTGATGATTTCCCACTTGCACATCCCTCACCGCAGTGGTAAATGCAACAGAGCATTGGCCATTTTCTATTAGAAATTAATTCTGATGTATGAATGTGCCAATGTTTATAATTAGCACAGTAATGTATAGGCCCTGCTCTTCATGGCTAATTTTTCATCTCCATTATTATTCACTTGTTGGTGACAGTGAGTGTTTTCCACCTCATAAAGAGACAAGACTCGCATGTCAACACTGTTCAATGCATTAAAGGTTTTTCACATTAAAAAGAACCACAAAACCCAGCTGCACTGTAAACAAGGTAACAGAGCACAGTGTGAGTGGGGCAACTGCCTACAAAGAAGCCTTTCCTACATCAAACCAACCCACAGGAACCCTTGAAGACGTGATAAATACACCTGCCAGGCCCAGGTACCTGGAACACCCTTAGCATCACAGATTTGGTCCTATAACCCCTTTCCCTGGAGGGAAAGCAAATGATCAGCAGTCCCCACAGCAGTCAGCAGTGTCCATTTTCTACCTTCAGTGCCCTCCTTGGCCACGTCAAACAGCTGCAACACCACGAATTTCACTTGACTTATCGCTTTCCCAGGGCTGAATTCAAAATTCCCATGTCTTATTACAAGACAAGCTTTAAAGAGCAGTCATCTCCCAGCCATCGCCCCATCCCTCGGGATGCAGCCTCCAGGCTGTGCAGCGAGGAGGATGTACCCACATTGCTGTAAATGCAGTAATATGCATCGGACATGACCCGGGGGGCCAGGAAAGATATTACACAGCATGGTAATATTTCATTCAATCAGATACAGGCACAAGAGAGGATCGTGTTTTAAAATGAGGGGAAAATTTTATTAGTCAGAAATTGGTTTCAAAAACAGAGTCCCCACTCAATTGCATTTCTTTCTCTCTTGTCCAAACCCTAAAACGTTGAGAGTCAACCCCTTGACTGGTGTAAATTGTGGAAGTTAATGTGGCCATGATGCTTTATGATGAAGTTCCTGCCTGTACTAGTTGTGTGCCAGTCTAAGCCCTCTGAGTGCCAGGAAATTATTCCAGCTTATAATTGAGATCTGTATCTGGCCCCCGAAGAATAACTGCAGTCTATAGCATGCAGCTAATGGTTTTATTAAGAACTTTTCAGTTCTCCTGCTACTTTATGGGAACAGGTTTGCACTAGATGGGCATTTTCTGTCACTAGGAGAAGAGAAAAATACTTGCTAACCTTTCCTGGATGCTGGAATATCTTGGTGCAGGATGTAAGCAAGGAGCAGCAGGATGAGGTGACAGGGCCACGTCCTAATTTGGATCTGGACTGGAAGTGGGGTCATTGGGACCAAGCTGATGAAGATTTGGAACAAGGCCATTGTTAGTGTTCATTAGCAGGGCTTTTAAATATACCTCTAAAGTAAACAGCCGTTCCCCAGGACCAATTTAAATTCTATTTTTACTTCCATCCCTGAGAGTCTGGAAAAGGATTTTGCAGAAAGCTTCTTTCAAAGTCTCTGGTGACTCGACTAATTAAATCAGGGGTCTCATGTGGAAAAAAGCAGAGAGATACACTTTTGTAGCCTCATTTCTTCGTCCCACAATGAAAAAAAAATCTATTTTAGAGCTTTTTTGTTTTGTGCTCTACAAATTCATGAGATTTCAGGAAACCTGCTGTAGCAAATTACTGTCAATAATAGCTTTCTCCTTTATGAAAAGGTGCTCACTAGCCCTGAAACACCACGTAACTTAGGGATGCAGAATACGAAATTGTGATGACTTTGGTCATCTGTGTACTCAGCCTTCATGTCCCCAGCATTCAGCTGCCAGCTCACCCCAGTGTTCCGCAACATTTTACAAAAGACTGGCCAGTGTTGATGCTCTCTCTTGGATACTTTCTTTTCATTATTTATATCTTTTGTCTAAAACACATGTAATTTTGGATTGTAAGTGCATCTGGTTTTCCTCTTTTAAAAAGTAAGTGGGTATTTAGTAATAGCACTTTCCAGTTTTCTAATGGCTCCTCTCAGAGCGATTCGCAGACGCTAATGACTGTGCTCTAACAATACTCTTGAGAACAAGCCCTGTCATAATATTGCCCTCGGATTTAACGGATTGCAAGGTGGAAGCAGCCAGGTGGTGTCTGTGATGGGAACCCACATCACCTCCCAGCACCCACCGGCTGAGCCCGCAGCCCAGTGGGCATCGTTCTCACAGAGTCCATCATGGGAGAGCAGCAGATGGTGTGGGAGGCTCTGAATGACTTCCTGAAATATCTCTCTCCACTGACTGTAAAAGGAGCAAAAGTCAATGAGGACCATAACTTAGACATCTGGTTTTTCATGCTAGCTCTCCCCCGCTCTGCCCCATTGGAAAGAGGTTTACAGGAGGGATGCTCAGGAAAGCAAAGGCAATTTAAAGAAGATCATGAAGGCTGAGTAGGGCTCAGTGGTATGGTAGACACGATGACATTAGAAATAGTCTGGACCATTTCAGCAGTGATACTGATTGACCTCTGGAACAGCTTATAGAGGGCGATGGGAGATTATCACAGAATCCCAGAATGTCAGGGGTTGGAAGGGCCCTGGAAAGCTCATCCAGTGCAATCCCCCATGGAGCAGGAACACCCAGCTGAGGTTCCACAGGAAGGGGTCCAGGCGGGTTTGAATGTCTGCAGAGAAGGAGACTCCACAACCTCCCTGGGCAGCCTGGTCCAGGCTCTGGCACCCGCACCATGAAGAAGTTTCTTCTCATATTTAAGTGGAACCTCCTGTGTTCCAGTTTGCACCCATTGCCCCTTGTCCTGTCACTGGTTGTCACCCAGAAGAGCCTGGCTCCATCCTCCTGACGCTCCCCCTTTCCATATTGATCCCCAGGAATGAGTCCCCCCTCAGTCTCCTCTTCTCCAGCTCCAGAGCCCCAGCTCCCTCAGCCTTTCCTCACACGGGAGATGCTCCACTCCCTTCAGCATCTTGGTGGCTGCGCTGGACTCTCTCCAGCAGTTCTCTGTCCTTCTGAACTGAGGGGAGAACTGGACACAATATTCCAGCTGTGGTCTCCCCAGGGCAGAGTAGAATTTTTTGTAGATGAACAATGATTATTTATTCAGGAAATTTCTCTGATTATCTTGACCAGAAGTTTAGATCGGCTTACCATTGTGGCTCTTCTGGACTTATTATTTCTAACTCTTTATAACATTGATTTAGCATGTTTATCTTGGTCTCCATTCAGTCTTCCTACAAAATTTGCTTTGTCTTCATCACCATTCTCATTATAAAATTGACTTCCAAACTGGAAACTATCAGAACACTTTGCTAAATGATTCCCAGCTATTGATTATGCAATGATATCATCTGTAAGGATGTATAATGGGTATACACTCAAACAGATATACTGTGAACTATATACTGATCATCACAGGAAAACACAAGGAAACAGCATTTTCCTCTCTTGTGAATCCCACCTAAATCATCTCATTCCCCTTCTACAAAATTACCATACACATGGCAGTATCAGTTTGTCATGTGCTCATTTACATGAGCATGTGTACACGTTTAGCATGTACAAACCCTGAATTGCTAATTAATGCCTGTCTAATTACTTGGAGAGACACACTGGGAAGGTTATTACCTACAAGAAGGCTCTGCTCCAGCCGCACTGCGAACGTGCTTTCAGCAATTGTACAATTGCACAAACAAACACGAAGAGGAGGGAAAATAAATAAGAAACAATTTCATGTCTCCACATAACCTGCTTCCTCAGTGCTTCAGATCAGAAGTGAGCCCAGCTCCTGCAGTCACCGCATTAACAGCATCACCTGGGGAAGATCACAATCTCTTTTATGTTTGCCGTGGAAAAAATTGACAAAATATTCCCTTGTTCATGCGTTTCTTCAGTTATTTGGAGAGATCGGAGGGAATCACAAAAAGTACATGCTTGCCTTTTATCCCTCTCCCTCTTCCCAGCCTCCTCCTTATCCACATTGTTATAAACATCAGCGATATAACACGGTGTGTTGTCTCCCGCTGAGCAAACGGAAAAGTGACAAGAGACAAGGTCGAGCTGCCCTCTGCTCCTCCTGATACACTAGCTGTTTCATGTGTCTAAAGCTCTGGTTATAACGGGACTGAAAAAAAATCAAAAGATATTAAAGTTAAGAAAACAAGTCACCAGGAGACTGTAACCTTGGAGTGGTAAAGCAGAAAGATCCGTGTTCGGGGCTTTCCTGGTTGCCGTGCACTTGTTCTAACCCACCAGGCTGTTTTAATGTTCTATTTTATTTCACCCACTCTTGTTTGAAATGTTATAGTTTCAGAATTGAAAGCAATTCTTGTGAATTTACAGTTGGGAGGTGCTGGAAGGTGTATGGTGTACATGCGCATGCCAGCCAAGAAAACCCTTAGTTGTCCCCGCAGAGGGACAATAAATATGACCATAAATGCCAATAAAAACAAAACGCTGAGTTTTTTCTGAAGATTGATTACAGAGAAGACCTCTGTGAAGATAGTGATTATTGGTCCCTCTTGGATATTTTATGCAATTGTACAAGAACATCAGGGTAACACTTGGATTTTTACTCTTGCTGCATTCAAAAGATAGCAGCAATAGATAAATAAATACATGCATTTTCATAGTCTTTGTTTTGTCCACAGTAAATGCAGACCTGCAAAGCAAATCTATTGGTTTTTACTTTATTGCTGCCTTTTCAAATATCTAGTAGATTTGAATGGGGACATATATCTAGAGAGTGATGTGCTTTACTCTGTCAAAGGTTTCAAAGGTAAATAAACAAGTTTTATTGGTTGCTCTTACATCTCGGTGTAATATTTAATAGATATATTAAACAGTGATACAGCTGCCAGATATTCCAAGGAAATATTGTGCATATCACAGCCAAGACTTACAATGTCATAACAAATCTATATTTCACTAATGGAAGCAAGGCTTTCTCACATAACTGCTCGGAGCTCTGGAAGCTCATTTGCTGCCACAGTCATTTCTCCTGTGCTCTCCCAGGTGTTTTGCAATTATCCCCAACTGCTGCTGCAAACAGGACTGTGCCATACAAATGACCTTCGCTTCCTAATGCTTGTGGTGACACGTGGAGGCAGGAAATGAGATGTAAACTCGAGGTGGAGTAAGGCTGAAACGATGCAAAGAGAAGGACCCTTTAATGGACCGTGGCAGCTCTTCAAGCACAAAGGATGCGCAAGTACCAGATCAAAACCAAGACTTAAGCAACTAAAGCAGGACCCACAAAGATGAAGCGTCGATGCCTAAATACAGAACTAAAAAGAGACAGAGCCCCTCCATATTCACCACATCTCTGGGGCGGACAGGTTGTTTTCTTAGAAACAGTCAGTTTTAATCTTTTCAGGAAGCAGAGAGGATCAGTCCCGAGCCCCCTACATCTCCGGGCTATTATTGCTATTTATAGCCCTTAGTATAAACGGCTCTGTGCACTGGAGCTGCATTTGAAGTAAGCTCTTTCAAAAGAAGAATAAATGTCAGCTTTTCTCTTTCTTCTTCTCTTTAGGCAACTGCAGGGGCACCTGCCCTGTGGGGAAAGTTTCAGGTCACGAGTCCTGAGTGCTTCAAGTTTCGGAGCTGGCCTTGTTAGACCTAGCTAAATTAATCCCAGAGGATGTACCTACAGCAACGATGTGACCTGAGTGCTCAACCTCTTTTTCCTTCTCCCCACAGAGCTCCAGCGACTGCTGACAACCAGCCATGGGTTGTGCAGGGCGCTTGCTCTTGCAGCCATGTGGGTCTTCTGCAGGGCAAAGCCAGAGGGGCTGGATGAAGGTCATCAGATGATCAGACTCATTAACAATGTTATTTGAGCATAAATCACAGAATCACAGAATGTCATGAATTGGAAGGGACCTGGAAAGCTCATCCAGTACAATCCCCCGCCGGAGCAGGAACACCCAGATGAGGTTACACAGGAAGGTGTCCCAGGTACCATTGGCCTTCCTGGCCACAAGGGCACAGAGCTCAACCTTTACCGCTTCAACCAGACCCTCCTTGTTAGGGAGGATGAGGTCCAGCAGTGCACCTCTTCTAGTCGGCTCCTCCACCCTTTGCATCAGACTGGCCATTAGTTTGAGATGTCTTCTCTGACTCTTATAATTGACACTAACCAGACACCAATCCTAAATCCCAAAACGTTTTCTGTTCCTTCCTGGGAATCTTGAGGAGAAATGGCAGATGGTAGGTGAGTTCTTCTGAAACTGATCTGAACTCTCTGACACCATGGGTTTTCTTTACTGTTATTTTCTTCTTACTCACACAACCAGTCTCTGAAACGGCCATGGGGCTTCAGGATGGATGAATTCGGTCTCTCACAGAAATGTAGTTCAAGGCACACGCACTGTCCAAGTCCCACAGAACCTGCTGGTTGGCTGTGGAATGGATAAGGCTAAGACATTTAAACACCTCTGCATCAAATCCGCAGTGGGAACCCCAAGTTTTTGAGACCATGCCCACAGAGGAAATTTTTGGAAAAGAGACAGAAGGGCAAAGTCCAGTGAAGACAGAGGACGAAAAATGTTTCAGACATCAAGAAGAGCTGAACAGATGACAGAAAAACTAAAAATGAGGAGCAAAGGGAGGATCTGAAGAAAATTCTTTCTGATATAGCACTCAGTAATAAATAAAATATGTACTACCACAATATGCTACAGCAACCTGGCTCTGGGCTGTTCCTTCTATATCTGATACAAACGAAGTTCCCACTGCTTATTAAATTCATCACAGCCATGCCTCTTCTGCCTGGAGCTACTTGCTCTCCTCAAATACTTGCATTACAAAACTGCTTCAGGGATTTCATTTCTAGTTGTTATCAGGATCCGCTTTCATCAGGATTTCAGACCAAATCTAATCACCATGCTAATGAAATGCTATCTTGACTGTACACCGTATGCTTTGCTCATAGCCGCTATTTATTTTCTCCTAAAAAAAATAATGTCCGTGAGAACAGTTTTCCAGATGCAGGGAAGAAATATCACCATTACCAAGGCCAGCAGATCTTTCCATCAGTGTTGGGTAACTGTGAGTCCTCTGCTCATGGGTACACTGTTAATCACATCGTAACATCTCAAGTCCATGCTAAGGATGACTGAGATGGGCTCCCTGCGAGTCTGATACCTGTGTGTAGCTCCAGCCTTGCTCACCTGTGTGCGCTGGTCGCGTTGCACTCAAGCTACGAGCAGCAAAACAGGCAAAGGTGTGTTCATTCCTGTTCTTCCTTCATTGCACAGATGTATTCCCAGCAGCAGATGACATGAACATAGGGCCCAGATAAAACATGGAATGTCCACAGATATTTAGCCACCTTCATAATGGCTCCTCTTTCTATTTCTTGCACTCAAGCCTCCTCCCTACTGTGAGAGACATCAAGTCTCGGCTTTGTCACACTAGAATCATGTGTTTATTGGGTGGACCTGTGAGGGCTGCAGCTTCCCGTGAGCACCACGTTCAGAAAGGGGGCCGTGACCATGCAGTGTGCAGCCCATCCAGGGCTGGGGTCACCTCTTCACCACAGAACTGTCCAGAATAGATTTGTCCAGTTGGCCAGGCAGAGGGCACGTTATCCTTGAGATTCAGTCTGCTATTTAATAGACGCAACAGCCGCTGATCCTTTATTTTTTTTGACATCCCCAGAGCTCACCTGGGCCCTGGAATGGCCCCTCTGATTAATATCCAGGCCTAGATCCCAGTACGACAATATTGCTCCTGTCAAGACTTCTTTGTCTGGGCAGATCTCAGCACTGTGCTGTTCCGGGGACAGCAGCTCATGAACATATGGCTGGATTCACTACTCTCTATCACAGAAATGGGTCCCTCTGGGTGACAGATCTAGTCTGTGAGTGACACAGACCGGACAGAATATTGGCAGGGCTCGGAGACAAAACACCAAGCAAATGGAAAGGACCTGAAGGCGTCAGCAGTGGGGATAAGTGACATTTGCTTATGGCTGTAACAGCACCCAAGGGAAGGCAACTGCACAGCTGTGTTAGAATAAGGACAGCTGCAAAACCAGATGGTCTGTGTTCTTGGTCCAGTATAAAGAGAGGCTAAGATTGACCCTAAATAAAATGGAAGGTGGGGCTCTGGATAAAAACGAGCTGTGCTTTCCACAGGGGAAAAAAGCCTAACGAGGAGGATGAGTCAGTCCAGTGAATGAGTCACAGAGAGGGAACAAAGATTATGTCAATTCCCAGTGACGTACGGCACCATTGGACTCAGACCAGAGCTGCAATGTCCAGACCTACTTTGGGCTTCCTGGTTTTTGATGTTTCTAAACCTTCAGACTGGTAGAGCCAGGAGGAAATAGCAGAGGATGAGGAACGTGGTAACAGATGGAGGGAAACCCATAGTGTAGCCACAGTCCATCCACATTTCACAGCCAGGAACAGGGGCTCATGGGCTCAGCTGAATCTCTGGTTTTAATTCTCTATTGAATCTCTCTGTATTGATAAGAATCGCATTTTCAAGTAAACCAGACATTTTCCTAAAACATTTTTAGTCCTCAAAAAACCAAAACCAAACCAAAACAAAAAACCCATCAACCAATACTTTGCTTTCACTACTCCAAACTTCTTTTTCTTTTTTAGTAGAAAAACTGGTTCAAAACACTAAAATCCACTTTCCCCCTCCAACAAACAAAACCCTTTCTGCCACAAGCACTGTTTCCATTGCTGAAAACACAGACAGGGCTGGGGCTGAGGGAACAAATAGAGAAAACCAACCAACAATAAACCAGCAAAAAAAGCACTTTGGTAACATCACAGCTACAGGCTCCAGCTTCTGTCTCCCACACACGCTGGGGCTTAATGTTCTTCTCACGTGCAGATGTAAATCAGAAACAATTCCACTGAAGATGGTGGAGCTGTTCTGATGAGGAAATTATGTAAGATTGTAGCAGAATCGGGTGTTTTCTAGTTAAAAGAAATGAGATGATAGACTTAGAGTGTATTTTGCAAAATTCAACCACTTTTCTCCCTCCAGATCTTACACTAACCCAGACTCTGCTCAGTCCGTACAGCTTGGCTGAACAGCAGAATCTGAACCAAGACCTTCAAAGATGAAAAGCAGAAGGAAAATTCAATAAAAAATATGATTTCATCCTCAGAAAAAATGCATGAGAAAACTCAGAAACTACGCCAGAGAAAACCCCGTGTTGTCCTGGTGCAGATCCCACATGGCAGCAGTGATGGACTGACCGGGTTCAGGGGCATTTTGTCCTGGGTGGAACAAAAAATCATCAAATCTGCGCTTTGCAATCCGGCTGCTGTGGGAGGCTCAGCGCAGAGGCATCACTGCTGACAACTCACCTACTGGCATGACTTTTTAATGCTAGACAGGATATCAGAATACTCTATTTGCTTCCACACTCTCCCTCCTTGCTCTCCTATATGGAACACTTGTACTTAACTCGCTGTATTCTCATTTGCAGCTGAAAGCAGAAATCAGTTTTGTACTCCCACGGAACTCTCTGAATTCCCAATCAAAATACCCTAGAGCTGATATCCAAGTGCAGAGGGGCTCTGCTGGCAACATTTCTATCGAATATCACTTATATTCCCTCTGAGTTCAATGATGAATCTCTCCCGCCTGAGTGACTGGGGCCGGCACACACCACTACCTTGCTCTAGAAGTCCCTTCCCAGTTGGCCTCAGGAGTAGTTACACAGTTAGCGGTCGCGCTGTTACGAAGCCACACTCGTTTGGATCCTCTCATTTGCCTGCTCAACTATAACAGATTATTTTTTTCCTCTCCCTCTTTCTTTTTCATTTTTTGTTTAAGATTACGCGCAATTGCCGAAAGCGAAGCGATGGCTTTTGTGGGAATGGGCAATTTGAAGCGGGATCTCCGGTACTAGTTATTATTCTGTTTCAGTAATGGCCGTACCTTGAAACGCCAAAGGAAAGCAACAGAGCATAAAAGAGAAGCTCAATGAAGCAGAAAAGGTTTGATACGATATTCAAAGCTCATGTTCTGTTCAGCGCACAGGGTGGGAGACTCTCCTGTCCAAATATCAATGCTAATACACCCTCCTTACGCAGATCTGCAAATCCAACTCCTAAATACTATTTTCTTCTTTCTGAGCCACGAAAATCCAGATTGTGCATTAAGTACCAATGGCTCCTTTGAGCAGAGGAGACCTTGGACTGGCAAGTTCAAGGTCCCAGTACATGAATTCTTGCAGTGCTGTGGTTGACCTGCACCAGTGTGCACGCAAATGTGTCACGGAACACTTCAGATCTTATTTCAGCCACATCTTCTTGTTACCTATTCCATACAGGGACATTTAAACTTCGTTATTCACTCCTCGTTGAGATATTGCTAAGTGTATGTATTAATTTACTATTTCAGCTGTGTATTTTTTTAGTTAATTACGTAGCAACGTAATTTATCTTTTGTCAATTTGTTTCCCTCAATAAATGATCTGCCAACAATACGGTGTTTTTAATTAGCCTGCAGCAAGTGTCTCTGTGAATGTAAATCAAATGCTTATTTGAGCCATTAATTGAAAAGAAAAGATCATTTGGATTCTTATTGTGTTGTTCTTGGGTTGTTCAAGTTTTCGTATTCTGAAAGGATTATGACAGAACACTGCCTGTAGCAAGGAATCGACAACACTCTGATAATCAGAAAGAAACAGAAATGTACAAAAAAAGACATAACCACCTTTTTTAGCACATAATAAATGCCAGGTACATAAAACAAAAAGAGAACTAGAGCTGAAAATTTCACTTCTTGATAACTGGAAAAAACAGAAATCATTCAAACCCGCCTGGACCCCTTCCTGTGTAACCTCGTCTGGGTGTTCCTGCTCCGGGGGGATTGCACTGGATGAGCTTTCCAGGGCCCTTCAACCCCTGACATTCTGGGATTCTGTGACTGGGGACTGGTACCATTCTGCTGCACGCAGGGGTCCGCAGCTGCTGGGGTAAACATCTCCTGGATTCCTGTCCCAGAATATATTCAATAGTTCCACCAAAGCTTGTTCCTCTCTCCTTGAATTTTCCTCCAAGGCACTTACTGATGCCCTACTTAGTCTTTTATGATTCTGGCAAAATCCTTTCCAGTGCTTGACCACTTTCTTTCCTTAGCTTAGTGGAAGAAATCTGTTCCATCTGTTTCTTATTTTACAGTTTTAATTCAGATTGCAGGAGCAATCCTGAAAAAAATATATGCAGTGTCATTTTGGTTTATTTCCTCCGTGGTTAATTACAGCAAGTTTTTCAGGCTTTAGATGTCACCTTAAACAAAACTATTGCTGATCACATCTCAGTCAGAGAGGTGTTTGGGGTTTTTATTGCAGTTCATAATCACACCATTCCCTCTATTTCAAGCAAAGCATCAATGGCCCATCTGGCACATAAACAATGGTTCAAAAGAAAACCATTGTCTAACAATAATGAAGCAGGAAGCATTTTTAACCTTGATGATCTGGGGTGTGTAAGTACTTCCCCATGGAAAGAATGTTTATGGGAAAACCTCTTGGCAGTTCGCATTTTCTGAGGCATTGAGTTCAAGGGTCTCCCAAAGGGACATTATCTTCATAATTATCTCCATTACAGTTTCTTTGTGCCGTGTGTCACCCTATTGCACCGCTCCACCTGAAGTGTCCTTGATCGTTGTGCGGCTGCATGGCCAAAAGTGTCAGGTACAGGTTATTTAGCAGGGTGTTCACTTAATGGGGGTTTCTAATGAAATTTGAAGGAACTGTTGTTTTTGAAACACTCCATCTTGCTGAGCTGAGGGTGTACAACAGCCGCATTTTATCACCCGCTGCTTTCTGCAGTGTCACTGTGGCTTCTGCAAAATGTGATGATCAGTGATTCGATTTCAGATTTACTGTCACTGAATGGACAGCGGTTCTTCATTTCAAAGGGCAGAAGGATTAGGGCCCAAGGAGCAAGTTATGAAAAATGTTAGAAGAAACACTTCATGAAAATGTCATAGAAGTGAAAGACCTGGAGGAGAACTGATGAGGTTCATGTCGGAAGATCCTCTTCCCAGAACAGGAGTGCTCTTTGCCTTTTCCACATCACACATTCCTATGAGATCAGCATCCCCTGAGTCCTGACTGCACCATCTACTAAACAGCAGCTCCTGTTTGAGCGCTAATGGTTCCCTGTGCACCCGCTCCTGAGTGCTCCAGCACGCCGGTAGCTCTCCTGGAGTCACCAGCTCACCGAGGAGATGTCTTCATGGTCTTGGCATTTGACTCATACTCTGTTTCCCCAAAAATAAGACAGGGTCTTACACAATTTTTGCTCCAAAAGATGCTCACTTTTTCACATGTATAGCTGCCTGGACACCATTTAAATTGACTTTTTTGATGAACTGTAACCAGGGCTTATTTTTGCAGTAGGGCTTATATTTCGAGCATCCTCAAAAATCCTGAAAAATTATGCTAGGGCTTTTTTTTGGGGGTAGGTCTTATTTTGGGGGAAACAGGGTACTTACATGCCTACAGATGCAGATTAAACACTCAGCAAATAAGAAAATAATGCCCCTTTAAGTCCAAGGTATAGTTCGGAAATGGCTCTTCTTTTTTCTGCAAGCACAATTTTTAAAAATAAATAAATCTGATTAAAGTTTAATTTTAAGAATGCCCTCTGTTTTCAAATTCTTGATTGAATTACCCTTTAAAAATTAAATTGTAATCCTTTAGGAGTTATTGATTCAGAAGGAAGAAAATGCCAATAGTACCATTTTGGCCTGAAACGCTGCCCATCAAATTGACATAATGCTTTCAATTTGCCTAAATAACTCATTGGATCTGACTTATTCTCATGGCTGGCCCTTCCAGCTCTCAGTATCCACTCAGGAGGGCAGAAAGAAAGATGCAGGGACCTCATCCTCAGTCGTGCAGTGACAAAGGTACCACTTTGGGACCGAACAATTCTGTGGCATCCCTGTCAAAGCATTCTTCTCCCTTTCTCCCTTGTTAAATTACACCTCCAGCAACACTGAAGCCACTACAAAAGAAGAAATACACCTTCCATTATGTTTTGAAGGAGCCTCAGCTCATTTTTGAGCTAAAACACCAACAAGATAAAAAAGTCAGAATGAATAGAGCTACCAAGATACAAACACGGTCGGTTTAATTCAGATTCCCCATGCGAACAAAAGGTTGCAACACTCGAACAGAGGCACCGTTGAGAAAGCTCTTGAAAAAAGGGATGAATCAATTAATGCTTTTGATAGTTTGAATGTCCCACTATCTAAAAAACAAGCATTGCTTTAATAGTGAGATAATTCAGTTTACTGAATTCAATTACATGTAATTGGCTTTTTTCCTTTTTTTCCCCTCCTTTTTTAATTGCTGTTGGAACGAGGGTTCTGATGCACTTCTGCTGGCTCTGCCAGATGTTTCTGTTATTGGTGTTCAGAGGGCATGCTAGGGATCAGAGGATTCAATTAACATCAGAGGTGCAGCCTTCAGCCTGAACGGCCACAAACACATCAGACACTTGTAATTTTTGTAGCCCTGGATAAAAAAGTGCTGATGAAACCCAGCCAAAAAAACACTTATGAAAGTTCCCAAAGAGGCGAAATATCGGTTACACTTTCCATTTCTTCTCTGGTCAAGCAAGCCTCTTTGCTTTGGTATGATGCTCGTGTTCTGGGACATGAGGTTTTCAATCCATCTCACAGAAAAATGCTGTGGCAGCCAAAGGCCTTGCAGGCCGGGTGAGCCTAAGGAGCTGTGTGGAACCTTTTTGGTCTTTGCCCGGGATCTCTGCTCAGCAGATTGTGCCGCTGACCAGCATTAGAAGTGTAAGGATACACCAGCTTGGCCCCCAAAAACTAGAGGCAAACATTCTGGCTTTCTGGGTGCCCCCACAGGCCCCGCTGCTGGCTCTGGTGATGCTTCCCTTCATACACGTCACCCCACTTGGACAACACGCAGGCGAGGGCACACTCCTTGTTAACATGCTCCTTGTTAATGAGGGTGCTCTATGGGAGATACCGAGGTGGGGCCATGTAAGAAAATATATGCATCTATGTAAGAAAAACGGGTCAGAGGCACATGAACTGCAACTCTTCTGGGACACTGCAGAAGCATTTTCAAGATGAAACAAGGAACAACTATTTGAAACCTATTTTCTTAATAAGTTGATGAAAAAATTTCACCCTGGTTTGTTCATCTACAACCCTCTCCTCCACGCTCATTCTTTACCGCGTGACATTTGACCAGACCCCCGTCAAGTGAACTGCAGCTGTAATTAGCATCACGCTGATTGACAAGACGACTCACACAAGCGGATGTCACACAGGCGGATGTTGCTGGCGAAGGATTGTCAGATGCCCAGGGATGAAAGGTGCTCCAAGCATGCTGAGTGCTGCTCCGAATTAGCATCAGCATCTAGCAGTCAGGGCACAACGCTGTGTGCAGACTCACAAATACTAACGTTATGGCTAAAGAACCAATCTGGTACAAGAAAGCACATGCTGGAGGACGGGACAGGTGCTGAATTGCTGTTGGAACAAAATCAATCCCTCCCTCCTGCTCTTTCTTATATTTACACTGTTTTCCCCCTTCTTGTCTTGCAAATTCTGAATGCTGCATGTCACCCCAGGCTCATTACCACTTCAAGTATGCAAGGAGAAATTTGATTTAATTAGCCACTAATAGAGAGTTAAGGAATTTAGCCTGGGAACTGATGCGTCCATGCAGTCACGGCAGGTGGCTCATCTGTATTCAGTTCAACTGAATTTGTGCCTGAATTTCTTAACGATTTGAGCCCAGGGGACGTGGAGGGGTAGGAATAACATCAACCGAGAGTCCTGTCCTTCCCAAGAGACAGCACCTTTTGCATCATGCCTGGCAGAAACACTGCCCCATCATTTGGCTGGTCCTCTACATCTTGCTGTTGGATGCAGAAGGAAAGGGAGAAGGGGCCTCTCTTTCCACAGACCCTTAATCCCCTAATCTGGCTGCAGAGTTGGTCATCGCCAGCAGTCGAAATGTAAATGCAGATATCGTGTTTTCCAGGCATGTGCTTCAGCACTGCTCTTTAGAAGCATGAGAAACACAAACGGGAAAAGACGATCTAAACCTCTTCACCCTTCAATCCTCCAAAAGAACTGAGCTTCAGGTCAGTTTGAATGTGGGGGGAAGAGTTTGGGTCATTTCCTCAGCAAGTCTAATGGGGTCATCCACTTTAAGATTTGAGAAGAAATGTAGAACATTGTGAACCAGTTGGGAATCCAACTTAAAGCTCCTTCCAAACTCCTCCATTAGTTTTTTAGACAGATTCTTTGCAGGACAAGTACTAGCCATGGGGTTAGAAGCTATAAATACAGCCTGCAAGACCTCCAGGCTGCTTTGCAGTTGAAGGCAGATGCTTTTGTACTAGCTGCAAAGAATTCCTCCAAAGTTATATTGAAAGAAAAAAGTTCCTTTCTTACCTGGGCTGTCAAGAATCTTCTTTTCACAGAACATTTCTTTGACATTGTCCAGCTCAGGTGATTTGTCCCCTGCCCTGTGTTATGGCAGTGTATTGCTTTCTGTGCTATCTGTGACCACCCTGAAGAGTCTCCAGGTCTCCTCTTGCCCTGTTCTTTATCCCATTTCATACTGATTTACCTGCTGCAACCCTCAGGGTCCCCAACATACCGACCCCTCCATACGTAACTATGCAAGTGTCCCTCTCAGTGCAACATCTTTTCCCCAGCAGAGGTAACAGAACATTTAACAGCAACTTTCAGTGCTCACCCACCTTTTGGCTGCTGCTGTCTGGGCTGAGCTCTGCAGGCCAGGGGATCCACAGGTTGCTCTGAAAGGCTTTTCAGAGGTAATTAGGAGCATCATCCTACAGGCAGCAAGCTCGGGTCCACTGGTCAGGGGCTTGTAAATGCAAATGGTGAGAGATCCACAAAACAAAGAGCTGGAAGGTTCCTGAGGAGCAGCCATGTTCCCTCCTGGGGACTGCAATGTTTCTTCATTTAGTTTTTTTTAAGCCACATTTCTCAAAGGCGCCGTTCATGCAGTAACACCCTTTTCCAAGATATGACACTGGATCTCATTGTCTTTTGAAGTCTTCAGGGTGGAGATTATTATGTCACAGAGTATAAATGCAGATAGTATCTGGTACATAACAGCTTTGATCATGGCTGGGCCTTCATATGCTACTATGTAATGACAATTATAATAAAATATAGCATATGTTTGGATCCAGAATCTGGATCTGGCTGCTCACCCACAGCCCCTCAGGACAGGACAAAGCTGCCCTGAGCTGCCTGTGTTCACAGAGATGCTCAGGAGCAAGAAGGATGAACGTTCCTGTGCTGGAGCGGGTCCAGGCCCAGCAGCGGGCAGGCGCTGGGGCGCACGCGGCTCCTCACTCATCCGCAATGTTTAGGCTGCAGTCTGGCACAGCGCTGCCGGGGAGATGAATTGCCATAAGTCATCCCAGCCAAAAGAAAACAGTTAAAGGAAACTGAAATGGACAGCTTTTTCTTTAAAAAACCATATTTTTTTCTTTGCATCTTGCAGTTTCGCAGCGCTGGGCAGTGTTAGGAGCTCTGAGAGCCCTGGGTGGCAGCAGAGCCCTGCAGCTTTCAGGGCACATTCAGCACTTGCAGGGGTTTTTGCAGCACTGTGCAAACTGCACGGCTCCCTTGTTCTGGTTGTGGACAGTACTGGTGGCTCCATGGGCAAACTATAGCAAATTAGGGAAGGTGGTTTACTGAGTAACTCAGTATAAACCACCCCAAAACATTTCACCGGTGTTTGTTCATTCTTATATGATGATCAGTCTCCACCAGAAACAGGACTGTCCAGAAAATGGATTTTCTGATCCATGA